>NC_140180.1:24029517-24629517 GCF_963971535.1 Notolepis coatsorum
AATAAACAAGAGACGTTTACTCATTACTGCATAATTAGTCCTACTTAAAGGGGCACTTCACCAAAAAACAATGCTGATTTATTTTGCACATAATCTCACACACATCACAAAACTGTAAACAAATCCTACACAACGTTTAGATGCACAAGTGGGTCAAAATAACTTGGTGGGTTTGTTTTCTTTGTAATGAAAGGTTTTCATATTTAAGAAATTGTAGTTTTTGTATTACTACCCCAGTAGTAAAGAATTGGGTCAAAAACTACACATGTGAATTTAACCTCATAGGAACCTTTGATTCTTATCAACTGTATCTGTCAGGTATACATTTACTGTGGACCACACATTCAATATCTGGATACAGGCTGGATACAGGAAGAGGGAAGACAGGTGGGGAAATGAATAGGAGGCCCTTGTCTGCTTATTTTCCCAGAGCTGGTGACGGAAGTTGCTAGAGAGTTCCACGTCTCTGTTCCTCCCTGTCTCTGGTGTCACCACTCAGGAAGATTACACAGCAAGATCTGATACATGTAGGTATTATCTTCATTTAATCAAATTGACAACATATTTGCACATTCATGACATATTGTGTGAAAGAGTATGTGTCAAATAAACGTTGACTTTGATAATGTTGATAACGTTTAATTTTCAAGTTAGTAAGTTGTTATATATATATATGTATATATGTAGTACAGTGAATAGTTGTTTTGGGGGATTCAAAGGAAAGCACTACAACCAAATATCTAACAAACTTCTGACCATATCAATAATCCATCTTCGTCACTGGGACAAAATAGAGTTCAGATGTATTACAGGTGAAATGCCCCTTTTAAGGTTCTGAGTTGTATGCATACATTTTGCAGTGGTGGATGTGATATGTAAATACCTTGACGTGCCCAGATAAGAGGTCAGAGGAGTGATATAGATTTCCTTTTCCCATCAGCGACAATCAGTAGCTAAAACCACAGGACCTAAGCGCTAGACAGGATTCTGACATTCTAGCGGTAGTTCTTCAGACTAAACCTGGCCTCACTCTCCGGAATCTGCACCTGGCTTGCTGATAACAAACTATCATTACACCTGGGTAAAACAGAGTCCATTCTCTTCGGATCAAATAACAAACTCAGCAAGACCAACGGCTTCTCAGTTACAGTGGGTGACAATATTGTCACAAGGAAAGATGAAATTACATACCTGGGTTCCATCATAGAGGAAAATCTTTCCTGCTGTGACAAAATGGCATCCAAGGTAATAAAAAAAGTCAACCAACGAACTAGATTCTTGTACCGGATCTCCTCTCTGGTAAACAAGAATACCCTGAAGACTCTGGCAGGAGCACTCATTCAAGGGTACTACGACTATGCTTGCACCTCATGGTACCAAAGCACCTCAAAGGCGCTAAAAACAAAATTACAAACATCACAAAACAAACTGGTCAGACTACTGCTTGACCTTACTCCTAGAACCCACCTCACCCCTGCCCACTTTGACTACCTAGGATGGCTTAGAGTAGACGACAGAGTACAGCAACTTGCAATGGGTCTACAAGATACACTACACCACTAAGGTACCCATGTACATGTCAAAATACTTCCCAAAGGTCAGTGAATACCACGACCACAACACCAGAGGAAGCTCAACAAATCATGTTAAACCCAGATTCGGCTCAAACAAGGGACTAAACACGTTTCGCAATTATGCCACATCAATGTGGAACGCCCTACCCAAAGCTGTAAAGGAATGTGAATCCCTACCCACATTCAAAACCGCTCTTAAAGAGCACCTACGGGAGGCTGCAATTCGAAACTGGCCACCGTAAATGTCCAAACCCCCCCACCCCCACCCCCTCCTAATAGACAGTCTCCTCCCCACCGTATGTATATTTATATTCTCTCCCCACCGTATGTATATTTCTCTCCCACCCACCCACCCACCCCCTCCTAATGTACAGTCTCCTCCCCATCATATGTATATACTCTCTGTCAGGATCTATGGGTAACAGTACTGTATATTTGCATATCGTATATGTCACAAATGTAACAGTACTATATACCTGTATGTCATGTATGTCCCTATGCCATAAATGTCATGATGTCATGTATGTTGTGTATGTAATGTCATAAATGTCACTATGAATTGAAAATGGGGGACCCTGATGTAAACAAGACAAACGTCTTTCCCTGGTCTGCATCCCCTTAACACTTTAACTGCCGAAAACGCCGGAACTCGTCATTCCCCGCCATGCTCAAGTTGCCGCGGACGCCGTAACTCGTCTTTGATATCAATATTTAAAAAATCTGTGATCGGAATCATATTTCCCCTCTGCAGCCTTGACACACAGTTCTGATCTCCTCTCAATCCTCTAGCGGTTCAAGAGCGCCATCTGGTGGCCGATCGGCAGATCGAAACCGGATGTCAACCTTTAACCCGGCAGGACTCACTCCATATGTGGTCCGGGCACTTGCTAATGTTAGAGAGACTCAGTCTTCACACAGTGAACATCGATCTGTGGAAATAACTCGAAAAAACAACATGATTTGGACGTATATACTATTATACAACCTGGAAATAGATCGGGTATTTCGACATCCCATAATGGAAAACTGTCTACTCCACGCTGATCGCCCAACGGCCCGAGGAGACTGGGGTGAGTTTTAGCGTGTAGTATTACCGTGTTCGATATAAACTGCTATGATGAACATATGACCCACATTAGATGAATGGTATAACGTTGCCCACGGAATTATAAACGCCCCCTCGCCCATCCGGTCAACATCAGATGACGTGTAGTAACTTCCAGAACCACATCCAGTTGAAATTTATTATCTGGCACAGATCGCTATCAAACTGTATTTCATCATCAATATAATGCATTTGGGGCTATCAATCACGTTCTGGAGAAAGCTGCAGAAATAGATGAAAACATACTTATACTATAGACCATATTTTAGTATGAATATGTGAATGAAAAAGTTTAACGTTCATACACCCTGAACAATACATATAGGACATTGAATGGGCCCTAATAATGGCAATCTAGCAATAGAATTTAAAAAGTTATAGCCCTGCAAAGAAGGGGAACTTCTCCATAGACAAATAGAGCTGGCAAGGGATGGTATATCATGAATTTAACCTCGGCAGTTAAAGTGTTAACAATTGTGTGTATTGAGCTGTACTGTATTGTACCCATTCTGCAATCTGTTAAATAAAGTTTTCATTCATTCATTCCATTGAAGTGATTTGGGCTCAGGCGCAGAGCTACAGCTAGCTACAGCTAGTCCCTCCTCAGCAGGGAGGTGTCAGTAGGGCACCGTGGGTCTGTCCCGTAAGAGGATTACAGGCCCTCTTGCTGTGAGGGCCCAGGAGTTGACAGGGTGTTACTTTAGAAACCTCCCGCTGATCCGGATTGGTGCAGATTGACATGGACGAGGGAGGAGAGGTGATTGACAGCCGCCTCTCTGGGCCGACCTGCTTATTACACCCGCTGCTGTCCCGCCCCCGGCAGATCAATGATGGAGATGGACACTAACAAACCGATTGGCTTCATATAGATCTGGAGACAGGTTTGGACTACTAATAGAATTGTCAGTGTGTACCTGTGTGTGTGTGTGTGTATGTGTGTGTGTGTGTGTGTGTGTGTGTGTGTGTGTGTGTGTGTGTGTGTGTGTGTGTGTGTGTGTGTGTGTGTGTGTGTGTGTGTGTGTGTTTTTCTGTGTGTGTTGGATGGGGTTGGAGGGTCTCTGGTGTGTGTGTGTGTGTGTGTGTGTGTGTGTGTGTGTGTGTGTGTGTGTGTGTGTGTGTGTGTGTGTGTGTGTGTGTGTGTGTGTGTGTGTGTGTGTGTGTGCGTGCGTGTGTGCGTGTGTGTGTGCACATATCAATGCTGCAGTCAGTGCTGACTCAGGTAAAGCATCTTTGTCTTTCACTTCTCTCTCTCTCTATGTCTCTCTCTTCTCCTTTCTTTCTCTCTGCCCTTGCCGACTCAGTCATCTCCGGTGACAGTCTCTCTGGGCAGCTGCAGACAACCATGCACAAATTCACAAGCACCTGAACTGCTTACTACCGTCACTCTGAAAGCAGCCCACTTTCTTACCTTTACTCCCTGAACCACCAGTGATACATGGTAAGACAGGTGTACACCTCCACTACACCCCTACACCTCTACTGCAGCCCTACACCCATACTACACCCCTACACCCATACTACACCCCTACACCCATACTACACCCCTACACCTTCACTACAACCCTACACCTCCACTACACCTCTACACCTCCACTACAACCCTACACCTTCACTACACCCCTACACCTTCACTACAACCCTACACCTTCACTACAACCCTACACCTCCACTACACCTCTACACCTCCACTACACCTCTACACCTTCACTACAACCCTACACCTCCACTACACCTCTACACCTTCACTACAACCCTACACCTTCACTACAACCCTACACCTTCACTACAACCCTACACCTTCACTACAACCCTACACCTTCACTACAACCCTACACCTCCACTACACCTCTACTGCACCGCTACACCATCACTACACCCCTACACCTTCACTACACCCCTACTACAACCCTACACTCCTACTACACCCCTACTACACCCCTACACTCCTACTACACCCTACACCCCTACTACACTCCTACTACACTCCTACTACACTCCTACTACACTCCTACTACACCCCTACTACACCCCTACACCCCATACTACACTCCTACTACACTCCTACTACACTCCTACTACACTCCTACTACACTCCTACTACACTCCTACTACACCCCTACTACACTCCTACTACACCCCTACTACACTCCTACTACACTCCTACTACACCCCTACACCCCTACTACACTCCTACTACACTCCTACTACACCCATACACCCCTACTACACTCCTACTACACTCCTACTAGACCCCTACACCCCTACTACACTCCTACTACACCCCTACACCCCTACTACACTCCTACTACACTCCTACTACACTCCTACTACACTCCTACTACACCCCTACACTCCTACTACACTCCTACTACACTCCTACTACACCCATACACTCCTACTACACCCCTACACTCCTACTACACCCCTACACTCCTACTACACTCCTACTACACCCCTACACTCCTACTACACCCCTACTACACTCCTACTACACCCCTACACTCCTACTACAACCCTACTACACCCCTACACCCCTACTACACCCCTACTACACTCCTACTACACCCCTACACTCCTACTACAACCCTACTACACCCCTACTACACCCCTACACTCCTACTACACCCCTACTACACTCCTACTACACCCCTACACTCCTACTACAACCCTACTACACCCCTACACTCCTACTACACTCCTACTACACTCCTACTACACTCCTACTACACCCATACACTCCTACTACACTCCTACTACACCCATACACTCCTACTACACTCCTACTACACCCATACACTCCTACTACACTCCTACTACACCCCTACACTCCTACTACACTCCTACTACACACCTACACTCCTACTACACTCCTACTACACTCCTACTACACCTCTACACTCCTACTACACCCCTACACTCCTACTACACTCCTACTACACTCCTACTACACCCTACACCCCTACTACACTCCTACTACACCCCTACACTCCTACTACACTCCTACTACACTCCTACTACACCCCTACACCCTACTACACTCCTACTACACCCCTACACCCCTACTACACTCCTACTACACCCTACACTCCTACTACACTCCTACTACACCTCTACACTCCTACTACACTCCTACTACACTCCTACTACACTCCTACTACACCCCTACTACACCCCTACTACACCCCTACTACACTCCTACTACACCCCTACTACACTCCTACTACACCCCTACTACACCCCTACTACACTCCTACTACACCCCTACTACACCCCTACTACACCCCTACTACACTCCTACTACACCCCTACTACACTCCTACTACACTCCTACTACACCCATACACTCCTACTACACCCCTACACTCCTACTACACTCCTACTACACCCCTACACTCCTACTACACACCTACACTCCTACTACACTCCTACTACACCCATACACTCCTACTACACCCCTACACTCCTACTACACTCCTACTACACCCCTACACTCCTACTACACACCTACACTCCTACTACACCCCTACTACACTCCTACTACTTATCCTTTCCCTCCCACTCTGCTATTTCTCTACTTCCTCCCTGCCACTCTTGACAAGACAATGTGTCTCATACCTATATCCACAATCTGCTCCTCTAGAACAGATTTAACCCACCCACGGCAGTTTGCTAGCAACCCGGCTAATCTCTCCTACCCTCCTACAGCCACTAATACACCTGTCACAGTACGGGGAGGCTTATGGAATTGTCAATCAGCAGTCAAGAAAGCTGACTTCATTACTGCCTACGCCCATAGTCTAAATCTGCAGCTCCTGGCTCTAACTGAGACCTGGATAACCCCCAATAACTCATCAACACCTGCAGCATTATCTACAAACTATAACTTCACTCACACACCTCGACCTTCCAGACGGGGTGGAGGCACTGGCCTCATGACATCTCCTTCATGGGCTACAAACGTAACACCACTCCCAGAACTGTCACTCTCCTCTCTCGAATATCATGCAGTATCTGTCTCTAATCCTTTCAATCTCACCATTGTTACACTCTACCGCCCTCCAGGTACACTCGATCACTTCACAGATGAGCTGGACATGCTTCTTAGCTCCTTACCGGAAGATGGTACCCCTCTCCTTCTATTGGGCGACTTCAACCTGCCTGACTCATCTCAGTCAGTCATAGTAGTCTCCCTCCTACAATCGTTTGACCTGACTCCCACTGCCATGCCTCCCACCCACAAAGCAGGCAACTCCTTGGATCTCATATTTTCCCGTAACTCCAGCATCATTAACACCACGGTAACTCCCCTACATGTATCTGACCATTCCTTCATATCCTTCTCACTAACTCTCATGCTTAACCGAAAGGTCTTCACCCCAACTCAAACAGTCTCACTCAGACGCAACCTGCCCTCCCTATCCCCCTCCACCCTCTCCTCTGACATACTATCCGCTCTACCTTTGAGTGACACCTTCTCTGCTCTCTCCACAGAGATGGCAACCTCCACCCTCCTTTCAGCCCTTGCAACCTCCTTCAACAAGCTCTGTCCCCTCGTTGAGAAACCTGCCCGCCGTTCCCCACCCAGTCCATGGCTGACAGATCCAGTGAGAGAACAAAGACAGGTCCTGAGAGCAGCTGAAAGGAAGTATAGAAAGTCACGCCTCACTGCTGACATCGACATATATCACAACCTCTTGTTAACATTCTCCAAAACCATCACTAATGCCAAAGCTTCTTTCTTCCACCATAGGATCGAGGCCTCTGCCAAGAATCTTCGCAAACTGCATGCTACCATGTCCTCCCTCCTCACTCCCCCCCCACCCCCCCCCTCCCTCATCTTTCTCTGCCGAAGACTTTGCGATCTTCTTTGAGGAAAAAGTGGAGAACATCCGCAGCTCCTTCTCCCAACCCCCACCCATTCCAAATGCTGAATCGAGAACCTCATCCTTCACTCTGTCATCTTTCTCTCCCATTACAGAAGCAGAGACCCTGACACTGGTAACGTCGAACCGTCCGACTACTTGCCAGCTGGACCAGCTACCCTCCCCACTCCTCCAGACCATAGCACCAGACATCCTCCCATTCCTAACTGCAACCATCAACTCCTCACTCAACTCGGGGGTGGTCCCCACCTCCCTAAAACAAGCCAGAGTCACGCCGCTCATAAAAAAACCAACCCTGAACCCTACCATCATAGGCAACTACCGTCCTGTCTCTCTTCTCTCCTTCCTTTCTAAAACACTTGAACGTGCTGTATCCAACCAACTTACTGCTTATCTCTTACAGAATGACCTCCTAGACCCTAATCAGTCAGGCTTCAGGACTGGTCACTCCACAGAGACAGCCCTCATTGCGGTCACAGAGGCACTTCACTTAGCAAAAGCAAAAGGCCTCTCCTCTGTCCTGATTCTCCTAGATCTATCTGCAGCCTTCGACACAGTCAACCACCAGATCCTCCTTGCGGCCCTCGCAGGAATGGGAGTGGCTGGCTCTGCGCTGACATGGCTGTCATCATACCTCAATGACCGCTCCTACCAAGTGTCATGGAGAGGGACCCTGTCGGCCACCCGCCCCCTGCGGACGGGTGTCCCCCAGGGCTCGGTTTTAGGACCCCTTCTCTTCTCCCTCTACACTAAATCACTGGGTAACATTATCACGTCTCATGGCTTCTCCTACCATTGTTATGCCGACGATACTCAACTCTTCCTCTCCTTCCCTCCCTCAGATATCCACGTCTCTGAGCGGATCTCGGCCTGTCTGTCCGACATCTCCGCCTGGATGACGTCCAACCACCTCAAACTGAACCTAAGCAAAACAGAATTGCTCCACCTGCCGGCCAAATCCTCCCCCCTAACCGACCTTTCAATCACAGTCGAGAATGCAGCTGTGACTGCGTCCCCGACCGCCAAGAACCTTGGTGTTGTCCTCGACGACCAGTTGAACTTCTCTGCTCACATCGCAGCGACGACCAGAACCTGCCGATTCCTCCTGAGCAACGTCAGAAGGATCCGCCCCTTCCTGACAAAAGAAGCCACCCAACTCCTCGTCCAATCAACAGTCATCTCCCGCCTCGACTACTGCAATGCACTGCTCGCTGGCCTCCCGGCCACTGCCACTAAGCCTCTTCAACTCATTCAGAACGCAGCGGCCCGCCTGATCTCAAACCTACCGAAGTCGGCCCATGTCACCCCACTTCTTAGGGACCTGCACTGGCTCCCCATTGCTGCACGAATCCGCTTCAAGGCCCTCGACCTAGCATACCGTGCGGCAAAGGGAACCGCTCCCGCCTACCTCCGGTCAATGGTCTCTAACTACACACCCTCAAGACCCCTACGCTCTGCATCTTCTGGCCGCCTCAGACCTACTCCTATCCAAGCTCCGGGAGGGTCATCAAAGAGAAGTCGCCTATTCTCAGTCCTTGCCCCACAATGGTGGAATGAACTACCCACCCCAGTTAGGACAGCCGAATCACGTCCAATCTTTCGCCGTCGACTAAAGACGCACTTCTTCAACCATTATCTAAAAAAAAAAAAAAAAAAAAAAAACTAACTGTACTGTCATGCACTTGTCCTAATAAACTAACCTACACTGTAGCACTCAACACTTTGATGAACATTGTTGCTCAGCTGATAGAGTTGTGCCCTTCCTGATGGCTTGTCGTACAGAACTTGTAAGTCGCTTTGGATAAAAGCGTCAGCTAAATGACTAAATGTAAATGTAAATGTACTACACTCCTACTACACCCCTACACTCCTACTACACCCCTACACTCCTACTACACTCCTACTACACTCCTACTACACCCCTACACTCCTACTACACTCCTACTACACTCCTACTACACCCCTACACTCCTACTACACTCCTACTACACTCCTACTACACTCATACTACACTCCTACTACACTCCTACTACACTCCTACTACACTCCTACTACACTCCTACTACACCCCTACTACACTCCTACTACACCCCTACTACACTCCTACTACACCCCTACTACACTCCTACTACACCCCTACTACACCCCTACTACACCCCTACTACACCCCTACTACACTCCTACTACACCCCTACTACACTCCTACTACACCCCTACTACACTCCTACTACACCCCTACTACACCCCTACTACACCCCTACTACACCCATACTACACTCCTACTACACTCCTACTACACTCCTACTACACCCCTACTACACCCCTACTACACTCCTACTACACTCCTACTACACTCCTACTACACTCCTACTACACCCCTACTACACCCCTACTACACTCCTACTACACTCCTACTACACCCCTACTACACTCCTACTACACTCCTACTACACTCCTACTACACCCCTACTACACCCCTACTACACTCCTACTACACTCCTACTACACTCCTACTACACCCCTACTACACCCCTACTACACTCCTACTACACTCCTACTACACCCCTACTACACCCCTACTACACTCCTACTACACTCCTACTACACTTCTACTACACTCCTACTACACCTCTACACTCCTACTACACTCCTACTACACTCCTACTACACTCCTCCTACACCCCTACACTCCTACTACACTCCTACTACACTCCTACTACACTCCTACTACACTCCTCCTACACTCCTACTACACCTCTACACTTCTACTACACCCCTACTACACCCCTACTACACCCCTACTACACTCCTACTACACCCCTACTACACTCCTACTACACCCCTACTACACTCCTACTACACTCCTACTACACTCCTACACTCCTACTACACCTCTACACTCCTACTACACCTCTACACTCCTACTACACTCCTACTACACTCCTACTACACTCCTACACTCCTACTACACTCCTACTACACTCCTACTACACTCCTACACTCCTACTACACCTCTACACTCCTACTACACTCCTACTACACTCCTACTACACTCCTACTACACTCCTACTACACTCCCACTACACTCCTACTACACTCCTACTACACTCCTACTACACTCCCACTACACTCCTACTACAACCTTACACTCCTACTACACCCCTACACTCCTACTACACTCCTACTACACTCCTACTACACCCCTACAATACTCCTACACTCCTACTACACTCCTACTACACCTCTACACTCCTACTACACTCCTACTACACCCCTACACCCCTACTACACTCCTACTACACCCCTACACTCCTACTACACCCCTACACTCCTACTACACCCCTACAACACTCCTACACTCCTACTACACCCCTACTACACTCCTACTACACCTCTACACTCCTACTACACTCCTACTACACTCCTACTACACTCCTACACTCCTACTACACCTCTACACTCCTACTACACCTCTACACTCCTACTACACTCCTACTACACTCCTACTACACCTCTACACTCCTACTACACTCCTACTACACTCCTACACTCCTACTACACTCCTACTACACTCCTACTACACTCCTACTACACTCCTACTACACTCCTACACTCCTACTACACCTCTACACTCCTACTACACTCCTACTACACTCCTACTACACTCCTACTACACTCCCACTACACTCCTACTACACTCCTACTACACTCCTACTACACTCCCACTACACTCCTACTACAACCTTACACTCCTACTACACCCCTACACTCCTACTACACTCCTACTACACTCCTACTACACCCCTACAACACTCCTACACTCCTACTACACCCCTACTACACTCCTACTACACCCCTACACCCCTACTACACTCCTACTACACCCCTACTACACTCCTACACTCCTACTACACCCCTACACTCCTACTACACCCCTACACTCCTACTACACCCCTACACTCCTACTACACCCCTACAACACTCCTACACTCCTACTACACCCCTACTACACTCCTACTACACCCCTACACCCCTACTACACTCCTACTACACCCCTACTACACTCCTACTACACGCCTACACTCCTACTACACCCCTACACTCCTACTACACCCCTACACTCCTACTACACCCCTACACTCCTACTACACCCATACACTCCTACTACACCCCTACTACACTCCTACACTCCTACTACACCCCTACACTCCTACTACACCCCTACACTCCTACTACACCCCTACACTCCTACTACACCCATACACTCCTACTACACCCCTACTACACTCCTACTACACCCATACACTCCTACTACACCCCTACACTCCTACTACACCCCTACACTCCTACTACACCCCTACACTCCTACTACACCCATGCACTCCTACTACACCCCTACACTCCTACTACACCCCTACACTCCTACTACACCCCTACACTCCTACTATACCCATACACTCCTACTACACTCCGACTACACCCCTACACTCCTACTACTACCCTACACTCCTACTACTACCCTACACCCCTGGGTAACACATGTTTTGACCTCTGCTTTAATACATTAAAGGGGACATGTACTGCTATTCCTAGCACTATTTGGGCAACTTTACACAATTTCTGTTAGTCTATTGAAGACATCTGTAAGGCTTTTTTCAAAAAAATGCATTGTTTTATATTTCTAATCAAGTACTCAAAACCATCATTTTCCAGCTTCAAGATTTCAGGCTGTTATGGCCTGGCTCCGCCCATAAGCACTTTGAGTGACAGTCAGTCCACACAGTCTGCGACTAGTAGACAGAGAGAGATAGAGAGAGAGAGGGGGGGGGGTGCGAGAGAGAGAGAGAGAGAGAGAGAGAGAGAGAGAGAGAGAGAGAGAGAGAGAGAGAGAGAGAGAGAAAAAAAAAGACAGGCCGTCTCTTCCTTTCGTTTTTTCTCTCCCTGCGGCAGCTTGTGGGGGGGGGGCCTCCCTTCCTCCCCTCTCCCGTGTGGCGTGGCAGGTCCCCCCCCCCCCAAGTGCTCCCTCCCTCTCTCTCTCTGTCTCCCTCTCTCTCTCTCTCTCTGTCTCTCCCTCTCTCTCCCTCTCTATCTCTCTCTCTCTCTCTCCCTCCAGAGTATGCAGAGGTGTCAGGTTTCACTGCCTCGCAGTATGAGGAAGTGGTTTTCCACTCGCTGTCTAGTCTATGTAGATTGTGGGCGGGCATTAGCTACAACCACAGAGCCAATCACATCACTGTCTTCTACCCAGAGCCTGAATGACGTGACTCAGGTCTTCAAATCAGGATGGGCTAATTTACTGGAGCAGGAAATTATCTGAGCTGAATCAGAGCAATCCGCCAATATGGTATTTAGACACTAAAACACATTGATACTAACTCCTATTACTATAATACAATGCTAGAGACTGAAAAATGACATTTATAGTACATGTCCCCTTTAATAAAAAGTAAACGAAAGACGATTCCCTGTTGTTTTCAACTTTGACCTTTTCAGCTCCAACTTCAATTCAGCTCAATGGGGGGGCAAACAAATATGCGACAGTCACAGAATGTCCTCAAAAGCAGACAAATATGTATTTGTCATAACTCTGAAATGACAGAGGGGCCATTGTGAATGTTTTGGTAACATTCTTTGTCTGCTGAGGGGGGTGAACAGCAGCCAGGAGAGTTGCAGCTCCAACCAGATCAGCTCACTCAGTTATGGTTCTACTGAGGACATGTCGGTTCTACTGAGGACATGTCGGTTCTACTGAGGACATGTTGGTTCTACTGAGGACATGTCGGTTCTACTGAGGACATGTCGGTTCTACTGAGGACATGTCGGTTCTACTGAGGACATGTCGGTTCTACTGAGGACATGTTGGTTCTACTGAGGACATGTCGGTTCTACTGAGGACATGTTGGTTCTACACACTAGAACTTTTTTTTAGCGAAGCAGTATGTTTGGTTTGTGCACCATCTAGTTCAGCATGTTTCCACTGACATTTAGGAGAACACAAAACGTTTTTTTTTAACTCAATAACCCTCAAACCAAATGCATTTGTACAAGACAGTTTGTAGTGATCTGTGGAAATAATTCATATGCTCCTTCGTTCTATATTCTTTGGCACCATGAGGCCCCCTCGTTCCAGAGGTGACAAACACAAGATCCACCAGGTCGTCAAATCCAGTCTCCTCTTCTAGACCACGTTGAAATTGGGCTGAGAATGTTGTCCTACATTTTGATTGGAGGAGATCCCCTGTCACTCACCGTGGTATGGCTTGTCTCTTTAGGACTCCGGAACACAGGAACTCTCTCGCCCTCTGTGACATCAGCTCCGGAGCCCCGCCAGGATTGGCCGAAGAGAGGTGGAGGAGGAGGGTCTTCGTGATCATCGGGATCAAGCCCAATCACGGCACTGCCACCTGTGAGCACAGCGGAGCGGAACCAAGCAATCAGGGATGGTTTGTCAAAATTGATGAACAAAAAGATCTATACCCACACACCAAGTTTATATTTAGAATGTAGCGAAAACCAGCCAATCGTCAGCTCTGATTCGGCTATGACGTTGAGACATCTCTTCTGCAGCTGCTCGACTCTACTGCTCTCTTATTGCACTCTAACGAGTAACAGTTTGTGTCTATTCTTTATGATAGGCGGTAGAACTATATCCCAGTTGTTATTTTCAGGGTAAGCATGTAGCGTAAGTCATCTCAAGCAAACCCAGATGCCTAAATCCAAGCTAGCTTTATGTTGTTGTCTGAGAGGCCCCTCCTCCATTCCCTCAGGCTTTCTCTCTCTCTCTCTCTCTCTCTCTCTCTCTCTCTCTCTCTCTCTCTCTCTCTCTCTCTCTCTCTCTCTCTCTCTCTCTCTCTCTCTCTCTCTCTCTCTCTCTCTCTCGCTCTGTCTCTCTCTCTCTGTCTTTCTCTGTGTCTCTCTCTCTCTCTCTCTCTCTCTGCGGCCTGAGGAGAAGCACACGATGGCGTAGGAGAAAAAGCAACGCTCCCATCTCTGTCTGGTATGTCGGAAATTAAAATTTCATATCACCCCAGTTGCGTTAACAGTTCTCACTAGGCCAGCTCTAAAAGCAAAGAGGACAGCCTGTGAATCCTCCCTGGTGCAGTGGAGAGAGAGAGAGAGAGAGAGAGAGAAACTGTGTCAGGCAAGCAGAGATCTTGGCCAATGATAAAAGAGGACTACCGATTAATTTGAACATCAGGACAGGATATGGCTGAAGCCTAAGCCAGGCTTCTGGTTGAGAGAGAGGAACGCGCGCTGTGTAAAAACACCACAGCTGTCTGATGAGGAGAGACACTAAGTAAACACACTTCATCTCATCCACAGAAACCAACTAATTTGGGACCTGAAATATTGATGATCTATGATCGTCAACTATCATTCTCTGGGCTGCGTCGGTTCTACTGAGGACATGTCGGTTCTACTGAGGACATGTCGGTTCTACTGAGGACATGTTGGTTCTACTGAGGACATGTCGGTTCTACTGAGGACATGTCGGTTCTACTGAGGACATGTCGGTCTGCGAGAATGTCTGAGGACATTCTCTGGGCTGCGTTTCTTCTAAGGCAGGGCAGAAATCAAGGCATTGATAGTCCCCTCCACGCTGCTCTTCCATCAGGCCCTGTGTCCCACACACAGAGCTCTTTCACAAGGCCCATGTGTCCCGTTGCACAGCCAGCAGAAGACCCAGGACCCACACATACACACACACACACACACACTGCAGGGCACATGAATAATGCATAGGGCTAATGCAGCTAGCCTCTGCCTCCAAACACCTCCTTCTGCCACTACGCCAAAACACGGGCAACAAGAAAGAGTCGAGTGGAGCGCTGAGAGAAAAGTGGAGAAAGAGAGCGAGAGAGAGAGAGAGAAAGGGGGGGTATTGAGGTGAATGGGTGAGAGGAAGACAGAGATGGGGCGGGGGGTCTACGGGGGAGGGAATGGGGAGAGAGGATGAAAAGAAATTGGCCGAGGCTGAGAAAGAGAAAAGGACAGGATATTGGAGGGGGGGGGGGGGGGGTGCAGAAAGGGGGTGGAAAGTGAGAGAGAATTTTAAAAAGGGTGAAGAGGGCACAGGCAAAGGAAGCGAGAGAATAGAGCTGTAGCAGAGAAGAGAGTGAGACGGCGAGAAGAGAAATGTTGCTATAGCTTGAAAAGACCAGTGTTGTGCCGAGAGGGGGGGGGGGGGGGGGGGGGGGGGCCTGATCAATGCAGCATTTCTGCACCGCCCAAGAACAAACATACCCCCGTGGCAGACAATGATGTATGGTCAATCGTTAAATAAATAAGAAAGGGCCTGTATTGGTAAAGTCCCGATCCGTGATCTTTTGACCGTATCAATATGGGGTAGGCTATGTTCACAGACATGAGTCATCTGATCTGTAGATGGTAAATACGCTTTAAAACCCCTGTCATAAATCAAAATATGGATCTCCTTTACTCCAATGTTACCGACATAAGCAAACCCATTAAACGCCCAAAAAACTGAAAATAAATTTTAAAACATGTAATTCATCTGTTGTCTACTGTTTCTAGAGTGTTGTCTACTGTTAGTCCTGGTTTCTAGAGTGTTGTCTACTGTTAGTCCCACAAAAGGCCTTTGCTTTTTGGACAGGCTGCTTTTGTATATAAGAATTTGTTCTTAATTGCTTGCCTGGATAAATAAAGGTTAAATAAAATAAAAATAGTCCTGGTCTCTAGAGCGTCCATCTACTGTTAGTCCTGGTCTCTAGAGTCAGTCACAGATTTGGATCACAGATTGGGCCTTTAACACTTCCACAGACTTATCTCCTTCCCTGCTGAATGCGACAGATCACTAAGACGTGTTTTTTTTAATAATAGAAAAGATTGTTTTGTACCAGACTCTCTCTCTCTCTCTCTCTCTCTCTCTCTCTCTCTCTCTCTCTCTCTCTATCTCTCTCTCTCATTCCTTTTCAATCTCTCTAGTACTTGCAGCCAAAAGCTTTGCACAGAGTTGTTAAAGGATAACTCCACTTTTTTTTTTAAATTAGCTTATTTAACATCTTCCCTGGAGTTAGACAAGAAGATGCATACCTTTTTTGTCTCTGTGCGTGCATTTTAGCTTTGGGAATAGACGCTCCGTTAGCATAGCTTAGCTTCATCACTGGAAGTGAGGCAGGACAGTAGCCTTACAGTGCCTTACAGTGTATTGCAAGGTCTGACATTGACCAAACTTGATATGCATGACCTTGGTGGGCTCTAGGTCAACTCCTGAAAAGGGGGTCAATGTCAGACCTTGCAATCAAAAGTTAGGGGCGCACTGAAATTATGGCAAGGGTTATTAGCCCCCTAACTTTTGATTGCAAAGTCTGACATTGACCCCCTTTTCAGGAGTTGACCTAGAGCCCACCAAGGTCATGCATATCAAGTTTGGTCAATGTCAGACCTTGCAATACACTGTAAGGCACTGTAAGGCTACTGTCCTCCCCCACTTCCAGTGATGAAGCTAAGCTATGCTAACGGAGCGTCTATTCCCAAAGCTAAAATGCACGCACAGAGACAAAAAAGGTATGCATCTTCTTGTCTAACTCCAGGGAAGATGTTAAATAAGCTAATTTAAAAAAAAAAAGTGGAGTTATCCTTTAAGCATGGGAAGCTTTCCTCTTTTATTTACTCTCTCTCTCTCTCTCTCTCTCTCTCTCTCTCTCTCTCTCTCTCTCTCTCCCTATCTCTTTCTCTCTCCCTCCCTCTCCCTCTCTCTCTCTCTCTCTCTATATATATAATACACACACACACACACACACACACACACACACACACACACACACACACACACACACATATATATAATACTGTATATATTCACTCTTGTTCTCACTCCTGATCTTGGAGCAGTTTCCCCCACATTCTCATTGTGTGTGTGTGTGTGTGTGTGTGTGTGTGTGTGTGTGTGTGTGTGTGTGTGTGTGTGTGTGTGTGTGTGTGTGTGTGTGTGTGCTCTTGTTTCAAGGCGTCCAGCTGTTATGAGCACGTACAGTTCATAGAAATACTGAGACCCCCCCCCCCTTCACTCTCGCTCTCTTTGGGGGTTGAAAGGTGGTGTTGAATTGGCCATGTCCGCTGTCTATGGGCAGCCAGCTGGACAGAGAACAGTTTTCTATCCAATTAGCGGAACTGGGCCAGAGTAGGCCGGACTGGGCCTAACTGTGCTAGTTCACAGAGTCCACTGCAACATGAGAGCTAAGCAGCATGGGAGAAAATAATATCGCCATATTCAGATATAGATATATACTGTATAATATATTGTGATATCAGTGTTAGGCCAACCGATGTTCAACATGTTGGACAGTAGTAGTTTGATGGTAGTAAGTGTGATACAGTATCAAAATGAAACTCTCACTCTCACTAATTTATACAACACAATTGACCTATCTCAAATCCTTGATCCTCCAATCACAACTGTTGCTTCTTGTCCGAGGGAAGCAACAGTTGCGATTGGAGGATCAAGAAAAGAGGGCAGGGTTTGCGATAGGTCAATAGTGTATCACGATTCACAATGTGTAAATGACACATGACAAAATGATAAATATCTACAATATTGCCACACAGTACTACAAAGCTCAACAGGACAGCTGGACATAAAATCAATGGTCTGTCCTGCCCTGTCCTACTGACTGACAAGAATTGATCCCTTTCACTACCACACTACAGAAGGTTAACCTTTCACTACCACACTACAGACGGTTAACCTTTCACTACAGAAGGGGACATGGGCTGGGATTCTTGCTTGGTCAAGCAAAAAGGTGAAATGGTGAGGTTATGGAACCGCCTGGTCCAGCTGCCAAATGGCAGGGTGACTAAAAAGATTTTTAATTGGGACAGAGCACACGGTCATCCCTGATCAAGAGTGATGTCTATGATTTTTTCTTCTACTGACTTGAGTATGATTTTTATGAACAATTTGCAGTGTAAGGTTCACATAATTAAAACAAAATTATCAACAATCCATCAGGATAAGTGGAAGGTGGAGATTTTGAAAAAACCTAAACTTAGAAAATATATTGCAATTAAAAATTAGTATTTTACTGAACCTTATGTAATGTTAAACTTAAAGAGAAGACAGAGGTCTCTGTGTGCCCAGTTGAGGTCTGGCACCCTGCCATTGGCTGTGGAAGTGGGTAGATTCCAGGGTAAACCTGAGGAGGAGCGGTTGTGTGTTCTGTGTGATTTGGGAGTGGTGGAGGATGAATATCATTTTGTTTTTTATTGCCCTTTGTACACCACTTTGAGGAGGGCTTTATTTGAAAAAATTCAAATTGTAAACCCAGATTTGTTTTGGCAGTCTGAGAGCTGTATGTTGAGTTGTTTTTTTGTGGAGGACATCTTCGGTTTTGCAGGATTTTTGGAGAAGGCATGGCACCTGAGACAAAACACACTATCCTATATAATTGTATTTGAATTCACCTTGTTTTTCTGTTTATTTACATTGAGTACAGCTTGTGTTATATTACGTTTTATTGTATTTTCTTGTATTTTTTTTTTATGGCCATCTTGGTCTATGTCATTTGTTAAGTAATTGGTAAAGTATATTATTATATACTTATTGTTATGTGTCTTGTAAGCCCATATGGGCTGGGCATACATCTGTATGTAAGACACGAAAATAAAAAATATCAAATCAAATCAAAAAACCACACTACAGAAGGTTAACCTTTCACTACCACACTACAGACGGTTAACCTTTCACTACCACACTACAGAAGGTTAACCTTTCACTACCACACTACAGAAGGTTAACCTTTCACTACCACACTACAGACGGTTAACCTTTCACTACCACACTACAGACGGTTAACCTTTCACTACCACACTACAGAAGGTTAACCTTTCACTACCACACTACAGAAGGTTAACCTTTCACTACCACACTACGTAAGGGATAATGTATGCCTACGAGGTCATTGTCGCAAAATAATTGACCGACACGGAGTTTAAAATACCGAGCCGCCTCGGCGAGGTGTTTTAAACGTCAGTGAAGGTCAATTATTTTGCGACAATGACCGAGTAGGCTATACATTATCCCGCTTATTACATGGCTAACTTACTAACAATATACCTAATTCATTTGACAAATCGCAGTTGTTCTGTGGCTCTGTCAGCCCAAATAAAGTGATTATTATTATCGCGGGCAGCCCGGCAGGTGTGTCTGATTGGCTGCACTGAAACAGTGTGTGTCAGTGGGGCTTGATTACTCCAGCTGCGAAAAACAATAATCACCGGTGGTTATCGAAAAATAATTCACCGCTGTCGGGGGCTATTGACCAATCACAAGCAAGCATTTCGGCGAATGTGAAAACGCCATGTAATAAAGAAGGTTAACCTTTCACTACCACACTACAGACGGTTAACCTTCTGTATTGTCGCTGTGAAAGGGTTAACTATTTGGTAGTGTGGCAGTGAAAGGGTTAACATTCTGTATTGTCGCAGTGAAAGGGTTAACCATTTGGTAGTGTGTTAGTGAAAGGGTTAAGACGAGCCTGGTAAGGTTTTTGCCACTTGTCTCTGTCCACACTGTGCCAACTGAAGATCAGACTACTTACTGCTGCAGGACGTTAAAGGGGAACACCACCCAAATTAAGAATTCCAATATGTTATTTCCATGGCCTACGAAAGTTCAATCAATATTTGTGAAAATGAGTGACTCTCTCCCAAAGCTAAGAACCACAGAGATAAGACTGAAAGGTCATCAGGTACAAAGTCTGGAGCTGCTCTGTTGAAAATGAATGGGAGCCCTATTTAAACTAAAGGATCCACAGCATGTATGCTTGATTCTTTCTGTAGTGTTCTCAGTTCTGAAACAGGAAATGCAACCATATACTAAGAACATTCCCCTCTCTCTGTGCTCTCGATGTCATCTATAGATTCTATACCATCTTTCCCAATTCAGCTCCAGACTTTATACTTGATGACATTACACATTTGAGTTTTAGAACTCTAGTTTTTGGATTAGGGAGTGAGTTTTTTGTGTTCACTAATATTTTTGGAATGTCTTAGACCATAGGAGTTGGCCTAAGTCATGTATGGATTCTTAAATTGGGAATAGTTCCCATTTAAGACGATTAATTGTCCAGTTTGTTTGTCGATTGATATGCCCCCCCCCCCCACGCTGAACAAGCTATTTCGTGAAAAATAAGCACATAGGCACAGTGGTATTCCTAGCTTATATGCGCATAATTAACACTACATCGAACAAATCCTGTATTAAACAAATACGTGTACTAAACAATTGCATTTCAAACAACAGACTGTATCTTCATCTTACTGTATATTGTATCTTCATTTTACTGTATCTGTATCTTACTGTATGTGTATCTTCATCTTACTGTATCTCTATCTTCATCTTACTGTATCTGTATCTTCATCTTACTGTATCTGACTGAGTGACTGTACACAGCTGCCACCTAAAGCCTGAACTTTCTTGCCTTCCTTGAAGAAAAGTCAGTGATTTCACACAAACCAGAAAAGAAATAGAGCAATAGTCTACAGTATTATGAATGAACTGTGGTTTATTTGGTAGCATTTCGAATTGACAGATTAAATGTTACGAATTTCATTATCGAGGTGTGCGATTATGATAATAGATTCCTGAATCCCCCGCCCTGTGTCGTACTGAGTCTAAGTGGTAGATTTCAGGGGTTCCTGCTGTGTGATTGCATGTGGGAAACGCGTTTTTATTATTATAATTGTTTTTACAGATTTGTCGTTCAAATCAACAGATCGACGAATCGACAAAGCCCTACGACTATTCGCTGATGTGACGGATCATACTGGGTCTGCGTTGTGTTTGATGTTAAATGAGAATGTCGCGAGGGGGAGTCGAACAGGGGGCTCCCGCGTGACTGTGGACCCCACGGACTTCCCTGTTACACTGACTAAAACTGTCTTTAGTCAAGGAAGGCCCTGATACGCCTCAAATTCTGTCTCCCCGCCCTCCCCTCCTCCGGCTGAGCGTCCACACGTCAGACACAGCTGCAACGCAGGAGCTTGGGGAGCAGCAGCAGGGGATCTGTGCAAACAAATATATATATATATATATCTGACACACAGTCGCGGCAAAAGCTGGACAGAGTGGCTCTGACACAAATAGGTATTTGAATAGTCTTTCGTAATTTTTTTTTTTTTTTAAGTGATATTTCCTTGAGTGTAAACACATAACCCCTACCCCCCCCCCACACACACACACACACACCTAACCCCTACTTGCTCCCGACGAGCAGGTTGGCACCTTGCATGGTTGCCTCTGCCGCCTGTGTGTGATTGTGTGAGTGAATGGGTGAATGTGAGGAACAAAATTGTAAAGCGCTTTGGATAAAAGCGCTATATAAATGCACCATTTACCATTTAGACACACACAAAGGAATCTAAGATCCAAAAGAAAATTACATCTACATTTACTGATTTACATGTAGCTGTCGCTTTTATCCAAAGCAACTTACAGATTGTGAACAACAAGTCAGCAGGAGGGGTACATCTCTGGCAGCTAAGGGTCAAACGGTGTTTGATCTTGAGTGTTACAGTGCATAGTAGTATAGAGATATTAGCATGATAGGTATAGTATAGTATAGTAGCATAGTAGTAAGGTACATAATAGTACAGACAGTAAGAAGGTTGTTTTTTAACATTAAATTGTCTGAAGCGCTCCGAATGGAAAGCTACATCGTGTTCCATGGGACTGACGAGTCAGGCTAGTTTTGATCCTTTTCCTTGCTATTCTAGAATAAAGACTTGATGGAACAGAGTGCCTTGGAACATTTTCCTACTCTTACTCGATAGATGCCTTCAAATCGAGGCTCAAAACCCACTTCTACCTACTAGCCTTTCCCGTTCACTGACTCATGCCCTGTTTTCCTATGTGTTTGCCTGTGTGCCCTCCCATAAAACGGAGTGTGATTCTTGTCATTATGTATCTATGTGTACCTACCCTCTGTACAGCACTTTGGTTGACACGCGTCATGTGAAATGTGCTATCAAAAAATCTGATTGATTGATTGATACTCTGTGAAATATAAATTATGACCACCTAAGTGATACCTGCATCCGCAGAACACCTGTGTGCAATCTACACTAAAGACCCACTTTGCTTCTTTCCTGTGGTGTTAAGCCCTTAGACTCTGTTTATCATTCAGCCATTAGATTTATCACCGGTGATAGTTATGGTACTCACCATTGTATCCTATATAATAAGGTCGGTGGGCCTCTCTGGCAGAGAGACGTAAGTTGCATTGCAATCTTTTTATCTATAAAGCCATAATTAGAGATTGTCCAAATTATATTAGTTCTTTATTGGAATGGACCACTGGACCCTGTCGTACACGATCCAGTTTTTGGCTTACACTTAGAGTGCCTAGAGTTTGTACTGAACTTGGTAGATCTGCTTTTGGCTTTTTTGCCCCTACATCATGGAATACCCTGCAGGAAACACTGAAACTAGACACTCTAGTGTCTATGGGTCGGTTTAGAACCTTAATGACCAATCAGGTCACCACAATATGTAATTGTTTTTAAATTATTACCTCTGTTTTAATTTTGAGCTATTTTATTCTTTTTAAAAGATTTTTTATTATTTATTTTTAATGTATTTTAAAATGTGCTCTCAATTATTCTGATTGTCTGATGTCTTTATATTTATGAACACACTGTGACACTTGTGTATGTAACATCTCGACGGCACTGTAAATGAGTTTAATTACTCAGTGTATTATCGAGTATAAATAAAGATTGAATGAATTACACGTGTTTGATAATTGGACCACTTGAGGTCCTCTCGATTTAAGTTGTAGCGCTTGGATGGTCTAAAAATACAAATAAAATAAAGAAAAGCTAAACGGGAAGCACACTACATCGATTGAACACTCCTCCTCGATATCCACTTTCAGTGTCAGTGAGAGAGCGTGGACAAAAATGGAGAGGAAATGCCTCATAATACACCAGAGATCACTGAAATGTCTTGTGTGTAGAAGAGACCATACTGCAAAACCCACCAAAGAGGGGGAAAAATACCATTAATTGGCCAGTTTGATCTATGTTGACCAAGACCTTGTTTGCTGATTTGTCAATTTATATCACTCTCATATACACACACACGCTCATACTTACTTCTTACTCACACAAGGTCCTTACATTGATCTTGTTTTACAATTTTGTTTATTATTATTATTATAGGTGGAGGTTTCTTATAAGCCTTTCTGCCTCTTCCTGCACTGTATATCTTTTGTACTTTACAGTTGTCATTATTGTGTTGTTGTTTTATCTTGCTTTTATACTGTGCGAAAAAATAAACTAAACTAATATGCCCCCCCCCCCCCGTGCTGAACAAGCTATCTTGAGAAAGATAACCACAAAAATAAGCACATTGTTAAGGTTTGTAATGCGACCCCAATTGCACGACACAGACAGGTATTCAGAGTTAGCCAAAACCAAGGGCGTATTTATTAAACAACAGAAAAAGGCAACACTGTTCCTTTAAGGGTAAATTTCACTATAGTCCAGGAATCATGAACAACAAAAAATGCAGCACTGTTCCTTTAAGGAAAATATTGACGTGAAGAAAAACGAGTCTTCAAGGCAAAAAGTCAACGTAATAATGTCACGGTTCGGAGTGCCGTCAGTGAAGGACTCACCAGGGGGCAACTGCCGAACGGGCAATTCAAAAACACGGATCGCAGGAAAGAGAGTGAGCGCCCAGGGAAAACATCCAAGGGACGGTGGGGAGCGATGCAACGTCTCACACAGGAGACACGGGAGTATATGGCACAGGGAATCTCCACAGGAGCGGGAGGACGCCGCCGACATTTCACACAGGGGACGCGGCAGCAGGTGGTAGGATGTAGGTGGCATGACGTCTCACGCCGGAGACGCGGCAGTAGGTGGTGGTAACAAGATGACCCGGCAAGGAGTGGAAGGGAGTCTGCAATACTTGTACTCTCATCCGAGCTGATTGCAAACTCCTCTCAGGTGCGTGAAGAAGAAAAGCGGCACGCCCCCTCATTGGGCAGCATGCAGTCCTCTCCAGCCCTCACACACATGAGCACAAAAATAAGCACATCTCTGGTAAGCGCTAGATTTGAAGTGGTCCTTGAATTGCGTGATTGCATGTGGGAAATGCATTTTCTTTTTATTACAGATTTGTCGTTCAAATCAACAAGTCGACTTTCTTTAGTCAAGGACGGCCCTGATACGCCCCAAATTCTGTAGAAGAGGGACCGCACAACAGAAACTACCAAAAAAACGGGCCTGGGCTCTCCAGCTGCTAATCACTGCTGCTTGTTTCTCAGGCTCTCTCTCTGCTGCCGCCCCCCATTCCAGACATAATCAAATCTGCCGACCTATTCTGCATTCGCCCCGTCCAGCCCAATCCATTAGCATTGTGGAGAGACACAACTCTCCATGTCGTTTAATTTTCACTTGCAACAACGGCGACCCGGGGAGACTTGATTTCCCCAATGCACTATTACACAATGCACTGTCTATTACACATTGCACTACTACACAGTGCACTACTACACAGTGCACTATTACACAGTGGGCCATTTGATAGATTAATTGTGAGTCCATTGTGTTCCTGATGTTTATGGGTGGTTCTGATCCGGAGAGAGAGAGCAGGGGGGGTCACTGTGTGAAGTAGAGGGCCTTTAGATGGTGCGCAGGGACAGATGCTGGCTGGCTGAAAGAGCTAGAGCAGCGCCTCTTGTCCTGTGGCTATTCTGGACAATTTCTTTCAACTCAGGGACTGTATAATATACAGACCGTTATCTCCGGGCAAAGGTAATAGAGTGGCCACTACAACGGGGCTTCAAAGTGCTGGTATAATAGTGACAACACAGTATAGCTTCTACTTTTAATATTTCATATCACATTCAGTAACAGGGGGAAAAGAGCGGAGGAATAGGTCCCACTTAGCCAGTCCGATGTGCAGTGAGGCTTTTATCGCCTTCTTTCTTTGTAACCCCGTCCGTCTCTTGACGTGCGGCTACACTGTACATACAACAATGTGTGGCCTGTGTTATGGTGCCACTGCAAGTCAACTGGGCCATCGTCACCACAGAGCTGTCAAATCAATGAGGTCAGGTCCCATTCCCTTCTGTAGGGAGACTCCTGTTATTATGGCTGAAGAAGAGGAGGGGGTCGTAATCGTATACAACCCTGCTCTGTCCCAGAGGTTCTCCGACTGCACACCGAGGCACACCTGGTCATTTTAGCTTGTGAATGGTCACATCAAATTGTAGAACGATCACGCGAGAGGAGATATGAGCCTGTGATAAAGTTGATTACAGTGTTATCATAGGCTGGTTTCATTATGGAGAAAGTGTTGTGTTTTTCTTTGACAATGACGTTCAAAATCTGAACTGAATTCAAGACACACCGGTTGAGAACTGCTGCTCTATTCCATGTCTAGTGCCCATCCATCCATCCATCCATCCATCCATCCATCCATCCATCTATCCACCCATCCAACTATCCAGCCATCCATCCAACTATCCAGCGATTATAATATATATATTATATTTGGACAAAATATATTGTGAATATTTGAGCAGATATGGTCTTGTAATCCAGCTAGTAATATCATTATTTTAAGTCAAGTTTAAAATCTACATTCCCTTTTCCTGTAGCATGCAGTATGAGTGGTGAGACTCACAATCTCACCCCCCCCCCTCTCATATTATGTGTATTGTAAATATTGTTTTTAAATTACCATTCTTCCATATTGTGATTTGAAATATTGTTAATTTTTTTATTAATTTTTTTAACCCTTTATTTACCCAGGGTAGGCTCTTTTTCAGCTACACCCTGCTTCACATTCACACACTTCCATTCACACCTGGGAGCTGCCCAGTACAACCACAGTCTGACACCGTTGGCCACTGAGCAACTCCACTGGAGCAGTTGGGTGTTAAGTGCCTTGCTCAAGGGCACTTCAGCGGTTGGTGTTAAGGGTATGGGAGAGAGTTATTAATTCACTTCCCCAGCCCAGATTTTTTCTGCCGGTCTGGGGGATCGAATCGGCGACCTTACGGTCACAAACCCGCTTCTCTAACCTTTAGGCCACCGCTGCCCCATGTTCATCCTATACTGTCCAACCCCCCCCCCCCCCCCAACACATGCACACACACACGCACGCACACACACACACACACACACACACACACACACACACACACACACACACACGCACACCATCACCTTGCTTTGATGTGACACAATTAAATGGATCGCTTTGCCAATAAAGAAAAAGAAAGTTACATTGACTGGCCAACAGTCTCCTGTTGCCAAGATGTTCTGGGGCACTGCACCTCCAACATTATGAATCTATTATAAATCTAATTACTTAACAATGACAATAATCGACCTATCTAATGATCAATCTGTCAAGGCAATGGCCTGGGCAGCAGCAGAAGACACCATCCCAGCAACACGGTCTGCCCTGAAGACAAGGAGCTGAGGGTGAGGGGTTCCTGCTAAAATGTGAATCACGATTTTTCTCTCTAAGAATTGAGATCAGGATTCTCTCACGATTCTTATTTCTTCAATAAAATCATTTAAAAAGTAAAGTAAAAAGTAAAAAAAATAATTATAGATTTTTTTTTTATAAAACAAAAACCGTCATAACTTAGAAATGAGATTGCATAGGTCTATGAATCGAGATCGCGATTTTTTTCCGATTAATTGCCCAGCCCCAGGGGAGGAGAGCGGTAGAGAGGCTGGCTGGCCGGCTGGCCGGCTGGCAGGCTGCATGCAGTAAGTGGGGCAGAGGAGCAATCAGAGGGGCAGATTCCGGCTAATGTTGGCAGGCAGGCAGGCAGACAGGCAGGCAGGCAGGCAGGCAGGCAGGCAGGCAGGCAGGCAGGCAGGCAGGCAGGCAGGCAGGCAGGCAGGCAGGCAGGCAGGCAGGGAGGCAGGCAGGCAGGCAGGCAGGCAGACAGACAGGCAGGCAGGCAGGCAGGCAGGCAGGCAGGCAGGCAGGCAGGCAGGCAGGCAGGCAGGCAGGCAGGCAGGCAGGCAGGCAGGCAGGCAGGCAGACAAGCAGGCAGGCAGGCAGGCAGACAGGCAGGCAGACAGGCAGGCAGGCAGGCAGGCAGGCAGGCAGCGTGTCTTTCCTGATGTGCACGTCCTGCCTGTCGCGTCTCTCCTCTGAGTGACTTCAGAGCAGCAACTCCCATCACATGCTCCTCCATACATCCCTGAGTCATCACACAGCGCCAGCAGCACTGCTGGCATAAACAGAGGTGTGTGCGCAAACTCACACAGGCTAAAACACACATGAGCAACACCAACGTAGCCACGGGCTACTTTGGATATAAATGCAGACACGTGCACACGTGTGCACACCGAAGCAAATAGTATCCTTTACGATGGATGTGTGTGTGTGTGTGTGTGTGTGTGTGTGTGTGTGTGTGTGTGTGTGTAGGTGTGTGTGTAGGTGTGTGTGTGTGTGTGTGTGTGTGTGTGTGTGTGTGTGTGTGTGTGTGTGTGTGTGTGTGTGTGTGTGTGTGTGTGTGTGTGTGTGTGTGTAGGTGTGTGTGTGTGTGTGTGTGTGTGTGTGTGTAGGTGTGTAGGTGTGTGTGTGTGTGTGTGTGTGTGTGTGTGTGTGTGTGTGTGTGTGTGTGTGTGTGTGTGTAGGTGTGTAGGTGTGTGTGTGTGTGTGTGTGTGTGTGTGTGTGTGTGTGTGTGTGTGTGTCCACAGACAGAACGGAGAACTTTGACACATAATGATTTTTTTTTCTCAATGGTTAAAGGGCCACTTCACCAAAAGATTAGCATTTTACACATAATCTCACACACATCCAAAAACTCTAAACAGTTTTGCACACATTCATTTAGTCTGACAGTTACTGAGAGTAAATGAGTTTTAATATGGCCACCAGTGATGTCATCGACATCAGGGACATTGAAACCTTGTGCTGTGTTAATTACAGCACCATGAAATGATGTAGATGGCAAAATAGCAATACCTTATCTTATAGGGACGGACGGTTACCTTATCATTTCATTAAGCTGTAATTAACAAGGAAGCAATGTCCCCGATGACATCACTGGTGGCCATATTCAAACTCATTTTGTGTGAGAGATTATGTGCAAACTAAATCTGCATAGTTTTTGGTGAAGTGCCCCTTTAAGGAGGACTTCAAATATTCATTATTTTAAGAGAAAAACGCATCCATAACTAAGACTATACAAGTGATTATGGGTTTGTACTTTGTATATCTTTTCACGACCCCCAAAATCAACTCCCAACACCCTTGTGGGTCCCAACCCCCAGATTAAGAACCACTGTTTTAGGGTTATGGTTATGGTTGGTTCAATTTGGGATACGGGTTAGGTGTAGTCGTTATGGTTAAACAGTTAAGGAATTAATGTAAATCTATGGAATTGTGTGTGTGTGTGTGTGTGTGTGTGTGTGTGTGTGTGTGTGTGTGTGTGTGTGTGTGTGTGTGTGTGTGTGTGTGTGTGTGTGTGTGTGTGTGTGTGTGTGTGCGTGCGTGTGTGTGCGTGTGTGTGTGTGTGTGTGTGTGTCAACAGGCCTGCATTTACAGAAAATATTCTATGATTAGTCGAAAGTATAGATTTTCTATAATCTATATAGTATATGGCTGCTATGTGACTGAATGAATTATTTCAACACACGTCTTAACTGAGAGCATAATCAGCGGTCATATTAAATCATGTCATGCATTAAATAAAGGCCCCTGAACAGCAAAACGCATTGTTCCGGTCTAGTTGTGTTGCGCCTGTCATGGCTTTGCACGGCAAGGGGAAAGTGCAGGAAATAGCCTATAATACGTCCAGCTCCTAAGGACACGCGCAAAGCAAACCACATACTGTTCCATGGCACCTCGCCGACGCCCATTCATAACAAACGTTGATTTACTACCACTTGGCGACGTCACTTGATCCTAGATTTAGTCCGTTCATCTCCAATCTACATCTGGTGACAGTGATTTCACGGTGCATGCAGCATGCATAGAATGCCATCATTAGCCATGCATGTGTTTGAGGATAGTGTGTAGGCCTACTACAGAATGAATATACAGCAAATGGCATTCAATAGTATAGAACATGGATTTAAACTAACTATAAGCATGATTTAATAATACATCCTTAGCCAATGATGCCAGTGGTAGTAATAGTGTGATCACAAATGGGGTTTGCCTAATGTAGCCAGTTTACACATGCTTATTAATACATAATACATTATGTTGTCATTATATGCTGTTGGACCAGCACTAACTTTAATCGGCGGCAGTGGTCGTGCCAGTTAAACCTGGTCTAAACAAAGAAAAAAAAAGGTCAGTCTTTTGTTGCTTCCCTGATAATCTTAATCCGATTTAAATCTCTCCTCCGCCTCTCCAAAATAGGGACACGGGTGTAGCCTATTGGTGCAAACGATCATTCATTTGATCATTCGTGTCGATCAGATAAACAGTATATACCAGATGGTTGGAATTCAATGCAAGGTGCATCGTGACGCGCGCCTCCCTATATCGCCAGACGCTCCTCCGTCAGACAATAAAATGGGAATAATACGGAGAAGACTATAACTCACCTCGTGCAGCTCTATGGAGGAGACGGTCTTGGCCAGTTATCCTATATGATTCAGTGCTGTGCGCCGATTAGAATGAGAGGAAAACAATGTATTTTCTTAGAATATCCTCCTGATATGATAATGTGGGGGTTCGGGTTTACGCTGGATGCTGTCATCGCACTGGGACTGCTGCTCTCTGTTAATCCCCAGCCCTGAGCTCAGAAATAGCCAACCCCCTCCCTCCTTCTTTCCTCTTGCTCTCTCTCTCTCCTCCGCTCTCATCCCTCCTTTACTGTCTGCCCCGAGGAGGACCCCCCCCTTCTCTTTACAAGGTCAGTTTGATTAGAGCAATACATAAATAAATATTATTCTAGAAATACACATATGACATATTATAGATGCCTTATTATTATTATTATTATTATTATTATTATTATTATCATCATTATTCGTATTGTATTATTATATATAATTGGTACAGTTCATTGCAAAGCTCTTACCAAAATTCATGATTAAAATGTATTCTGAACATGGACTGTCTGTCACATGAATGAATAAATGAATGAATGAATGAATGAATGATGAATGAATGAATGAATGAATGAATGAATGAATGAAAACTTTATTTAACAGATTGCAGAATGGGTACAATACAGTACGGCTCAATACACACAATTGTTAAGGGGATGCAGACCAGAGAAAGACTTTCGTCTTGTTTATATCAGGGTCCCCCATTTTCAATTCATAGTGACATTTATGACATACACAACATACATGACATCATGACATTTATGGCATAGGGACATACATGACATACAGGTATATAGTACATCCTAAATAAATAAAGACAACTCTTAAAACTTTCGAGCTAAATAAAACATAGTGAGCCGAGCACATCAATATACTATAATCAAGTGCTCACATTTCCTATAGACAATCTTGCTTCGCCTTTCAGGCCATTACGGTACAGTGTGTCCTTCTCCCGTACCGTAATCGCAAACTACGCACTTCCGGTTTAGACGATTCCATCCTCCATGCTTCTGAGTCGATCATTTCTCTACACACAAACAGACTAAAGAGAGGGATTACATACCCAAATATACACATTAGCAATGTTTAAATTGGAAGGACTTGGGCCTAAAATGGACCCAGAAGAGATGAAGAAGAAAATGCGAGATGATGTCATTTCATCCGTGCGCAACTTTCTTATTTACGTTGCCCTTCTCCGAGCCAGTGAGTAATGTCAGGAGGATAACGCCACCTTAGCTAGCTAATGCAATTGATTGATTGATTGAAAACTTTATTAACAGATTGCAGAATGGGTACAGTACAGTCGGTCACACAAGTCGGTCTAAGTGGTTGTCTTGTATCCGACTGCTAGCAGTGTGTTTGTCTTCGTCAATATGATGACTGGATCGATGCATGCCACGGTTGCCAACTAATCAATGCATACATGAACCAGCATTATCATTACTTATGACAAAGCCCCCCCCAGCCTTTTTGTCATATTTATTGAGGCCATGTTGATGATGTCAATCCCCAACCAATATTTGAAATACAACAAATAAAACGTGAAAATGTGTGACAATCACATTGCTCTAATGTAGGGTGTGCCTTCATTTCTCAAGTGGGCAGAAATCAAGTTGATAATAATAACACAATTCAGTCAAAAGTTTTACATTGTGTTCTAAACAGTCTACAAACTGTTGGAATACATTTTAATGTAAGGACTAATACCAGAGACACTATATAATGAGAGAGACTTTGGTAATACCATTATTTGTTATTGTATTAGTCATTTAGTTTAATTTGGATTTGTTTTACATATTTTGATATGGTCCCAACCCAATGATTGGTGAAGTCTGCCTTGTAAACTGACAGTCTTGGCCTGGGTTAAATGCTGTGTAGCCTGCGTGCCTCAAGTTGGAAAACCAACCTCTTCTTATCCTTACCTTCACAGCTCCCTTTGTGTTGAAGAAACTGGACAGCATATGAACAGACACGCCTGAAGCCTCTTCATTCCCATCCACTGGCTTACTGCATCAAGGACAATATGGCCGTCAGAGAGCCTGGGGCCGAAGCAACATACACCACGGACAATGACCGGCATCCATCACTGGATCTGAGACACAAAGATGTTGTCATTTGAAGTCATGTTCCCTGCCGCTGTTGATGATAGCTTGCCATTTTTGTGAGGATTTCTGTTTTTTTTCTTTCTTTGTGAACATTTTGAAATATCAAAATAGTATGTTTGCCGGTTATGTCACGCAATAAAGGGAAGACATGTTGAACTAAATAATTTGTCTTGTTTATGTGGGGGCATACGATAACACCAGAGATCACTGGGATCCTTTCAGGTTTGCTCAGAGATGTAGATGTGGGTAAACTCCTTAACTCTCTTTATCTGGCCGCCTCAGATCTACTCTTATCCGAGCTCCGGGAGGGTCATCAAAGAGAAGTCGCCTATTCTCAGTCCTTGCCCCACAATGGTGGAATGAACTACCCACCCCAGTTAGGACAGCCGAAACACGTCCAATCTTTCGCTGTCGACTAAAGACGCACTTCTTCAACCATTATCTGAAATTATTTTTTTTTAAAGAAAGACCTAACCCTAACTAACCTTACTGTCATGCACTTGTCCTAATAAACTAACCTATACTGTAACATGCAACACTTTGATGAACATTGTTACTCAGCTGATAGTTGTACCCTTCCTGATGACTTGTCGTACAGAACTTGTAAGTCGCTTTGGATAAAAGCGTCAGCTAAATGATTAAATGTAATGTAATCGGCTTTATTGTTGAATTTGAAAACAAATTCCACCAGCCTGGGTGGGTGGTCATTAATAAAGAATCTAATCTAAAAATGTACAGACTTTTTTAAAGCTAATATGAACACGTTAACGACCTCCATTTATTTGTAACGACCTCCATTTATTTGAAAATACATACTTTTTAATCCTATTTATACTCATGATACTAATATATTTCTCTCAGGTAAAGATTACCATGCATTGATTGACTCTGAACTACATAAAAGTACACATCTGGTTTCAAACCAATACATTATCTCAATGTGAAAAAAGTTATTACTGTACATGGTTTGTACCTAGCAATAAACATGAAATAGTTGCTGTGTTACAAGAAATATATCAATAGAAATGTAATAAATTGGTGTTTTATTACTCAAGTCACAATGGAACAGTAATATGTTTTACCTACTCTACCACTGCACAGAAATAAAGCATTTTCTCTTGGAAAATGGTTACAGGTAACAGATTCAGTGCAAAGCCTTAACTGGGAGAACATTTAATTCCATCAAAATTGTCAAGAATATTGATGCGTCAGCAAAATTAGACATGAAACTTACCTAGAAAGATTTATATCTATACTTCCCCGTTCTCATTTACTGTAACATGTTCTGGGTCAACACCTATACAAGACGTCAAGTCAAGAGTCAAAGAGTTTTATTTGTCACGGCATACAAGTATACAATACAACTAACCTCTACATTGGCTGAACCACCAAGTTTTTCAACAGAATGAACCTTCTCCCAACATGTTTTAGTAATATATTTCTGCTTAACAATAATGTACACAGCCACCACTGATCTCCACATTAATTATTTATTTATAATTATTTAAACTGGACATAATACACAACCTATACAATACAAAGTAGTATGTTAGCAGCAGTGTGCGTGTAATACTTGCTTGTGTGGTGTGGTGTGTAAATCACTTAAGGTGCTTTTGTGTGTATGCTCATGTGATAATTCAGAGCATCTGTCAGATAGAACATACATGAGTTTATTACATTTTCTTGTTTTGTCATTTTTATTTCTTACTCATTAGTTGTCTAGTATACAGTATGTGTGTTTTTCCTCTATAGAGGAAGTCCTTGCATAAATATTATATATAATATTATTTGTACATTTTATGTAGATGTATGTCCTGTTTTTTAATACCATGGACCATGATGGAAATAAGTGCTTGCATTTTATCATGTTTTTATCCCTTGGATGATGTCTCCAATCCACAATAAAATCAATCAATCAATCAGTATGACTATACCATACTGTCTTTATACCATGTATCACTGACTGTACATATTATACTACAACCCTGTACATCTGATAGCACTACACTCAATTAGTAGTAGGCCTACTAATTTGTATATTTTGTACCCAGTTTAATCACCTGTACATTGTATATTGCTGTTGAACTTTACTGTTACCCTTGCATTCTGGTTGGATGCCAAATTTATTTCTGTTGTACTGTACTTGTGCTGTATAATGACAATACATTTTAATCTAATCTTTATTGTTGGGTTTTTTGCACTATAGATTTGACTTTACCATCATACCCACTTAAAATGGGAATATTAATATATATATATATTTTTAAAGCTACCCGACTCCTCTCGGTTGAAGAGGTTACGTGTGAGTGTTAGAGCTAGCTTGATCCCCTGCCCCTCAAAATGCCTGTCTGTACGCTCTGGGACAGTGTCAGGTCAGTGTCTCACGTCTCACGGTTCGGCGACTAAAAATGATGTGTGTGAGACACTCGGGAGTCGACTCGGCGACACACTGTTAACTTACAAGCATTATACCCACACCCAGCAAATGCACAGATGACTTCGATATTAACAACACAGCAAAGAAACACAAGAACGCACGGCCCTTTGACCTCTAGAGTCATAAGCACCAAAATCCACCGACGAGCTGAAACGCACATTCAGAAAACTCACCACTTGGGGGCGATGTCGCCTCGCCATATATGTTTTACCTTGAGCATGCATACAATGGACAAGTGATCGGGGTTTAACGTAAAAAATTGTTGAATTCCACAATGCCAATGTGACTATGCTTGACATTTCAAGAATGTCAGGAAAACATAGGCTAATAGGGAATTATCGGGGCATTGTTGTCCCAGGAGAGACGCACAACAATGGATGTATCTAGACAAAGCACGAAGAGACAACGTATCGCATCCTCCCGTGTTTTTGTTACATATTAAGCCGCCTCCATCCAGCAAGTGGGGCATCTCTCCAGTAAGCCCAGGAAATCACACTGAAGGTAATAATAATGTCATATAGAAATCTTACACTGCCGGGTCAGTAAAACGAGCTTACAGAGGATGAGATGAAAGAATGATTAATGTACAGGGCAGGCACTGGTTTATTTATTATAATTGTTTCGTTCTATCGGCACGAGCCTGTCTGGTGACGATGGTTCCCCCGACTAGCTGGGTTGGTTGGTATACTCTAGTAACTCTAGACTATTTCCTCCTTTGAACCATTTAGCTGTCAGTAAAATTATTAAGAGAAGCCATCCATCCCCAACCCCCTAACCCGACAAATCTTCTCCACAGGCTCCCATGGACTTCCCAGATCACTTCAAACACATCTTTCAGCAGCTGAACCACCAGCGTCTCCATGCCCAGCTCTGCAACTGTGTGGTGCTGGTGGGCACCCAGAGCTTCCAGGCCCACAGCTCCATCCTAGCAGCCTGCAGCTCCCACTTCAGGGCCCTTCTGAGCTCCACAGAGGGGGATGAGGGTGGAGTGCCAGGGACCGATGGAGGTGGAGCCGGGGTACCTAGTGTAATAGAGCTTGACCCAGGGGTAGTGACACCCGAGGCATTCTCCACCTTACTAGACATGATCTACACCTCTACCCTCATCGTGGGGGCCTCCAATGTTATGGATGTGCTGCTGGCCGCCTCACACCTGCACCTCAATACCGTGGTCAAAGCCTGCAAACTCCACCTGTCAAAGCGCAACTTTCCCACATCGCCCCCTAAAGGGTGGAGGTCTCCAATGCAGCAACAACACCAACAGTCACCATCATCCCAGACTGCAATCATGGCTGGGGCCAATTCCACACAGCAGAGGTCAGTTCAGCTCCAGCGCCTAGGGCTTGTCACCTCTGCCCTGGAATGGGAGCTCATTGAGGGAGAAGCAGGCGTGGAGGTTATCCATCCGCATGGAGATGAAAACGGAAGGGTAGGGGTGATTGAGGTCAGTGGGGAACAGAGGACAGCTTTCTCTACAAGATACAAACGTAAGTCGCCCTTCCACGAGGAGAGGCCAAGTAGCAGGCAGAAGACCTGCAGGCTTTCTGGGCAGCGGTACGGGGATGGCCCCCCCACTGTGGCTTCCAATAGAGAGGAAGTAGGGGAGGCGCTCCCTTCCCCAGACTCCCTGAAGACGGGCGAGGGCCCCCTCCTCCTCCTCCTGGAGAGCAAAGATGAGGAGGGAGAAGGGGAGGTAGAGGAGAAGTACGAGACAGGAAAGGGAGACTTTGAAGAGAGACAGCTGCCAAGCCAATCGGATAGTAGTGTAGCAGGAGCGTGGGAGGAGGGAGGTGCAGACGGAGAGATTGTGGTAAAAGTGAAGGTGGGAGAGGAGGGCGAGGAGGAGGAGGAGGAGATGGAGACTGTTGAGGTGAAAAGGGAAAACCTGAGCTCATCGAGTTCTCCAGACCTGGTTGCTGCACCCGACAAGCTTATACCTTCAACAGAATACTGCACTGATCATCTAGATGAGCTGGTGAATTTTGACAAAACCTCCCCCAGCCCACCAGAGGGTGACTGCAGCTCTTCAAACCCCCAGTCATATACTGTTCCTCATGCCTCTCATACCGAGGGTGGAGATGGGGGAGTGGAGTCAATTGATAGTGAAGGCCTTGATAGCTTGTCAGACCTGGCCCTTTCCTGCTTCCTTAACCCCAGCAGTGAGAGTGTCATGGGGGAACTAGAGGTAGAGGAGAGCCTGGCTAACCTCACTGCCACCACAACTAATCCCACCACCAATGAAGCTCACGCAGTTGTTGGAGATTCAGGTGAATCATCCCAAAACTCTGAGGCAACAAACACTTGTTCTGCTCCATCCTCTGCCTCCTCCCTCGTTTTCCCAGTAACCTCTATCCCGTTTCAGCCGCTTCTCCACACTCGGGGCCAGAGTTTCAGTGACACACTCATCCTCCAGCCCAGCCAGAGTTCCCTGAGTGGGATTCTGGGAGGCATCAAGTCGGGCCTCAGTCTGCAAGCCCCCTTCCTCCAACCCTCCATGGTTGGGAAAACCGGGACATGTGGCGGGTTAGGTGCACCAGCTTTCCGTCGCATTGCGCCCAAAGTGGTGCCTGGCTCAGAGGCTCGTACGGATCCTCAGAGCCCCTCCTCTTCCTCTGGATCAGTAGGGGATGCTGTCCATCACCCTCCCCTCACCAGAGCTTCGGAGGATGTCCTTTCCAAATGTAAGAAGGCAGCTTCTGCAGACCACGTCCTGTTGGTGGAAGGAGAGAAGAAATACGCCTGCAGGATCTGCTGTAAGACCTTCATGAACCTGACCGACTGCAAGAAGCACATCCGTGTCCACACAGGGGAGAAACCCTATCCTTGCCCCAAGTGTGGCAAGCGCTTCAGCCAGTCCTCCCACTTGTACAAGCACTGCAACAATACCTGCCTGCACTGGAGGAATGGTCCCCAACTTCCTCCAAGCCAGTCTACCGAGTCTGAGGTCTACGTACCTGAAAGGGACTTCATTTGATGTCTAACAGGACTGTTAGAAAAGGTGGCCCTGTGAGCTTGTTGCGACCACAACCATTTCTCTATTCACAGTATTCCCATCATGAGAACCACACCTCATCAGCCATGGCTGTCATTTAATGATAATCACCTGCTAGTTGACCACAATCACCTGTTATTTTTCCAATCAAGAGGTCTGCGATGGAATATGCTACAATGAATTGGATGCCAAGAAAATGTCTTTTTACTGGATATAGACAATGAAGTAAATATTTAGAATAGTTCTATAATAGTATATTTCTCAGTCATACTATAACTTGTATTAACGGACGACTGTTCCATGAAATGCAACATGTGACAGAATGTAAGAGCTCAAATTAATTAACTGAAAATATTCTGAGAATAAGGAGGCTTACATTACTGTAATGTGAAGTGTGATGAGAATAAATTAATTATGGAGGTTTTATCGATTTCCCCCCCTTCTTACTCAGCCATCTAGAGCTTATTCTAAAAGCAACACAAGTACTGCCATTTAATGCTCAGGTTTATTCTTCAGAAAGACAAGACATTTTAGACAAAACTGGAGCGATCAAAGTGCATAACACTAAACATGGAGCATTTACAGAAGCATACAGTCCTGTCCACTACAGAATAAATCTATAATATATGTTTATTAAAGAGATATTACATCTGGAATGAAAACATCATAAAACATTTCTGTTAAAAAAAACCAAATTATTAGATATTACAAACAGCAGGGATGGAAAAATAAGGCTTTTGCCGATTAGGCTGAAGTCAGAACCTAGTGTAGTGAGAGCTACGGTTAGCCTAAGCAGTGCTGTTCATTTGTCCATTGGGCTCCGTTTCAAGATAAAGCCTAGGGCTGAATACTAATATAAAAACTGCAGATTACCATAAAGACAAAAAAAGTGCTATTATTAGCTGTAAGGAGTGCTTTTACTTTTTCCATTATATTAGGCTCAAGATCATGGGGCTGGCCTAAGGCTGCACGATGAATCGATTTTTAATCGAAATCGCGATTTGGAATGATGCAATTATCAAAGCGCAAAAAAAAATCGCATTTATTTTTTTTAACTTTTATTTAATTTTTTTAACCAGGAAGTCCCATTGAGATACAATATTGGTTTGGGAGAGGGAGGTAAGGGGTTTTAGATTGTGTGTTGTGACGTTTAGACTTCAGAGAGGGAGAGTAAAGTACAGAAAAAAGGTACCATTGGGTACCGGTATCGATTCCCAGGTAAAAATAAACATTTTCAGGCTCTGTGTCCCGAAAAGACCCACGCGTAGGCCAGATGCAAGCCGCATTTGACAATAAACCTCTGTGGGGCTGCTTATATATTTTTTTTATTATAATCGCAAATGTAATCGCAATCGCAATATCTGTCAGAAAAATCGCACTTAGATTATTTCCCAAAATCGTGCAGCCCAGTGCATACCACAGTGAAATGAGAAAAAAGTAGCACTGCATTTCCTGTGTTGCTCATGTACGAACAGCTTCACCCACAAGTCAATACAAAGTGATCAAATCAAGGCTGAACTATATTTATTTATTGTTTTCTTCCAGGTCACAGCAGCATTTTTAAACATCCTTCCACCACGTGTGCCGATTGCTGATAGAACAACATTCCTCCACTCTTACTAGCTAGCTCTCATGACTAAGGTGTCATCGTGGCCCTGAGGAGTCAGGAGGAGACACGTGGCTTTGTAAGGAGTCCTAGAAGTTGAGTTCACTGGGCATGCCCGTGCCCTGTAAGCCTGCTAGCAGGTTATGGGCAGACAGGTCTGCCATGACGCCTCGCGTTGAGTAGGTGGCACTGCCGATGTGCGGTAAGACCACTGTGGGAGATGAGGAGGAGAGAACAGACGAAGCTGAACATCTGGGGAATAGACTAGCAGTGAAAGATCATTCTAACACAACATCTTTGGGAAGAAGATTCATCTTGGTCTGCAGAGTAAAGTGGAAGATATATATATATATATATTCATCAAGAAAAATCCAGTTTACTTACCACAGTTTTTGAGTGTCAGAAGGGGGTGGTCTGTTGGGAGTGGCTCCGGTGTTGTGACGTCCAGCCCAGCAGCAGCTATCTGCCCACCAGTCAGAGCTTGATACAGATCCTCCTGGTTCACCACAGCACCCCTACACACACACACACACACACACACACACGCAGACACACATCAACCTTCCCACTCACAAGCATTTCTCATGCAAAAGATGTCCTACGCTTTAGTTCTTCGTTGCTCACTTGTTACAGACTCCTGACTTGAATAGGAGCCGTTATCCTAATCAGTCTTAATGATATGTCTTTGAGAACACTAAGATAAGATAAGATATTCCTTTATTGATCCCCTTGGGGAAATCTGGGAACCAACGCTTTGTCCATAATGGACACATACTCTGCATGGCTTTGTGTTTGGCTAATGTGTCTACCTGCTAGTGTTAATGAAGACCGCAGTGTTTTTCATCTTGCTGAAGAAGCGCTGGTTACACATCCCCTGGGTTTCTGGCGCGAGGGAACAGGATACGACCACAAAGTCACTCTCGGACAGCAGCGTGTCCAAGGGTACTAGAGAAGAGAGAGGGGGTGAACAGGCAGGGAAAGAGACAAATAGAGTGAACCAAATATCAAACTACTACTAACCAGAATCTCCTGCCCCACTGACTACTTTCTTTCCCTTGAGCTTCAAAGCTTCAATAGTAAGTTGACCACTATGAGTAGCGTAGATGTTTGGCATGGGGATTGGGTTTCTTCATTGAGTGCTTATCCTTATCACTAGGGCACAAGTATCTTGTATTTTACTTTTATTATAAATTGTCGACGAATAATCGAAGCTTTGCCAAACATCTTCCTGCATGCTAAGTTCCAACGCGGCGGGTAGATGAGAGCTATATGGGGTAGATGAGAGCTATGGGGTCGACAGGTTTTCTGAAAGTTCTCGACTAAATCTCGTCTGGGGAAAAACTGATTAACCATTTCACTACCACTCTACCAAAGGGTTAACCCTTTCACTGCAATAATACAGAAGGTTAACCCATTTCACTACCACTACAGACGGTTCAAATCCATAATTTCCATAAGCTATTTCTGCCTATGAAGGCACACTCCTTTTTTTTGGAGTGGTACGGGAAAAAAAGAAATAAAACACGAAGCATTTAGAATCTTGATTTTGGTACTGTATGTTACCCTTGTGTATTCCCAAACCCTTCCCCTCGTCCTCACCAAACTCTCCTTCCACCTCGGCAGCGTGATCCTTGGCCGTTCTCCCCGAGTAGAGAAGCCTCTTCACTCCAAATGGCTTCAGCCGCCTGGCTATGGCCATGCCTGAGAACCACAGCAGTCCATTGAAGGACACGTTTCAGAATGGTGGACCCCTGGCCCCGTTTCCCTACTTACGAATGATGTTGAACGGTCAAGTCCTTTCCCAGTACAATCCATGCTGGTACAATGTATATACCAGCGGTTATCAAACTACGGGTCGCGACCCAAAGTGGGGTCGTGGGTACTGTAGGTGACAGTGCGCATTGGCAAGTAAAAAAAAAAATATATATATATATCTATAATTTTAATAGTTTTTTAATGTTCTGGCAACATATTTAGGCTAAATATGTCTTGTTTTATAAATGTGTATTGATAACAGTGCTGTAATTAAATGTTCTAATAAATATGCATGATCAAGTTCAACAAAGTGTGCTTTTATTTTGATATTCCTTAATTCCACGTTGAAATTACGCAATACATTAAGTGTGGGGTCGCCCAAAAGAATTCCTAAATAAAATGGGGTCATGGTATAAAAAATGTTTGAGAACCCCTGGTATATACCATATATATATTTATCTATACATACCCACTCTCTGCACTGTACACGTTGTATATATATCTGTATATATCCCATACCTACTCTTATTAGTTATACCGCTGGCCAGTATGGCTTACTACCATAGTATATTTATACTTTTATCACTGTACATAATAATACTGTACATACATCAGATTAACATATTTACTCAGTAGCTTTGTTATGTATATTCCATTGAATAACTTCTTACACTGTATATTACACACATGGCCTGTATAGTGTTATGCACTTTACTGTAACCTTGCACTTAGATGCCAACTCCTTTTCGTTGTACTGTACTTGTTTAGATTAGATTCAAATGTATTGTCATTATACAGCACAAGTACACACATGTAACAGTAAAGTGCAATAGTAATATACAATGTACAGGTGATTAAACTGGGTATAAAATATATAAATTAGTACTACTGGGTGTAGTGCTAATCAGATATATGTAGAGAGTTGTAATACCAATATGTACAGTGATACAGGTATAAAGACAGTATGGTAGTCATACTGGCCAGCAGCGTAACTAGTAAGAGTAGGTAAGGGATATGTACAGACATAGATATAGCTGTATACCCGCAGGAAAACTGGACTTTATCATATTTGTGTATCCAGTATGAAGAACGGGATGGATTGTGCTGAGAAACGACTCTTATCGATGAACAACATTGTTGTAGTGAAGTAAGGAAATGGGACTAGGGCTTTAAAATTCTGAAGGTACCCTTTAATGTACCAGCAAATCAATTAATAAATCACATCTTGATATTTACATGTGACACAGGAATGAATGAACAAGCTCTGTTTCATATACAGAGGCAAGGGCCTCATTAGATGATGTAGAGGAGGCAGAGAATAACGCTATAGGGACTCCATTTTCCCCACGGCCATTACTGTACAAAAGCAACCGCTCACCTTTGACTGAGAATAGAACAGACCCGTTCACCTTCTTTCCTCGTCCCCTGCTGCCTTTCTAGCCTGCCCTTATGTTATGTAATTGACCATAATTCACACAGTGGCCATTTTGCATCTTACGTCATGCTCAGGTTGGGATTCCTTTCCGCCCCGTAGTCCAGTCGAACTGTAGTTCAACCCAGGGAAAATTTGCCATAGTAATCATTCAAGGTTTTACGTGATCCCTAGGGACATCCAAATGACGCATTGAAAGTATACAATTCTATACTTAGTGGATCATGGTAAGTTCAGGGGTGTCGGGGCGTTGCACAAATACGTGCGTATCTACGCTTCTGAACATGCCGTTTTCATTTAATTGATGTCTATATGTCTGTTTTCATACAACCATCAGATATGACCTGTTCTGAATGTATAATGTGCACTATGGGGCTGCCCTGGGGGTGACAGTGGCTCAGGAGGTAGAGCAGTCATCTGGTAATCGGTAGGTTCCCAGTTTGATTCCCGCTCCTCCCGGGCAGCGTGACGAAGTGTCCTTGAGCAAGACACTTAACCCCTAATTGCTTCCGATGAGCAGGTTGGCACCTTGCATGGTTGCCTCGGCCGTCGGTGAGTGAATGTGAGGAAGAAATTGTAAAGCGCTTTGGATAAAAGCGCTATATAAATGCACCATTTACCATTACCCCAAAATTACCCCTGGGCTTTAAAAAAAAACTTTGATTGACTGAACTATGAACAAAGTAAAGCAGATTCAATATGACAGTGGCTCAGGAGGTAGAGTAGTCGTCTGGTAATCGGGAGGCTCCTTGAGCAAGACACTTAACCCCTAAAGCGAAACGTATGCTCGCTTAAGTGGCGCCCGCTGCTTGGCTGAGCATAGAAGCCGCTAGCAGCCACTAGCAGCCGAGGCCAAGGAGCCACTAGCAGCCGAGGCCAAGGAGCCGCTAGCAGCCGAGGCCAAGGAGCCGCTAGCAGCCGAGGCCAAGGAGCCGCTAGCAGCCGAGGCCAAGGAGCTGATAGCAGCCGAGGCCAAGGAGCCGCTAGCTGCCAAGGCCAAGGAGCCGCTAGCAGCAGAGGCCAAGGAGCCTGCCGGCGTGGCCCAAACATTTAACTGTACTTCAGGCCTGGAGATATGATGGTCTAGCTGTCACGAAGAAAGGAGCTGCGATAGACTGACGCCGAAGTAAGTCTAATTTACATTTAGTAATTTAGCTGAACACTTTTATCCAAAGCGACTTACAAGTTCTGTACGACAGGTCAGCAGGAAGGGTACAACTCTTTCAGCTGAGTAACAATGTTCATCAAACAGTATTGAAACTTGGGGGCTGCAGTTTTGAGTGCATAGTAGTAGAGGCGTATTAGTATAGTAGGTAGGTAGTAAGGCAAGGAAGATTATTTAGTGGAAAAGTGCATGATAGTAAAAGATAAAGTACAACGGTTCGTTTTCTTTTTTTTCTCTCCTTCATTTCAGATATTGATTGAAGTAGTGTGTTTTTAGTCGACCGTGAAAGATTGGTCGGGTTTTCGGCTGTTTTAACTGTGGTGGGATGTTCGTTCCACCATTGTGGAGCAAGAACCGAGAATAGCCGACTTCTCTTTGATGACCCTCGGATAGGAGTGGGTCTGAGGCGGCCAGAAGATAATTCAGACTCGACTGCTCCCGATGAGCAGGTAGCTTCTGTGCTGAGACCACCCCATAAATCACTTTCTTCATTTGTTCAATTGTGCAGAAAATTGCAACATTTGTGGAGTGGATGATTATGATTAGCCCAGCATGTACATTAGTTGGAGATGCTGAGAAAGGCAGACTGGAGTGAACTAGCGGCTGCAGAACTCGAGAACAATTTTTTTTTTATCTACTTTTTCTCCCATTTTCTATATTTTCTCCCATCCCAATTTCGTATCATCCAATTCAACCCTCCCCTGTCACGAACGCTGTTTCTTGCCTCCCACAAGCCGGCTGCAATGTGGACTAAGTCATACATAGCACAAGTCCCCTCCGGTACTTGAGGTAACAGCAGTCGCATCTTTTCACCTGCGCAGCTCGATCTCTCAGTGGCGAGGAGTAACGCGTGGGAGGCTCACGCTGCCCCCGACACTTCCTGATTCTACTGCGCAGGCGCACCAACCGACCTGTAGGAGTCGCTGTCCACAACGCCCGATCCCCACCCATCAGTTTCCCACCCCCTAATACGGCCAATGTGTATTAGTATGAACGACCAGCTAAACTGAAAGCAATGTGGAGCGCTGGGCTCGAACAGGCGAGCCCAGCGTCTCCAGATTTCATGGCGAGCGCCTTGCCCACTACGCCACGTAGCCGCCCCTAGAACTCGAGAACTATTATGAATGCCTGACCACTAAGTGTGTCTGACTCTTAACCACCAAAACCTACAAGTACTACAGCGTATGACGTATATCATGCCAGTTAGGGTACCTTGTGTCTACTGCACCTTGTGTATACCGTTTACTTTTACTCATAGTATAGATTCAGATAAAAATTCTTTATCGTCATATGGGCATGATGAGGGCATACAGACCCATGATGGGCATCATGAGGGCATACAGACCCTCATCTGCACCTTTGTTTACACTGTTTATTTTTATATTCAGATCTAATTTTATTGCCTATATTTATGTCTTTATACCATTACCCTGCCCATATCTGTACCTCCTCTCCCCCCTCCCCCATGCTGCTATGACGCCCGAATTTCCTTTCCAATCTTATCTATAGTTAATGACAAACTGAAAGCTTTTGTAAGTATATGGCTGCTTGAGGCAAAGACGTTTCAGGGTGTGAGCCTGTAGCTCACTTGATTGCTGTAGGGCAGGGGTACTCAATTAAAATTCAAAGAGGTCCAGTTTTCCTCAAGCAAAGGTCCGTAAACATCATAATGTCTAACTTGTATGTGTAGTCAGGGACTGACTGTCAAATCAGAGGCCAAGCCGAGCCTTCTGCACGGCTGCACCACGCCTGTGAAACAGCCTCCCCATCCAGCTGAGGGCACCACAGAGCCTGGACTCTTTTAAAGCAGACCTGAAAACCTATCTTTTTAAAAAGGCCTTTGACTTAGCTTTTTTTATTTTTTTTATTGTGCCGTTGTTTTTAATTTTCTGTTCATACTATGTTTTTAACTATGTTATATTTTTATCTTATTTTTATTCTGTATCTTTTTTTTTTTTTTTTTTTTACTAATAACTTTTTGTTTTAACCCTGTAGCACTTTGGGATCCCAGCGAACAAAAAATACAATACAAATTCAACTTATTATTATTATTATTATTATTAACTACTACCATTGAGGGACGATAACGTTTTCTGAATTAGAACAATCTCAAAAAACTGTACCTATGCGTCCCAACCCAACGACGCCGACTGTGCTCCCGGAGAGGCCATAACCACACAGCCACAGAGGTTTCCATGTGCTCCAGCCACCACTGAGAGAGAGGTACAGGGAAAAACACAAATACATTACCCCTTTCACTACCACACTACCAGTGATGCCACAGATTACTTGTAAAAAATAATCTGATTACTCCTTTAAAAAGTAATCTAGTTACTTTACTGATTACTTGATTATCAAAGTAACTAGGTTACGAAGTCGTCGTCTTTTTTGCTTCTGCGAAGCAACATCACCTGTCTCATTAGGTAAGGGATAATGTTATCCAGTCTCTCTCTCTCTACCTCTACCAAATCCATTCTGAGACAACGGACTCAGTGCGTACTCCCCAAGTCGCGCGTAACATGAATCTCTCTCTCTCTCTCTCTCTCTCTCTCTCGCTCTCTCTCTCGCTCTCTCTCAAGTAGCCAAAGTACACTAGTTGATTTAACTTCATGCTGAAGCCATTCTAGAATCAGCTATAAACGTAAACACGACTATTCTCCATCCAACACGGCTTTGGGCTGTCCTTTCTGCCTCCCCGCTGCTAGCGGCTCCATCTTCTTGTCTGACCCATAATGTTGGTGTGTTCCTTTAACATTATCGATTAAATGCCCAATCTGTTTTACCATAATACTTGTTGCATAGATATACATCTTGTATGAATTTTACTTGCAGATGGAAATGAGGAACTCAAAATAGTAATACCCATCCGTTTTTAGCCAATGTTAACTAACATTACAAATGTAAACAAAACCTGTCTTTTACAGTTTCAAAATGCATTCATAATCCACGTTTAGTAAATCTCTCCAAAACCATTGTTGGCTTTGAGTGGTGGGGTGACACGTTTTTTTTTATAGATTTCACCTTAATAAATATATATATATTACAAAAACACAAATGTGAACTACATCAGTTTGTTTGGAGCTTGATGTAAATATATCATTATTAACCCTTTCACTACCACACTACAGACGGTTAACCGATCTGTAGTGTGGTAGTGAAAGGGTTAACCTTCTGTAGTGTGGTAGTTACAGGGTTAACCTTCTGTATTGTCGCAGTGAAAGGGTTAACCCTTTGTTAGTGCGGTAGTGAAAGGGTTAAGAGGGACTGACTTCTTGACCTCGTCCACTCCCTCTGGTAGCCTCCGCGCTGTGGCCAAGAGCAGAGCGACGGTCAGCTCCGCTGTGGCATCAGTCAGGACATCGGGAGTGTAACCCACGCGTATACCACTGAAGAGAGCAGAGCATGTGAAGAGTGGCATAGAAACCACATGACTACTACTGTCTTAGTTTTGACAGTATGATGGCATTTTAGTTCATTCAAAATTATTCATTTTCTCTTACTGTTTTTTTTTTTATGTATATATTGTGTATGACAGTATAGTAAAAATCCATGGATCCATGACGGTATTCCTTCATATTCGGTATACCTCCTTCCCAGCCCTAATACATGACAAAACTGATGAGGTTGGCAAATCACTGTAGCCACGTTTGGTTAAACTCACCGTTTTTTGACCTCATCAAGGGCCAAGTGGTCAAATCCCACTGACAGGGTGCTGATTACTTTCAAGTTTGGGCCTGAAAATGCATTGATAAACAACTATTACACTCACATCAGAGACTAATCAGAGTGACGGTGACCAGCACAATTCTCCACTCGCAACGTCAGTCCTCATCTAGTACCTGCAGCATTCAGAACCTCAGCATCGATCTTGTCTGAGAGGAGACAGAGGAGGCCATGGGCTCCCTCCACCCCCTTCAGAAGCTCTGCTCTGGGGACGGGTTCGTCAGAGTCCCACAAGGAGACCTTACATCTGTTTCCATGGAAGACGGGGGGAGACTCAATCAGTAGAAGAACAAGAAAATACTAGTATCATTTTTGTATATTCTTCTCATTCACATGGCATTTTCTACATCTTTCAAATACCAAAATAAATTAGGATCAAGGAATTAATAATGATTATAGTATATCTATATCATCTATCGTTTAGCCTTGAATGAATGAATGAATGAAAACTTTATTTAACAGATTGCAGAATGGGTACAATACAGTACGGCTCAATACATACAATTGTTAAGGGGATGCAGACCTGAGAAAGACGTTTGTCTTGTTTCCATCAGGGTCCCCCATTTTCAATTCAGAAAGCTATTCGAAACTGGCCCCTGTAAATGTCCTAACCCAACCCCCTCCAATGTACAGTAACCAAACATGGTTGTCAATATTCCAATGTACAGTTTTGCTTGTACAGTTGTAGTGTCCTCCACCCACCCCTCCTAACCCAACCCCCCCCCCCCCCCCCCCACCCACCTCCAATGTACAGTCCCCCCACCCACCCCACCTACCCAACCTCCTCCAATGTACAGTTTCTACATCAAATGTATATACTCTCTTTTCTAGACTCTTTTTGTATCACAAACAGTACTGTATTTGCAAATCTGGTATGTCATAAATGTATAGATGTAGCAGTACTGTCTGTCATATGTTATGATGAATTGAAAATGGGGGACCCTGATGTAAACATGGCGAAAGTCTTTCTCTGGTCTGCATCCCCTTAACAATTGTATGTATTGAGCTGTACTGTACTCATTCTGCAATCTGTTAATAAAGTTTTCAATCAATCAATCAATCAATTCATGGTGCCTCCTGCTCAGTTTATAATCACTGACACTGTGTTCAGAGAGGAAAGGTCATAAGTTACTCCAGGCCAACTTTCATTTTTAGAACATTAAGAGTGTGTGGTTGCCCAGTGCACGGTAACATTACCCCTCTATCTTCTACACACACACACACACTCTCTCTCCCAGTCCAACTTTGTAAACTTTAGCAAATATGTCCAACTACAGCACATACTAGTTGGTGATGGCTAGCTTGCAAATTAGCTAACTAATTTTATGTAATAAAACCTGCGTACACTCCAGCCTGCGACAGGACCTTCATCCCTTCTTGCGGGATGCGTCTTGTAACGAAAACCTTCATGGCTTTCTGAATCGTTTGCATTCCGCTTTGACGGCACGGTTCAAACAACTGCCCTCTTCACCAAGACGCCACGGAAGGTTGTTCTCTGTAGGATCTAAAAGGACTACACTTCACACACTTCTCATTCAGGAAGCAGCCGAGTAGGGTATATCTGCAGAGCCGCAAGCCCAACGTCTGGGCGGGGCTTCGGGGCTTGTACTCTGAAGCGGGGCTTCGGGGCTTGTACTCTGTTTGACTGTGCGTGGGCGGGGCGCGTGTAACTGTTCCGCAACAGTAAGTGACTTCCGGGGTAGGCCTGATTGGCCCCGACAGGCACGTGACGCGGCAAACTCAGGACGCGCAACGAGGCTGCTGAGAGCTGTCGCGCGGAAATAGGCTGTCTATTGCCATTCTCTAACACAAACTCTAACCTTAACCAGCTCCTTAACAGCGCCTAAACTTAACCGTTCTAACCTTAACCAACTCCGAAACAATGCCTAACCTTAACCTTAACCTTAACCATGCCTAACCTTAACCATAGAAAGAATATTGCCATTCTCTAACACAAACTCTAACCTTAACCAGCTCCTTAACAGCGCCTAAACTTAACCGTTCTAACCTTAACCAACTCCGAAACAATGCCTAACCTTAACCTTAACCTTAACCATGCCTAACCTTAACCGGCGAAAGAATACACGTTAAAAAAAAAATCACGTTAAAAAAAAAAAATTCAATGGGATTCGAACTTGTCAACAACGGACCGCAGGATCGCAGGACCGCTGCTCTGCCAGGTGAGCTGAAGCGCTGAATGAAAGTCATAGCGTATTTGGACGGTTACATCATTCCGCAAGCTCTGCCGCTCCGCTCCGCGGAGCGTGCCGCGCGGCAGAGAAAGTTGCGCGTCACGTGCCTGTCGGGGCCAATCAGGCCTACCCCAGAAGTCACTTACTGTTGCGGATAAGCTATAAGCGGGCGGCGTGCCGGGGCTTGTACTGATTGATTGATTGATTGATTGATTGATTGATTGATTGATTGATTGATTGATTGATTGATTGAAAACTTTATTAACAGATTGCAGAATGGGTACAATACAGTACAGCTCAATACACACAATTGTTAAGGGGATGCAGACCAGAGAAAGACTTTCTTCTTGTTTACATCAGGGTCCCCCATTTTCAATTCATCAGGACATATATGACATACATGACATACAGATAGACAGTACCTTGTGTTGTTTCCTGTAAAACCCGGACGTAGTCAGTTTGTGCTGTTTATTTTGGGAGCATGTCTATGTTCCCCGGGTCCTATATGTTCCCCGGTAGCGATAGATAGTCAGACCACCAGCCCTGATTCCAAACTCTAACCTTAACCAACTTCGAAAGAGGGCCTAAGCTTAACCAGTTCGAAACAAGGCGGACATTAATAATTAATAAAATAATAAAAATTTATAAAATGTTCAATCAATCAATCAATCAATCAATCTGGGAACATAGGACCCGGGGAACATAGGACCCGGGGAACATAGGGATCCCGGATGACCCCTTTATTTTTAACCCTAACCCTAACTTTAACCCTAACCCTAACTTGATTTGATTTGTGTTATTATTCTAATTTGTGACCTGTCCTGTCTAAATGTTTAAATGTTGAGCGATTTGCAGTGTCAAATTTCCCACGGGATAATAAAAGTATTTCTATTCTATTCTATTCTAACCCAGTGATGCGTTCTTCATGGGACGGGGTTGCACGCAGTGCAGCCAAAGTTTTGTGAGCAGAAGCGCGTGCACGCACACGGATGTGCACAGCACGCGCGTGCACACAGGAATGCGCTGCACTCGCCAACTCGCTATAAGTACCCACCTGGGCTACTTTGCATATCAATCCTCAGGTCGTCAGGTTTGTTAAAGACGTTCTCAGATACATTCACACAGAACTTGTGAATGAAATGTGTTACATTCCTGCTTGTAAAAATAAACAGCACAAACTGACTACTGCACACTCAAACAGAGTACAAGCCCGAATGCACAGTCAAACAGAGTACAAGCCCCGAAGACCCGCCTCAAACAGAGTACAAGCCCCGAAGCCCCGCCCAGACGTTGGGCTTGCGGCTCTGCAGATATACCCTATTGAAGCAGCCCGCTTTGCAGCACGACTGCGCATGCTGACGATCCGGTCTGGTCTAGACGCGTCTCTACAAATCGTAGCCGCATTTCTGCAGACCCCTCTCTGATTGGTTGAACTCCATTTCTGCAGACCCCTCTCTGATTGGTTGAGCGAAGCCCCTTTATGATTGGTTGAGCGTCATGTGAGCGAAGCCCCTCTCTGATTGGTTTAGCTCGTCACGCGGTAAAAGGCGGATGTAATGTTATATCAAGATTAAGAAGATAAGCAGAAATGTAGGCCTACTACCAGATTCGCGTATAACGTTATTTATTTCCCATGACTTCGCGGTTTATTCATAACGTTATGCACATTTCACAACACAGCCAGCTGTTAGAAACTGTACATTGTAACATTATATAACATAACGTTATGTTATTTCGCGGTTTATTCACATAACGTTATATTGTTTACACTGTCTTTCTTCTATTATAACCCTCCCAAATCATATTCAGAAAGTATCACAGAGACTTCTATTGACCAAGGAATTAGTTATTATTTCGCGGTTTATTCACATAACGTTAATATTGTTTACACTGTCTTTCTTCTATTATAACCCTCCCAAATCATATTCAGAAAGTATCACAGAGACTTCTATTGACCAAGGACCCACCTAGAACCCACCTCACCCCTGCCCACTTTGACAACCTAGGATGGCTTAGAGTAGACGACAGAGTACAGCAACTTGCAATGGGCCTGGTCTACAAGATACACTACACGACCAAGGTACCCATGTACATGTCAAAATACTTCCCAAAGGTCAGTGAATACCACGATCACAACACCAGAGGGAGCTCCACAAATCATGTTAAACCCAGATTCGGCTCAAACAAGGGACTAAACACGTTTCGCAATTATGCCACATCAATGTGGAACGCCCTACCCAAAGCTGTAAAGGAATGTGAATCACTACCCACTTTCAAAAACACTCTCAAAAAACACCTAAGGGAGACTGCAACTCGAAACTGGCCCCTGTAAATGTCCGAACACAACCCCCTCCAATGTACAGTAAATTACCAAGTATGGTCTTGTCAATATTCCAATGTACAGTTTTGTTTGTACAGTTGTACAGTGTCACCCACCCCTCCTACCCAACCTCCCCCCCACTCCTACCCAACCCCCCCCCCCCCCCCCACCCACCCAACCACCTCCAATGTACAGTCCCCCCCCACCCCCACCCACCCAATCCAATGTACAGTTTCTACGTCAAATGTATATACTCTTTTTTCTGGACTCTTTTTGTATCACAAACAGTACTGTATTTGCAAATCTGGTATGTCATAAATGTATAGATGTAGCAGTACTCTCTATCTGTATGTCATGTATGTCATATATGTTACGATGAATTGAAAATGGGGGACCCTGATGTAAACAAGACGAAAGTCTTTCTCTGGTCTGCATCCCCTTAACAATTGTATGTATTGAGCTGTACTGTACTGTATACCCATTCTGCAATCTGTTAATAAAGTTTTCAATCAATCAATCAATCAAGGAATTAGTTATTATTTCGCGGTTTATTCACATAACGTTATATTGTTTACACTGTCTTTCTTCTATTATAACCCTCCCAAATCATATTCAGAAAGTATCACAGAGACTTCTATTGACCAAGGAATTAGTTATTATTTCGCAGTTTATTCACATAACGTTATATTGTTTACACTGTCCTTCTTCTATTATAACCCTCCCAAATCATATTCAGAAAGGCACACACAACATATTCCAGTTAACGGTATATTTTTTTTAATGATTCGTTATGGCGTAATCAATACTTCCATGCGTATAAATTGCGTTCGCGACCTCCATGTTTTGGGGGTAGTCATCAGAAACCTCGGATCCGGGATTCGCTCCCATCCGTCGGGCAAGAACGTTAGGTTATGACTATAACCAAGTTCTGTTAGTTAGGGGCGATGCTTGGCTTCGCCTTCTGCACTATCTCGCGTACGTGCACGCGTACTGAATAAACCACAAATGTACCTCTAATACCAGTATTAGTCTGACCACACCCCTCATCAGCTTACCTTCATAAGCAGGTGTGTGGTCACCTGCTCTCCTCCTTCCCAAGCTTTCACCACAAGGTGAGGTCAAGGGCTGCAGCGGCCGTCCGAAGCCAAGCATCGCCCCTAACTAACAGAACTTGGTTATAGTCATAACCTAACGTTCTGTATCGTTAGTGGCTTAGCTTGGCTTCGCCTTCTGCACAAGGGAGGCCAAGCGGAGCCACTTGGCTGACAAATACACCCCGCTGACAGCCCCCCAAAACCATCAGAACAGGGAGGGCCGAGCCCCCCCGACCCCCCCTAATGGAGGGTATCCCCCCTATTAGAGGCTTCACGGGAAGGCGACGGACCCGACCGTGCGAAGAGCTCTCAAGCAACTTAACGCACAGGGTGAGCAGACCGTGGCTTGACCCCACGACTACACACACGCACAACCCGCATGCCACCCGGGAACGAACGGAGGAACAACCTCGTTACTGCCCCCAGAATCACGGGGTCAAGGGCAAACCCAACCCCGTGGCAAGGCCGTAGCAGCGGAGCGCGAAGGAAGACCCAGACCCACCAAAAGGACTGGACCCCCGGAATGGGGGCCCGGAGAAGTCCATGATGCCAGCATCAAGACCCCACCAGGGGGGCACCTAGTGACCCCGCCCCTCACATCGCCAGCGTATTCGGACAAAGGCCCCTCAGCCGAGCGGGCCCTGTCCCCCTCAACAGCACACCGCCTGGAACACAAGCCCTGCAACAGGCAGACAGCATGGTCATAACACACAAGAGTTAACCAACGGAACAGGCAGTGCACCGGGGAAGACCAGGCAACAGGTCGTCAACCCAAGCCTGGAACAACTGCGGACGAGGCAGGCGCCAGAAAGGACAGCCGAAACAGCCGCCCCGGCGGAAGGGGCGTATGCTGGCGTTGTCGCATAACCAAGCTTTCAACAGCACGTCAGGAGCGGGATCCGTAGACCACACGGCCCCTGACAGCTGCCCACAGAAAAGCCCATACGATCGGCAGACGTCATGAACGTGCAGGGGCACCCTCAACCGGAGAACCGGGAGTTGACACTGCAGCAACACACCAGAGAACCAACCACCCAGGCATTACCCCATGCAATGGTTGGTCCCATAACCCCTCAGGAAAACCCCGAAACGCACCGGCGGCACCACCGCAGCCCGCGTTCCGGTTCCCAACAGGGCCATCCCGGGCCTACAGGTCAACGGGCATCACCCCGGACCGGGCCCGGCGATACGGGGAGCACAGGATCCCAAAGGAGGTTAACCCCACCCAACAGGCTCCTCAGCGCCAAAACGCAAGAGAAGAGCGTAATATGGAAGACCAGCCCCCAGCACCCCGCACTCGGTACCAACAAGGGGTCCCATAACGCACAACCCTGTGACACCCGGATCGACCTAGCATTTTTCCCCCCGAAAAAACCCTAAGTCCCTCAGGGTACCAGAACAGCAGATCTGCATCCCCAGCGGACAACGGGTGCACTGATCTGGACCAGCGCGACCAGAACCAGTCCCGTGCCCTAACCACGCCGACCTGCCAACCCCAGGAGAAGGGGCAGATATGCGCGTCTGATCCCAACATAAAAAGAAGGCGCCACCCAGACGTGTCGGTATGAACCGCGTCCGGCGGCCCACCCTTAGGGCGTGAGACCCTTCCCATATGCCCAGACCCATTCCGTCATCATCCCCTGACATGAACGGGAACCCATCGACAACACACAGGATGTCGGAAGAGGAAAAACCCCCATCCCAATTGCTCCATAAAAACGCTGTTTCACCAAAGCAAACGAGGCGCGCCAGTCAGCAACGGCCAAAGCACATCCTGAGCCAGCACTATGTGTGCGTTTGGACATACCCACATCAACAATAGGCCGCTTAGACCACCATATTGAATCCCCAAGACGCCCAGGGAAACGACAAGAGGGGCGAGATGCAATCAACTCCATGAATGAACATTCAACTCTTTATAAAATAAAGAAAAGGCATCACATGTATGACCTAACTGCACAGCTGGGAGTAAAAAACCCTGTTTTTCACATGATTTTAATCCAGTCACTCTTCTTAATCAGAGTGTAAGACCAGATTCCCCCAGAAACACCTTCCCACATGAGACCACGGTCAAGAAAAAGATATGTAAACTGTGAGACACGTGACCAACAGACTCAAGTTTGACACAAAAACGAGCGCAGCAGGTTAAGGCCTGCGCTCTAACCTCGACATCTTTACGACACCAGCTCATGGAAGGCGTCGCCATAGCAACAACGCTATAACGGGCGGGGAAAACCCACCGGATCCTGTCATAACAGGAGTCGGTAGAATACCCCTCCCCCCCCCCCCCCTCCCCCGCCAAGCACTGGCTTGGCCCTGACTGGCTCAGCAGGAGGGTCAACAACCTCTAAACCAATCAAGTGGGTAAAGGAGGGGTTTATCCGACACCCCCTCCCGAAAAACACACCTTCTATCCCTACACACAGAAAACAACCGTAGCCATTTTGAAAACCTCCGGTAGAACAAAACACATATAGCATAAGCTAATATAATGTTAGCTACCCACAAAGTGTAAAAGGGATTACAACAAAAAACACAAGTCGCCTGTGCGTGAATCCCATACCCGCAGCCTAAGCTATAGGAAGACGTTGAACGAGAGTAATGGCTAGGCCATGAAAAGTGTGTACGAGCATTACTGCAACTAACAACACAGCGTTGTGAACACATACTTAGTTAAAGCAATGGAATATCACCAGTTCTAATTGCATGTGGAGCATCAAGCTAATAGAACCTATTACCGAGTGTAAGTTGCAGACCTTGCTTAAAAACTCGTAACACAACACAACTCATTCCCCCAACGTAACAGGGCAGATTCATAAAACACAACCCCACCACATGATTTGTATTGAAGAAACACACAGTTTGTTCGGCCAACCACAGTCCCCCTTATATCAGGGAACTTTTTTATTAAATAAATAATATGTGATCAAGGCACAAAATCATAGGAGGGCCGGGGAGGGTGTAGAGGAGGGGACACAGAGGGGGAAAAGTCACTCAACGGCGCCTGCCACCTCGCGCCGCTCGAGTCTGGCCACCCCGGGGAGCCCCGGAGGGACGGTAGGTTACAGTCTGCTGGACACGACGTTCCCTACCGTCTCCTCCGGTCTGGGATGGGCCGGCGGTGGCTGAAGCGTCGTCTCGTCTCCTAGCCCTCTTGGCAGGGCCAGCAGCGGCGGCGGGGGCAGTGGTAGCGGCGACGGAGACAGCTCGACGTCGCGGAAGCCTTCTGCCCCCACCGGCAAGGACGGGAGGCGGAAAATGGGGTTGGAGGATGGATCTCTCCTCTGCCATCTCTCTGCATGTTGAGGTCATCAATAGCAGGGCCTTCCCGAACAGGCCAGCGTCGGAGAGGTCGGCCGTCAGAAGAGGGGCTCTCTTCTTCTCTGGTACACGGGCCTGCTCCAGCCAAAGGTGACGCTGGCCCAGGGTGGCCAGGGCGCGCACTTTACCCATGGCTATGGCTAGCACCTGGGAGAGGTGCAGCACAGCTCCCGCAGCCTGGGTGATCTGATCGCACCTCACCTCGTTCAGATCCGCGCCGCCCGTCATTATCCCCGATACAAATCTAGCCAGGTGGGCGATGTTAGAGGCCGCAGCCAGCGACTGTGTACCGGCGATAAATGACTGGTCACCCCAATAAGCCAATCGCCTAGCCGACCTCCCCTGGAGGACCGGCTTGCATAGGGGCTCCCACACCATATCCGGACAGAGGAGCGCGGCCATCGGATTGTCAAGCCGAGGTACGCCCTCCCCCATACCTTTGACCAACCCCGACACCCGCGTAACTGGTACGTAGGCGGGAGTCAGTCCCATGATGTTGGAGACCGCCTGGCCCCGACGAACATAGGCCCCCATCGATGGGAAAAATGGGTAGACAACGTCCACCCCTCTCACCGGGGGACGCTGCCAGGGATGGCCTATGAGGTCATCAGGGACAGGAGCAGGCAATGGCTGCGGCAGCGGCACACCGTTTGCAGCGGCGGCTACCGCCATGAGCTCGGGAAACAAGGCCCGCAGTTCCCCCTGCGGACCCTCCTCCACCGACCCCGCATCCCTCGCATACAGCAGGCTGCGACTGGTCAAGGAGCCACAATCCGATGCGGCCGACAGTAGGGCATCCTGTTGATGAGGCCAAGGTGGTTCCCCGACATCCTCGAACAAGGCGCCCCGTGGAGCCATTTCCCCCCACCCCGGGGTCTCCGGAGGAGGGATACTCTCCTCCACGGGACCATCATACAAGAACCCGTCCGCCTCCTCCATGAAGTCTTCAGTTTCCATCAGAAATCCAGAGTCGGACGCGGCCTCGCTGGTCTCCAGCAATTCCCCAAACCCAGGCCGTTCGCGTCTGCACGCCACCATGTGACGACGTGAGCGAGCAGACGCAAAAAGTTTTCGTCGCAAATCCCCTGGCTCTAAGACAATCCCCCGTTCATCAACGGGCGATTCCCCAGAAACAGAGGAACCAGAGTCGAGATCAGGCCATCGCCGGAGCGACGGCTCCGAACCCTCGGCTCGTCGGTGAGGAAAACTATCCACCGGCAGTCTCCCGGGCTGGGTCGGCAACCACGAGAGTGGCAACAGCCCAGCACCGGAACGCACGACGGAGGCGGGAATGGAGAATCGGTGGTGAAGAGTAGGTCTAGCGGGTCTACTCTCCGCGGAATACATTATGACCCAAACCTTTTTCTTATATAAACAAGTGAGAGAAGAAAAAGGTTAGGCACAATGTAAACCTAGTCACAACTCTTTTCAACTTATCAACGACACGTCAAGTGGGGTACTACCGAGGCACTTCCTTGTGGTGAAAGCGAGAAGGAGGAGAGCAGGTGACCACACACCTGCTTATGAAGGTAAGCTGATGAGGGGTGTGGTCAGACTAATACTGGTATTAGAGGTACATTTGTGGTTTATTCAGTACGCGTGCACGTACGCGAGATAGTGCAGAAGGCGAAGCCAAGCTAAGCCACTAACGATACAGAACTGTGGGTTTTCAGCCTCTCTCTCTGGAGCTTAACGGAGTTTCCTCCGGAGTTTCTGGAGGAGCTTGTCGCGGCTCATGCGCACGCTCAACCAATCAGAGAGGGGCTTCGCTCAACCAATCAGAGAGGGGTCTGCAGAAATGGAGTTCAACCAATCAGAGAGGGGTCTGCAGAAATGCGGCTACGAAATGTAGAGACGCGGTCTGGACGCGTTATTTTTTTTCGTAGCCGCAGTTTGCGGAGACGCTCTCTGATTGGCCACTGACGTTTCTGGTCATGTGACATGTGCGCCCAATCACGTGACGAGCTGTCCCCAACACTTCCGGTATTTTGAGCTTGTGGGAGGGAGGGAGGCGTGATTTTGGAGGGAGTGGTGTGGGGGGGGGGGGGGGGGGCGTGAATGAATGTTGATTAGAGCCTTGATGTAAGTGACGTTGTAGCCGTAGCTACAACCACTTACGTCAAGGCTCTAATCAACATTAATTGTATCCTCCCCGCGCTCCCCCCCCCTCACAAGCTCCATGTAACGCGGAAGTGCAGTGGTAATAGTCCACACATTTGTCGAAGGTATACACTTGACAAGATCGCACAGCCCGGACGCCTGAATACTTTTACTAACGGATTTCCAGTTCCGCGTTCGCGTTCTGCGCTCTGATTGGCCACTGACGTTTCTGGTCGCGCCAATCGTGTGACGGCAAGTTCTGCCACCGGTTAAGCTTAGGCACTCTTTCGAAGTTGGTTAAGGTTAGAGTTTGTCTTAGAGCAGGGCGATAGAAGCTCAAATGAAGATGTTCATGCTGCTGCGGTCAGGCAAACGCCTGCGAACACCAGCAACAGGACAGAGAGACTTCGGCTCAGCTTCTTCCCCCAGGCCATCAGAGCCTTGAACACTGAACTCTCCACACACAAGCACACATGAGCACACACACAACACACACACTGTACACGCTCACACACTAGCAGCCACTTTAACATGAGCACACACACACTCATGCTGCAGTGCACACGCTCACACTTATGGTCACTTTACAAAAGGAAAGGTCACCTTAAGAATAGTATAGTATAACTTGAGATTGTATAATATAGCATTGTATAACAGTGTACATAAAGACCCAGTGCCTCATCCGTAGCAAACAGTGTATTGCACTTCCACAGGGCCTAGCATGACCTACCATGCTCTGTAAATAACTCATGTACATATACCGATATGCCCTGAAATGAATGAATGAATGAATGAATGAATGAATGAATGAATGAATGAATGAATGAATGAATGAATGAATGAATGAAAACTTTATTTAACAGATTGCAGAATGGGTACAATACAGTACGGCTCAATACATACAATTGTTAAGGGGATGCAGACCTGAGAAAGACGTTTGTCTTGTTTCCATCAGGGTCCCCCATTTTCAATTCATATAGACATTTATGACATACACAACATACATGACATTTATGGCATAGGGACATATAGGTATTTAGTACTGATACATTTGTAGCAGTCTGGAAAATATGGTATATTATTCAGAACTGCTGACTGTGTTTATATCCCTTTTTGTACACAAAGACATTCTAACTAGTGTCATTGATTCACACGAACAATGACACAAACGTCCCCGTCCCAAGAGCATGTGAATACGGATCATAAATGACAGTATTGATTCATATTTTACAGTGCGTCTCCCCGTGTGACTGGCAGGCGGGACCAGCAGGGGGCAGTAGCAGGCAGAGAGTGGCGGAGAGAGCTGAGAGATGATAAAGGGAGAAGTGCCGCGGAAGTCGTTCTCTTCGGCTGTGAACTTGAACACGAGAGGACACAGCTAACGGGAGCTCTAGACAGCCCCGTTGCTGACGTTTATGCCGGAGTGCCCCGGGAAAGGACAACGGGTGATAGGAAGTACTGGCTAGTGGAGACGATCTCCTAGCAGTACCAGTGTTATGATATTATGAACATTAAGTGCAGAGTCGGGCACTAAGAGTCGAGTTATACCTAGTTACAGTGAGCGGTATAAGTAGCGTGCGGCTAAGGATCACAGTAGCATTGCTCGTGTTATACCTAGTTACAGTGACGGTATAGTCTGCGTGCCAGAGACGTACGGGACATCCAAGCAGTCTGCCCGGGCGTCAACAGCTGTCTGCACCGGAGAACAGCAGCACACCTGCTCCAGGCTGCCTGCAGGACACGGGGAGTTCTTTACCACCAGCAGAGTTCGCCCAGCACCAGCTCAGCCAGCACTGCCTCTCTGCTATAGCTCCGCCTGCTAGCACCTGCGGCGCGAGTGTTCGACGCCATCTTGCCACCAGGACGGTGGTGGAGCGGAGTAAACATTAGGGCTTCGGCGCCCAGGATCCTATCGTACATTACACAGTGTGTCGCAGCCTACGGGCGAAGCTGGTGTTTGCTAACCACAGTGCATAGGGGTACCCCATAAACATTACATGCCGGCATTAGCATAGGGCTTTTGTTTTGGTAATTGTGGGCCCACACTTTGGTTTTATTTCCTTTTCTTTGAGCGTGATACCATGTGTGTGTAATATTACTTTCCCATCTATTTAACCCTTCCCCTCTTGGGGGTAAACGTAACGCTGCCATATAAGTAAAGCCTAAGAAGAGGTATTATTATTGGTACTAGCCCAGACGTGGGTAAGGAGTCAAGTATATTGAAGTCTACAATATCTGGGTCTATTAACTTTGGGTCTGCAATACCTGAGTCTATGCTGTGTGGGTGTACAATATAAGTGTTTGCAAGGTATTGAATTACAACTTGAGTAATAGTAGAACTACCTTCCGTGGACCCATTGCTATTAAATATTTGTAGATGACCAGTCTTTAAATAACAGTAAAGGATGTAGATGGGAGTCTTGTGTGTGTGTCTTTCATTATTTCTAACCCTAACCCTAACCCTTTGCTACGGGTAATATATGTAATCGTAACCCCTTGCTATTCTACCTTTTCCATTTCCATTGTAAGGGTTCTGGTCGTCTCACATAAGGGAGGGTACTGCTTGCGGGGGGGAACCCAGTTATTTCTCTACCATCCGGTCAGTAGGTGTGGGAGGGAAAAGGGGCAACTGTGGAGGGTGAGGGTGTGTTGGGGAGTACTGCGGACTACTCCAGAGAGAGGGAGGAAGACCAGAGTACCGGACCAGGTTTGTAAACCCTGGGCCTCATTCAACCCCACTACCAGCCTCCAGTTGACGCTCCGGACCCCAAAGACGGAGGTGCAGCTGGCCAGGGTGCTACTGTGTCTCGCTACCTATTGACCGCACCCCACAGTTCCCACGAAGCAGGGATAATCCACCCTGCTACATTTGGCGTCACGAACAGGATCAACATCCTACTCCACTCCCTTGTAAGTGACGACCCAGAGACCTGAGATGTCGGACAACGACACCCCGAAGCCCGATGCCAAAGCCGGGCCGTCCCGGGTGACGCAAGGAGGTGACTCGCCGCCCCCGCTCAAAGAGGAAGAGGGGGGAGCCGAGACGGTGCAGACCTTGACCGCCGAAGTGGAGTTCCTAAAGGGTCAACTCCAAGACCAGGCGGAAGCCCTAGACCACCAACACGAACAACTGGAGCAGGCCAGGCACCGAGGGTCGCTTGCCTTGGCCCAGGCCATGATCCAACAGCTTCCCCCAGCGCCCCCCCCGGTGGTGTACGTCCAACGAGAGCGGAAGTGCAGCGAATTTGGAGGTGAACAGGAGAGGGGGGAACTGCCTGTAGAGGACTGGATCCAGGCAATGAGGGCCCATCTCCGTGCCAGTCGAGTGCCCGAGGAGGAACAAGCGGAGGTCGTACAGCTCCACCTCAAAGGCGAGGCGAAGCAGACGGTACGCTTCCTGACGGAGGGAACCGCCCCCGACACGGAAGCCTTGTTCAAGATACTCGAAGAAACCTATGGGGACAAGGTCCCGGTCAGCGTCCGCCTGGGGGAGTTCTTCGACCGAAAACAGGCCGCCGGAGAGACCGTACGCCAGTTCGCCTACGACCTGCAGGAGAGGATCCGTCGCCTACGACGTCGGGCGCCCGCGCTGGTCGCCGACGCCACCGCCCTGCTGCAGGAGCGGTTTGTGGTGGGCCTCAGGGACGATGCCCTGAGGAGAGAAATGCGGAAGTACATGAGGGAGGACGGGACGCGGCCATTTCCCCAGGTACTGCAGGCGGCGATCGATTGGACGGAGGACGAGCTGGTCCACCCCGCCGACAAGGGTCCCCCCCGGGGTTTAGTCCACGCCGCGGCTGGAGAGGGACGGGAGACCCCGCCGAGCGTTGACTCACTGCGGGAGACTATTCGGCAGATCCAGGCGGGAATGGAGCAACTAGGCGTGCGCCAGGAACAACTGGCTCAGACCTTCTCACGGGAGCGGGACGCGCCCCGGAGAGGCGCCACCGGACGGCGACGCCGAGACGACGCGACACGAGAACCCCGCCGAGACGAAGACGGCCGGCTGATCTGCTATGCCTGCAATCAGCCGGGCCACATCAGCAGAGAATGCCCCCGCTCGGCCGGCGAGCCACGCCCCGCCTCTACTCCCAACCCCGAAGCTCCGGGCTCGTCAGGGCACCGACCAGGAGCACGAAGGACAGTCGACGCCGTCATAACCGGAGTCGCCGGCGCGGCCACGGAGGGCACCGAGACGCAAGACGCGCAAGGGGAATGCCTCACTCTAGACGTCCAGATCGACGGGGTCGAGACCCGCTGCCTCTTCGACACCGGCGCCGAAGTCACCACCATGTACGAGAGCCACTTTCAAAGACACTTCCCGAAGTCGAAGTTGACCCCCGCCAACTGGATCACTCTCATCGCCGCCAACGGGTTGGAGATCCCAGTGGTGGGGTGTCTCTACGCCGAAGTGAAGTGCCTAGATATGACATTCACGGGGAAATGCATATTCATACTAAAAGACGACCCAGGCCGAGGGGACCTAGGAGACGCTGTCCAGGGACTGCTGGGCATGAACGTGCTCGGCGGAGTAGATGGCCTGTTCGCAGGGATCAAGGGGATGCGGCCGGTGACCCGAAGACGTGTCGAAGCTAGAAGCATCGCCATCCGCCGTGTGGTCGCCGTCCTGGCCCAAGAAGGCCGAGAGTGTACCGCCCCGGGAAAGATGGGGTACGTCAAGGTGGCCGGCAGAGAGTCTGTGGTCATTCCCCCGCACAGCGAAATGGTCGTCTCAGGCCGTTGCGCGACGACAGCAGGGATGCGGCGTCCCGTGATGCTGGAGAACACGCCGAGTGCCAACCTGCCTCCCGGACTATTGGTGGCGAACGTGGTGACCTACGCCCAACAGGGGACAGTGCCTGTGCGGGTGTTGAACCCGACCGACGTCGAGATTGTGCTCCGACCCCGGTCCAGACTGGCAGAGATTCACTGTCCCCGTCAGGTACGGCCCCAGGAGAGGGTGACCGTAGAGGAAGTAGACGGAGGCGTCCGAGTGACGGCGATTGAGACTCGAGCCAGCCCGCCAGAGGCAGAGCCGGACGGGAAGACCCACAGGCTCGCCGTGGACGTACAGGCGAACCTGCAGGATCTCACACCAGCCCAAGTGAGCCGGCTGAATCAAGTATTGGAGAAACACAAGGCGGTGTTCTCCGTTGACGACGGGGACTATGGTTACACAACCACGGTCACACACTACGTCCCCACTGGTGACGCACACCCGGTCAAGCAACGGCACCGCCGAATACCGCCCCACGTGTTCCAAGAAGTAAAGAGACACGTGCAAGATCTGGTGAACCTGGGTGTCCTGGTAGAGAGCTGCAGTCCGTGGGCGTCACCAGCCGTGATCGTCATAAAGAAAGACGGCTCCGTGCGGTTCTGCTGCGATTACCGCCGCCTAAATAACGTGACACACCGGGATGCCTACCCCCTACCTCGTATCGAGGAGTCCCTAGACGCCTTGGGGCAAGCCAAGATCTTCTCCTCGCTCGATCTCACCGCCGGCTACTTCCAGGTGGCGGTGAAAGAGGAAGACCAAGAGAAGACGGCTGTCACGACGCCCTTCGGCCTCTACCAGTGGACTCGTATGCCCTTCGGACTGTGTAACGCACCAGCGACGTTCCAGCGGTTGATGACCGCCGTGCTGGGGGACCTGGCCTTCGACGTCCTACTCGTCTACCTAGACGACGTCTTGGTGTTCGCCAACGACTTCGAGAGCCACTGTCAGAAGCTGGATCTGGTGTTTGGACGGCTTCGGGAGCATGGACTCAAGCTCAAGCCCCGGAAGTGCTTCCTTCTGAAGACCGAAGTCAAGTTCCTGGGACACGTGGTCTCCGCGGCCGGCATACAGGTCGACACCGACAAAGTGAAGGCGTTGGAGGACTGGCCGGCGCCGCGCTCGGCGAAGGAAGTGAGGCAGGTGATCGGGTTCCTGTCCTATTATCGGCGGTTCGTGCCCCACTTCGCCCAGGTGGCCCAGCCACTGCACGCCCTGATGGGGAAAGAAAAAAAGGGGTTCGCCAAGGGCCGGCCCGAGGCCTTCAAGTGGACGCCGCAGTGTCAGACGGCCTTCGACCATCTGCGGCAGTGCCTCTTGACACCCCCGGTGCTGGCCTACCCCGACCTCCAGCTCCCCTTCATAGTGACCACCGACGGGAGTTACTTGGGACTGGGAGCGGTACTCAGTCAGAAACAGGAGGGCGTAGAGCGAGTCATCGCCTTTGCGAGCCGAGGCCTGCGTGGGTCCGAAAGGAATGACCAAAATTATAGTGCGTTCAAGCTGGAACTCCTCGCCCTGAAGTGGGCGGTCACCGAGAAGTTCAGAGACCTCTTGATGTACGCCCAGTTCACCGTGATCACCGACCACAACCCGTTGAGACACCTCGGCACGGCCAACCTGGGAGCAGTGGAGCAGCGGTGGAACGCTCAGCTCGCGGAGTATGACTTCGTGGTGCACTACAAACCTGGTCGACTCAACCAGAACGCAGACGCTCTGTCTCGCATGCCGATGCGATCAGAACCTGAAGTGGAAGACACTGAGAAAGACTTCCTAATGATAGCCGCGGCTGGCACCCACACCCGTCAGGGTCTCCAGGAACGGGCCGCTCCATTGTCCGTCCCCGCCCTAGTCGCCCGCGAGGGCTACGTCGTGGTCCCAGCGGAGGAAGTGCGGGCCCTGCTGTGCCCTGGGAGACCGACAGAGACGCGGGAGGTCTCGAGTGTCGGCGCACGACGGATAGCGGCACAGAAGGGGAACAGCGGATATGACTGGGCGGAAATGCGGCAGCTCCAGGCGGACGATCCCGAGTTGGGTCCGGTGTGGCGGGCGGTGACACAGGGGGTCCCCCCCACTAAGGTACAGCTGAAGGAAGGAGACCCGAAACTCCGCAAGTTATACGGGCAGTGGGAACGACTCCGTCTGCATCAGCAAGTGCTGTTTCGGCGCGTAAGCGATCCCCGGGATGGAGAGGAGGTTCTCCAGCTGGTGGTGCCCACAGCCCTGCGAAGGAGGATCTACGAGACCCAGCACGAAGACGCGGGACACTACGGGGGACAGGGGACGGTGGTCCTGATGAGGCGAGGTTACTACTGGATCGGAATGGCAGAAGAGGTGAAGCAATGGGTGAAGCGATGCAAGCGATGTGCATTAGCCCGCGACGTGTTCCCTAAAGCCCAGGCCCAGATGACCTGCACTAACGTGACGGCCCCCATGGAGGTCCTGGCCATGGACTTCACCGTGTTGGAGAGGTCGGTGGGTGGCTACGAGAACGTACTGGTGCTGACCGATATGTTTACCAGATTCACTATTGCCGTACCGACCAAAGACCAGACTGCGAAGACCACCGCCGCTGCCATCATCAAGTACTGGTTCGTGTACTACGGTTGCCCTGCCCGACTCCATGCCGATCAAGGGCGAAATTTCGAGTCGAGCGTCATCAAGGAGCTCTGCCGACTGTATGGGATTTCAAAGAGCCGCACCACGCCCTACCATCCCCAGGGGAATGGGCAGTGCGAGAGATTCAATCGGACAATGCACGACATGCTGCGTAGTCTGCCCGCAGAGAAGAAGCGGGACTGGAAGGAGCACCTACCCGAGTTGGTACTTACATACAATTGCCACGAGCACTCCTCCACTGGATACTCTCCCTTCTACCTGCTCTTCGGGAGGGACGCTAGGATGCCCCGAGATGTCCTAGGGGGCAGAGACGTCATTGAGGAGGGGGCGGCAGACCTAGATGAGTGGGTGCAGAGTCACCACGAGCGACTAAAGGCCGCCGCGGAGGCCGCTGAGGCCACGGCGAAGCAGGCATCCCATCGACGCAAGAGAATTTACGACAGGAAGAGCAGAGGTGCACTCCTGCGGGCCGGAGACCGGGTCCTGATACGCGACCACCGAATCCGGGGCCGTAATAAGATACAAGACAAGTGGGAGCCTACGTCATATGTGGTGGTTAAGCAGAGCCACGAAGGGACGCCCGTGTTCACGGTCAGGCCCGAAGCAGGGGGTCCAGAAAGGACCGTGCATCGAGACCAGCTCAAGACCTGTCCCTTCCCGGCTTCTGACCCGGAAGTGCGGGGGAGGGCCCCTCGACAGATCCCGGTGGCACCGCGGAGCTCGTCCGAATCAGACATCGGAGGTGCTTTCGGGCACCGGCGGGAACCGCATCCTAGGGCGTGTAACCACCCCGGTCCCCTGCGGGACGCCCCTGAGGAGGCCGTAAGCGCCGAGTCAGAGGTGGAGTCGACCCCTTCAGGAGAGGAGGGGGAAGGCGGCGGAGACGGAGTCGAAGAGGAGGCCGCGGGCGGTCCATCGATGGCCCCGGAGGGTGAGGCCGTGGTCCAGGACCCGCCGACAGACACTGAGGAATCCGACACGGAATCGGAGGCGGGGGAGGTGGAACCCCCCAGAGTGGAGGCCGCTCGGCCCCAGAGGAGCACCAGAGGTCGGCTACCCGCTCGGTATCGCCAGGACTACGTGCTCAAGAGCGTGTTCGCGGAACAGTGTGTCCAACTCCTGAGGGAGTGTGTAAAACTGTTGGCATAATGTGTAATTGTCAACCGATGTGTGAAACTGTTGGTCTCAGGACCGTTTTCATGCATGCGTTTGTTTTTGTTGTTTTGTTGTTAACTTGCAGAGGACTTAGCAAGTTCAAAGTGGGGGGAAATGTAGCAGTCTGGAAAATATGGTATATTATTCAGAACTGCTGACTGTGTTTATATCCCTTTTTGTACACAAAGACATTCTAACTAGTGTCATTGATTCACACGAACAATGACACAAACGTCCCCGTCCCAAGAGCATGTGAATACGGATCATAAATGACAGTATTGATTCATATTTTACAGTGCGTCTCCCCGTGTGACTGGCAGGCGGGACCAGCAGGGGGCAGTAGCAGGCAGAGAGTGGCGGAGAGAGCTGAGAGATGATAAAGGGAGAAGTGCCGCGGAAGTCGTTCTCTTCGGCTGTGAACTTGAACACGAGAGGACACAGCTAACGGGAGCTCTAGACAGCCCCGTTGCTGACGTTTATGCCGGAGTGCCCCGGGAAAGGACAACGGGTGATAGGAAGTACTGGCTAGTGGAGACGATCTCCTAGCAGTACCAGTGTTATGATATTATGAACATTAAGTGCAGAGTCGGGCACTAAGAGTCGAGTTATACCTAGTTACAGTGAGCGGTATAAGTAGCGTGCGGCTAAGGATCACAGTAGCATTGCTCGTGTTATACCTAGTTACAGTGACGGTATAGTCTGCGTGCCAGAGACATACGGGACATCCAAGCAGTCTGCCCGGGCGTCAACAGCTGTCTGCACCGGAGAACAGCAGCACACCTGCTCCAGGCTGCCTGCAGGACACGGGGAGTTCTTTACCACCAGCAGAGTTCGCCCAGCACCAGCTCAGCCAGCACTGCCTCTCTGCTATAGCTCCGCCTGCTAGCACCTGCGGCGCGAGTGTTCGACGCCATCTTGCCACCAGGACGGTGGTGGAGCGGCGCGGCCGCCATTTTGGTAGAGTAAACATTAGGGCTTCGGCGCCCAGGATCCTATCGTACATTACACAGTGTGTCGCAGCCTACGGGCGAAGCTGGTGTTTGCTAACCACAGTGCATAGGGGTACCCCATAAACATTACATGCCGGCATTAGCATAGGGCTTTTGTTTTGGTAATTGTGGGCCCACACTTTGGTTTTATTTCCTTTTCTTTGAGCGTGATACCATGTGTGTGTAATATTACTTTCCCATCTATTTAACCCTTCCCCTCTTGGGGGTAAACGTAACGCTGCCATATAAGTAAAGCCTAAGAAGAGGTATTATTATTGGTACTAGCCCAGACGTGGGTAAGGAGTCAAGTATATTGAAGTCTACAATATCTGGGTCTATTAACTTTGGGTCTGCAATACCTGAGTCTATGCTGTGTGGGTGTACAATATAAGTGTTTGCAAGGTATTGAATTACAACTTGAGTAATAGTAGAACTACCTTCCGTGGACCCATTGCTATTAAATATTTGTAGATGACCAGTCTTTAAATAACAGTAAAGGATGTAGATGGGAGTCTTGTGTGTGTGTCTTTCATTATTTCTAACCCTAACCCTAACCCTTTGCTACGGGTAATATATGTAATCGTAACCCCTTGCTATTCTACCTTTTCCATTTCCATTGTAAGGGTTCTGGTCGTCTCACATAAGGGAGGGTACTGCTTGCGGGGGGGAACCCAGTTATTTCTCTACCATCCGGTCAGTAGGTGTGGGAGGGAAAAGGGGCAACTGTGGAGGGTGAGGGTGTGTTGGGGAGTACTGCGGACTACTCCAGAGAGAGGGAGGAAGACCAGAGTACCGGACCAGGTTTGTAAACCCTGGGCCTCATTCAACCCCACTACCAGCCTCCAGTTGACGCTCCGGACCCCAAAGACGGAGGTGCAGCTGGCCAGGGTGCTACTGTGTCTCGCTACCTATTGACCGCACCCCACAGTTCCCACGAAGCAGGGATAATCCACCCTGCTACACATTTGTGACATAAACGGTATTCAAATATACAGTACTGTTACCCCTAGATCCTGACAGAGTATATACATATGATGGGGATGGGACTGTACATTAGGAGGGGGTGGGTGGGTGGGAGAGAAATATACATACGGCGGGGAGGGAATATATACATGCGGTGGGGAGGAGACTGTCTATTAGGAGGTGGTGGGGGTTTTGGGCATTTACGGTGGCCAGTTTCGAATTGCAGCCTCCCGTAGGTGCTCTTTAAGAGCGGTTTTGAATGTGGGCAGGGATTCACATTCCTTTACAGCTTTGGGTAGGGCGTTCCACATTGTTGTGGCATAATTGCGAAACGTTTTTAGTCCCTTGTTTGAGCCGAATCTGGGTTTAACATGATTTGTTGAGCTTCCTCTGGTGTAGTGGTTGTGGTATTCACTGACCTTTGGGAAGTATTTTGACATGTACATGGGCACCCCGGTCGTATAGTGTATCTTGTAGACCAGGCCCATTGCATATATGACATACATGACATACAGATAGACAGTACCTTGTGTTGTTTCCTGTAAAACCCGGACGTAGTCAGTTTGTGCTGTTTATTTTGGGAGCATGTCTATGTTCCCCGGGTCCTATATGTTCCCCGGTAGCGATAGATAGTCAGACCACCAGCCCTGATTCCAAACTCTAACCTTAACCAACTTCGAAAGAGGGCCTAAGCTTAACCAGTTCGAAACAAGGCGGACATTAATAATTAATAAAATAATAAAAATTAATAAAATGTTCAATCAATCAATCAATCAATCAATCTGGGAACATAGGACCCGGGGAACATAGGACCCGGGGAACATAGGGATCCCGGATGACCCCTTTATTTTTAACCCTAACCCTAACTTTAACCCTAACCCTAACTTGATTTGATTTGTGTTATTATTCTAATTTGTGACCTGTCCTGTCTAAATGTTTAAATGTTGAGCGATTTGCAGTGTCAAATTTCCCACGGGATAATAAAAGTATTTCTATTCTATTCTATTCTAACCCAGTGATGCGTTCTTCATGGGACGGGGTTGCACGCAGTGCAGCCAAAGTTTTGTGAGCAGAAGCGCGTGCACGCACACGGATGTGCACAGCACGCGCGTGCACACAGGAATGCGCTGCACTCGCCAACTCGCTATAAGTACCCACCTGGGCTACTTTGCATATCAATCCTCAGGTCGTCAGGTTTGTTAAAGACGTTCTCAGATACATTCACACAGAACTTGTGAATGAAATGTGTTACATTCCTGCTTGTAAAAATAAACAGCACAAACTGACTACTGCACACTCAAACAGAGTACAAGCCCGAATGCACAGTCAAACAGAGTACAAGCCCCGAAGACCCGCCTCAAACAGAGTACAAGCCCCGAAGCCCCGCCCAGACGTTGGGCTTGCGGCTCTGCAGATATACCCTATTGAAGCAGCCCGCTTTGCAGCACGACTGCGCATGCTGACGATCCGGTCTGGTCTAGACGCGTCTCTACAAATCGTAGCCGCATTTCTGCAGACCCCTCTCTGATTGGTTGAACTCCATTTCTGCAGACCCCTCTCTGATTGGTTGAGCGAAGCCCCTTTATGATTGGTTGAGCGTCATGTGAGCGAAGCCCCTCTCTGATTGGTTTAGCTCGTCACGCGGTAAAAGGCGGATGTAATGTTATATCAAGATTAAGAAGATAAGCAGAAATGTAGGCCTACTACCAGATTCGCGTATAACGTTATTTATTTCCCATGACTTCGCGGTTTATTCATAACGTTATGCACATTTCACAACACAGCCAGCTGTTAGAAACTGTACATTGTAACATTATATAACATAGCGTTATGTTATTTCGCGGTTTATTCACATAACGTTATATTGTTTACACTGTCTTTCTTCTATTATAACCCTCCCAAATCATATTCAGAAAGTATCACAGAGACTTCTATTGACCAAGGAATTAGTTATTATTTCGCGGTTTATTCACATAACGTTAATATTGTTTACACTGTCTTTCTTCTATTATAACCCTCCCAAATCATATTCAGAAAGTATCACAGAGACTTCTATTGACCAAGGACCCACCTAGAACCCACCTCACCCCTGCCCACTTTGACAACCTAGGATGGCTTAGAGTAGACGACAGAGTACAGCAACTTGCAATGGGCCTGGTCTACAAGATACACTACACGACCAAGGTACCCATGTACATGTCAAAATACTTCCCAAAGGTCAGTGAATACCACGATCACAACACCAGAGGGAGCTCCACAAATCATGTTAAACCCAGATTCGGCTCAAACAAGGGACTAAACACGTTTCGCAATTATGCCACATCAATGTGGAACGCCCTACCCAAAGCTGTAAAGGAATGTGAATCACTACCCACTTTCAAAAACACTCTCAAAAAACACCTAAGGGAGACTGCAACTCGAAACTGGCCCCTGTAAATGTCCGAACACAACCCCCTCCAATGTACAGTAAATTACCAAGTATGGTCTTGTCAATATTCCAATGTACAGTTTTGTTTGTACAGTTGTACAGTGTCACCCACCCCTCCTACCCAACCTCCCCCCCACTCCTACCCAACCCCCCCCCCCCCCCCCCCCACCCACCCAACCACCTCCAATGTACAGTCCCCCCCCACCCCCACCCACCCAATCCAATGTACAGTTTCTACGTCAAATGTATATACTCTTTTTTCTGGACTCTTTTTGTATCACAAACAGTACTGTATTTGCAAATCTGGTATGTCATAAATGTATAGATGTAGCAGTACTCTCTATCTGTATGTCATGTATGTCATATATGTTACGATGAATTGAAAATGGGGGACCCTGATGTAAACAAGACGAAAGTCTTTCTCTGGTCTGCATCCCCTTAACAATTGTATGTATTGAGCTGTACTGTACTGTATACCCATTCTGCAATCTGTTAATAAAGTTTTCAATCAATCAATCAATCAAGGAATTAGTTATTATTTCGCGGTTTATTCACATAACGTTATATTGTTTACACTGTCTTTCTTCTATTATAACCCTCCCAAATCATATTCAGAAAGTATCACAGAGACTTCTATTGACCAAGGAATTAGTTATTATTTCGCAGTTTATTCACATAACGTTATATTGTTTACACTGTCCTTCTTCTATTATAACCCTCCCAAATCATATTCAGAAAGGCACACACAACATATTCCAGTTAACGGTATATTTTTTTTAATGATTCGTTATGGCGTAATCAATACTTCCATGCGTATAAATTGCGTTCGCGACCTCCATGTTTTGGGGGTAGTCATCAGAAACCTCGGATCCGGGATTCGCTCCCATCCGTCGGGCAAGAACTGTGGGTTTTCAGCCTCTCTCTCTGGAGCTTAACGGAGTTTCCTCCGGAGTTTCTGGAGGAGCTTGTCGCGGCTCATGCGCACGCTCAACCAATCAGAGAGGGGCTTCGCTCAACCAATCAGAGAGGGGTCTGCTGAAATGGAGTTCAACCAATCAGAGAGGGGTCTGCAGAAATGCGGCTACGAAATGTAGAGACGCGGTCTGGACGCGTTATTTTTTTTCGTAGCCGCAGTTTGCGGAGACGCTCTCTGATTGGCCACTGACGTTTCTGGTCATGTGACATGTGCGCCCAATCACGTGACGAGCTGTCCCCAACACTTCCGGTATTTTGAGCTTGTGGGAGGGAGGGAGGCGTGATTTTGGAGGGAGTGGTGTGGGGGGGGGGGGGGGGGGCGTGAATGAATGTTGATTAGAGCCTTGATGTAAGTGACGTTGTAGCCGTAGCTACAACCACTTACGTCAAGGCTCTAATCAACATTAATTGTATCCTCCCCGCGCTCCCCCCCCCTCACAAGCTCCATGTAACGCGGAAGTGCAGTGGTAATAGTCCACACATTTGTCGAAGGTATACACTTGACAAGATCGCACAGCCCGGACGCCTGAATACTTTTACTAACGGATTTCCACTTCCGCGTTCGCGTTCTGCGCTCTGATTGGCCACTGACGTTTCTGGTCGCGCCAATCGTGTGACGGCAAGTTCTGCCACCGGTTAAGCTTAGGCACTCTTTCGAAGTTGGTTAAGGTTAGAGTTTGTCTTAGAGCAGGGCGATAGAAGCTCAAATGAAGATGTTCATGCTGCTGCGGTCAGGCAAACGCCTGCGAACACCAGCAACAGGACAGAGAGACTTCGGCTCAGCTTCTTCCCCCAGGCCATCAGAGCCTTGAACACTGAACTCTCCACACACAAGCACACATGAGCACACACACAACACACACACTGTACACGCTCACACACTAGCAGCCACTTTAACATGAGCACACACACACTCATGCTGCAGTGCACACGCTCACACTTATGGTCACTTTACAAAAGGAAAGGTCACCTTAAGAATAGTATAGTATAACTTGAGATTGTATAATATAGCATTGTATAACAGTGTACATAAAGACCCAGTGCCTCATCCGTAGCAAACAGTGTATTGCACTTCCACAGGGCCTAGCATGACCTACCATGCTCTGTAAATAACTCATGTACATATACCGATATGCCCTGAAATGAATGAATGAATGAATGAATGAATGAATGAATGAATGAATGAATGAATGAATGAATGAAAACTTTATTTAACAGATTGCAGAATGGGTACAATACAGTACGGCTCAATACATACAATTGTTAAGGGGATGCAGACCTGAGAAAGACGTTTGTCTTGTTTCCATCAGGGTCCCCCATTTTCAATTCATATAGACATTTATGACATACACAACATACATGACATTTATGGCATAGGGACATATAGGTATTTAGTACTGATACATTTGTGACATAAACGGTATTCAAATATACAGTACTGTTACCCCTAGATCCTGACAGAGTATATACATATGATGGGGATGGGACTGTACATTAGGAGGGGGTGGGTGGGTGGGAGAGAAATATACATACGGCGGGGAGGGAATATATACATGCGGTGGGGAGGAGACTGTCTATTAGGAGGTGGTGGGGGTTTTGGGCATTTACGGTGGCCAGTTTCGAATTGCAGCCTCCCGTAGGTGCTCTTTAAGAGCGGTTTTGAATGTGGGCAGGGATTCACATTCCTTTACAGCTTTGGGTAGGGCGTTCCACATTGTTGTGGCATAATTGCGAAACGTTTTTAGTCCCTTGTTTGAGCCGAATCTGGGTTTAACATGATTTGTTGAGCTTCCTCTGGTGTAGTGGTTGTGGTATTCACTGACCTTTGGGAAGTATTTTGACATGTACATGGGCACCCCGGTCGTATAGTGTATCTTGTAGACCAGGCCCATTGCAAGTTGCTGTACTCTGTCGTCTACTCTAAGCCATCCTAGGTTGTCAAAGTGGGCAGGGGTGAGGTGGGTTCTGGGGTTCAGGTCAAATAGTAGTCTGACCAGTTTGTTTTGTGATGTTTGTAATTTTGTTTTAAGCGCCTTTGAGGTGCTTTGGTACCACGAGGTGCATGCATAGTCATAGTACCCTTGAATGAGTGCTCCTGCCAGAGTCTTCAGGGTATTCTTGTTTACCAGAGAGGAGATCCGGTACAACCCCTACTTTGTTTACTTGTTTATTGCACAATGTCGTTCTATTGGATTCTTATTATATATTACTATTGTATTATGCACATCGTTGCGGGCAAGACCCCCCGCATTTCATTGTATACTTGTATGCCATGACAAATAAAACTCTTGACCCTTGACTTGACTTGACTAGAACACCAGCCCTGATTCCAAACTCTAACCTTAACCAACTTCGAAAGAGTCGCCTAAGCTTAACCAGTGATAAACTAGGCGTTAGGTAGTATGCTGCTGTTTGAGGCGGAAATGGGCGCGTCATGCAATTGGGCACACATGTCACATGACCAGAAACGTCAGTGGCCAATCAGATCGCACCAGAAACGTCAGTGGCCAATCAGATCGCAGAACGCGGAACTGGAAATCCGTTGGTAAAAGAATAGACGCGGCCCGGACTATGTTTACATTTTAGGTAGTGGGGTGGTTACAATTAGGGATAGCTTTATAAACAACGTTTAAGGTTAATTTTATGACGACTTGCGACTTTGCAACTTGGCCAAAAACACAGATAGGTCCGATCTACCAATAACCATTGTGAAACTGTTTGGTCTAGTAGTGACCGTCTAGCCAAGAGCTGGACACAGTTCAGGGTTCCCACGGTACCTGGAAAACATGGAATGAATTTTTTCATTTTCCAGATATGGAAAAGTCATGGAAACTTAGCAAAAGTGAACACTTACATGGAAATAGAAACAGTTGTCCTGGAAAATTGTATTGGATGATGTGTAGAATAGTAATAAAATGAAACTATTGAGCACAAAATTAAGATGAGTTTATAAAAACCCTTTACATGTGAACAGATTTGACTGTAGAGCATGCTCTTGGCATCCTATATGGTATATTGGATGTTGGAATTTGATGCAGGCAACTTGGTGATATGGACTTTAAAAGCTTACACCATACATAACGCTTATATTGAAACACGTTGATATTAGGGCCGTTCTTTCAACCTAAAAGTGCACTTTCTTCAACCTCGAACCTAAATTCCTTAGCAACCCGTGTTACCAAGTAAACAAATCACAGAACGATAGCCAGTTAGCCAGCACCAGCCAGGTACCAACGTTAGCTCACGGAACGATAGCCAGTTAGCAAGCACCAGCCAGGTACCAACATTAGCTCACGGAACGATAGCCAGTTAGCCAGCACCAGCCAGGTACCAACGTTAGCTCACGGAACGATAGCCAGTTAGCCAGCACCAGCCAGGTACCAACGTTAGCTCACGGAACGATAGCCAGTTAGCCAGCACCAGCCTGCAGGTACCAACGTTAGCTCACGGAACGATAGCCAGTTAGCCAGCACCAGCCAGGTACCAACGTTAGCTCACGGAACGATAGCCAGTTAGCCAGCGCCAGCCAGGTACCAACGTTAGCTCACGGAACGATAGCCAGTTAGCCAGCACCAGCCAGGTACCAACGTTAGTTCACGGATCGATAGCCAGTTAGCCAGCACCAGCCAGGTACCAACGTTAGCTCACGGAACGATAGCCAGTTAGCCAGCACCAGCCAGGTAGGCCTACTAACGCTAACTCACAGAATGATAGCCAAGTAACCCTCTGCTGGTGCATGCTGTGCACTACAATCAACTCTGTGTCAGTGTAATAACAGTCTGTGACGTCACGGTATTGAGAATCATACCGGCGGGATTTCGAAATATCCTGGTATACCGTAATACCGTCATACCGCCCAAGCCTACTGTAGCTGTGTTTTAACTGTGTGGTAAACCTGGGTTTATCAACGTTAGTTATAAGCAGTGCAATCTTGCTAACTAGCTAGCAACTTGAGTTTGAGTTTGTTTTGAATTTGGATTTTGTTAGGGGAGAATGGGGTAAGTAGTGCCAAGGGGCAAGTAGTGCCACCCCTGTTATCTAGAAAACCATAGAAGAAGTTGGTCATGTGACAACATATTTTTGAAGAGGCATCCATTTCACTCAACCTGCAAAGAAGGGAGACACATTTAAGCACATTTAAGCACATTTAAGTACATTAAGTTAAAAAAAAACATGGTTTTGCCCTCCAAAGTAAAAATTGTATGATTAAGGTTTTTTTATTGCTGTGTTTGAACAGCACCAGCCAGGTACCAACGTTAGCTCACGGAACGATAGCCAGTTAGCCAGCACCAGCCAGGTACCAACGTTAGCTCACGGAACGGCATGATGCTAGCTCAAAACAGCTGGGGGATGCATTTTTTTCAAAATGGTAGGCTTGGGGTGATTTGTGCCAAAGGGCCTGGGTTAAGTTGTGCCAGATATTCTCTTTGTTAAGTTGCCCCAACTTATAATTATTAACTATATATATATATTACTTTATTGTTTTTTATTGTTATTGTACATTGCATTCTTACATTTGATCACAAAAACGATGTGATATTCTTAATTTTAGACCAAAATCCATCATGCCTCGCAGATACAAACAGAAGACAGACAGGGTTTCAACTCCTCTTGAGAAGTTGGAAAGAGCAGTGAAAGAGGTGCAGGGGAAGACTATACGTCAGGTTGGAAAGGAGATGAAGATCTGCAGGATGCTTTTACCGCTTTTGAGATTAAAATTATCTGTTTTACTTAAAATTATCAATGGCACAATTTATCCCAGTGTATTCTCTCTAATGGCACAACTTACCCCGCACCGGGCGCAAGTTGTGCCACAAAACCACTTTTTTTTCTAAAGCTATATTTCTGAAACAGTTTATTTAAGATCCAAAGTTATTGTCCCCAGGGATGCACAACATCCTAAACTATATGTACATATTTTAGTTGGGGGCATTACTGTAATCACCTTACTTTAAAGGCACTATAAGTAAAAATGGGCACTTCTCACCCCACTCTCCCCTAATGAAGCAAGCACATAAAGCAAGCACACAAACACTCAGCAAGACCGACGGCTTCTCAGTTACAGTGGGTGACAATATTGTCACAAGGAAAGACGAAATTACCTACCTGGGTTCCATCCTAGAGGCAAATCTTTCCTGTGACAAAATGGCATCCAATGTAATAAAAAAAAGTCAACCAACGAACTAGATTCTTGTACCGGATCTCCTCTCTGGTAAACAAGAATACCCTGAAGACTCTGGCAGGAGCACCCATTCAAGGGTACTACGACTATGCGTGCACCTCATGGTACCAAAGCACCTCAAAGGCGCTTAAAACAAAATTACAAACATCACAAAACAAACTGGTCAGACTACTACTTGACCTGAACCCCAGAACCCACCTCACCCCTGCCCACTTTGACAACCTAGGATGGCTTAGAGTAGACGACAGAGTACAGCAACTTGCAATGGGCCTGGTCTACAAGATACACTATACGACCAGGGTACCCATGTACATGTCAAAATACTTCCCAAAGGTCAGTGAATACCACGACCACTACACCAGAGGAAGCTCAACAAATCATGTAAAACCCAGATTCGGCTCAAACAAGGGACTAAACACGTTTCGCTCTGTTCCCTCTGCCCTGCCTCTGAAAGCCCACAACTAGGAGGGACAGCCTTTCAGGTCCAACACATGACTGCACCACACTGCTTACAATATGTAAGGTACATTTTATTTGTTTCCTTATTGTACTTTAACCCTCACCTCAATCTTTCTAGGGAAATAGGATGCGCTGCCCCTCTTCTTGCTTGCCTGTTCTGGTGTGAAGGAAACGCACACGAACAGATACTATAGAAATGTGACCATTAATTCGCTACTGTCTGTTTTAGTAAACTTTAGAGCATATTGCTTTTGACACTGGTGGTGTTCTGCTTATCACCTGTTGAAATGCACGTGTGGCTGCTGGCTGTAAGGATGATTTTCATGCTGCCATAGTGAAGCGTCTCTGTTACAAAGGGTCAGATTAAACCGAATATATGTATTTATTGATTGATATATATTGCATAATATTTGTATATCGTTTGATATCCCTTGTGTATTCTTTGTACATATACACGGAATATCCCTTTAACCTACTACAGACCATAATATTTCGTTCTCTTATTGGATGGCGTGCCACCAGCGCCAGTGTTTTACCCCCAGAGTCGAGTTCAAAGCTACCGTCAAGGCTTGTCTCAACATGCCCGGTTCTGCCCAGGACTACGAGACAGAGAGGAGGCTGGCACTAGATTATTCCCCGTACATATAAATATGGCGCAGGTGGATGCCCAGCGCAACGCCGCCAACGCACAGCGCGACGCCGCCCAGGCCAGCGCCAATGCGCAGCACGACGCCGCCAATGCCCAGCGCGAAGCAGCGCGCGACGCAGCCCATGCCCAGCGCGAGGCAGAGCGCGACCAACTGCAGGCGGAGCTGATAGACAAACTGGTTGCCATGGCGACACCCCCTCACTCCGCACGGAGCTCTCGGAGATCGTCAAGACAAGGGTCTAGGACACATTCCCCTACCCGACCAAGCGACCCGGGACCCCGCCAACAGGAGGATCCTGTCCACGTCTCCGAACCCCCTCCCCGGCCGGTCCATACGAGACCCAGCAACCGGGAAGAACCGGACCACACCGAGAGACTGAACAGAAGACTCCAGGTCCTAGCAGAGGAAGATGAAGAGGAAGAGGAGGAATGTCAAGCCGACCAGCAGCAACGTGCTCTGGACCAGGAGGCCCAGTACAGCCCCGACCAGCAGCAACGTACTCTGGACCAGGAGGTCCAGTACAGCCCAGAAGTCAGCCCCGAGGCACTGCGCTACAAACCCCCGACTCAACTCACGGGTGAGTTTGACGCACCGCCAGCCCAGAGGAACAGCACCTGGGTACCCGGCCCTTGGTACCCACCAAGTACCAGCCCAAGACGACACGTAAGAGGAGACTCGCCTAGGAGGCCTCTCCCCCAACGCTCACCGATGTGCCAGTCATCCATGGCATCGTACCTTGGCACACCGACGTTCCCGGACTTCACACACGAGAACAGAGCACAGTACACAGAGCTACGAATGTGCTTAGAGACAATGATGTCCGATGTAGTTGATGAACCGTACAAATATGCTATCCTACTGAAGCACCTCAAGGTGCCCCGAGCGCACAATATAGCGCTGGCCTATGCCACCTCTACTACCCCATACACCGCGGCTCTAGCAGCACTCTACCAAAGATATGGACGCATATGGGACTACGTAATACAAGAGATAAGGCATATTGACCGCCTACCCCCAGCCACAGACAATCGCTCACTAGATGACCTGTCTATCAAGGTACAATCCCTGGTAGGGATGCTGGGGGCGCAAAGAGAAAAGGGTATGCACGAACTGTACGCGAACTCTAATGTCGAGAGGATTTTAGAGAAGCTTCCGCCCGCCCGACAAGAGCGCTTCAGGCGGCAAAGAGACCACCGTGATCCTAACGGTCCCGAGCCATCCCTCCTAGACCTAGCCGACTTCCTGGCGAGAGAAGTCAACAGCCTACGGTTGGATACGTTCATGCGGAGCACACCAAGCTCCAGAGAGGGACCTAGGAGAGCAAACGATGGCCGCAGATTGGTGACCGTCATGCACCAATCAGAATCAGTACCGAGCAGCAAGAACCACAACACCCCCTCGACGAAAGAGGACCAGTGGAAGATTGAGTGCCAGTACTGTGAGGGAGAACATCGGCTGTACCAATGCGACACTTTCGGGAAGCTGACCACGGACGAGGTGAGTCAGTGGATCAAGGACCACCGCCGCTGCTTCCGCTGCGCGCGCAGCCACCTAGCAGCTGAGTGCCGCTTGAAGAAGAAGTGCAGCAGGTGCGGTGGCACCCACTTGGAGGTCCTGCATGACATCAACAGGCGTCAGCCAGGACAACAGAGTGGGCCCGTCGCGGTAATGTACCATGCCGAGGCGGTGGCACCAGTACCGAAGAGCCACCAGACCGCTCCCTGGTGTCCCGACTGCTACAGCAGACACTGGGAGTCACGGTGCGACTCGCACCATATAGATTCTGTGTCACCACAGACAGGTGACAACCCCCCGGCAAAGGAGGTATGGAAGATCGACTGTACGTACTGCCGAGGAGGACACTGGCTGGACCAGTGCAACGTGTTCCCGGAACTGACCATCACCGAAATGGAGCAGTGGATTGCGTCTGACCCCCCACAAGCCGGTCACCGCCGATTCTTGTGCGAGGATAACATGATAAGAATAGCCCGACGAGGCAACCGACCAACAGGAGTGCTCCACATAGACCCCAAGCAGAGCGGGACCCCCCGAGTGCTCCTCAAAGTGGTCAGAGTGCTCCTGAGCTACGAGGACAAGGTCCTGGACACTTACGCCGTCCTGGACGATGGGTCTGAAAAGACTCTCCTCCTCGCTTCCGCAGCAGCCCAGTTGGGCCTGCGGGGTGTCAAAGATACCATGACCATACGCACCATCAGAAGGGACCAGAAGACCATAAAAGGTGAAAAGGTCTCCTTCAAGATAGCAGCGGTGGACCAGCCCGAGAAGCAGTATAGTATAACCAACGTCTTCACCAGCCACGACATAGGCTTGTCTCAGTACACCTACCCCATCCCACAGCTGATGGCCAAGTATGTGCACCTACGTCAACTACCTATACCGCTTATCGACGGCGCCACACCGACCCTGCTCATCGGCTCCGACCACGCGGACCTCATTCTCCCAATTGAGGCGGCCCACATCGGACCCAAAGGATGCCCAGTCGCGGTTCAGACCCGACTGGGATGGACGCTCCAGGGCCCCCTCTACGGACTTGACAGTCAACCCACGTCTACACGCTGCCTACACACAAAGGCGAGCGACACCGGCCACTCCCTCGTACAGCAGAGGCTATTGACATTAAGCGAGAGGCCCGTGAGAGAACCGTGGGCACCAGAGGGAGTTCGGAACTCCACCCCCCTCAGCTGCGCTCCAGACGTAGCTGACCTCGAACCCAGCACCCCAAGCGACTCCTTGACGGGGCGGCCGGGACCGGCCCCTCCTCAGACGGGGTACAGAGCAAACAAGAGAAACAGACGGAGGAGGAGGAGGCACAGCCAAGCACAGATCAAAGCAGTCTCAGGCCCGCTTCCTCCTAAGCCCCCCTTCATCCCGTCCAGTCGTCATGACCATAGACCAGTCACTACCCCGAGCTGCGTGGCCGGCCGGCCGCGTAAGCAAAGTGACCACTGGTGCCGACGGAACGGTCAGAGTGGCAGAATTGCTCGTCCAAGGGCGGACCTACAACCGACCCGTGGCGAGGCTGATAGAGCCGCCAAGGCTCCCCGACTCGCTTAATGACGACCATGACCCCCTGACTTTGTGAACTGCCTACCCTCACAACAGACATTGAGTAGTGGACAGTGCGGTTAATCTGTCTCTGCTTAGCTAATTAGGTGGGACTAATTAGGGGGCGGCTGTTACAAAGGGTCAGATTAAACCGAATATATGTATTTATTGATTGATATATATTGCATAATATTTGTATATCGTTTGATATCCCTTGTGTATTCTTTGTACATATACACGGAATATCCCTTTAACCTACTACAGACCATAATATTTCGTTCTCTTATTGGATGGCGTGCCACCAGCGCCAGTGTTTTACCCCCAGAGTCGAGTTCAAAGCTACCGTCAAGGCTTGTCTCAACATGCCCGGTTCTGCCCAGGACTACGAGACAGAGAGGAGGCTGGCACTAGATTATTCCCCGTACATATAAATATGGCGCAGGTGGATACAGAAGTAGTTCAGTTCAGTCCGCAGTCCGTTCAGTTCGAGTTCGAGTTACCCAAGTGAAGCCTCACCCACTATGCAACGTGCGGTGAAGTGGGCCCGTATTGCCCCAAAATAGTCTTGTTTTACCCTAATACGTTTGTTCAACGTATCGTTCGCTCCTTACTAGTACGCCTTCATTACGAGTCAAAGACCAAGTGAAGTGAGCAATTGTGTGTCTAAATAGAGCACTTATAGCCGCGTGCGAATAGGATAGTGGAGTATCATAGCTTGGTTGAGTAACGTCAAGTTCAACATAGTTAATGTGAAGTACCGCGCACCGGAGGATCTACACCGGCGCCAGCAGAGCCCCTTTCCGGCTGGATTATTATTATTCTTATTGCTTTGGACCAGGCTGTTTGGAGCGGAGAATAATCGTCTACACCCACTGCTGTGGGACCTGCCCGTGAGGACCATCATTCGAGCCCGTCTCTATTGGAGAGGCTGACCGGCTTTCACCTGTGCGACGCGCATACTGGGATTACAGCGGCTGCCTTTCGTCCGCTGATACAGGGAGTAATACCGCCTCCAGGAGCCTATATTGAGTACCCGCTGACCAGACTTTGCATTCGAACATTTGCTCCCCCTGCTGGCTTACAACCGGTGGAACCCCCCTACCAGTACAATAGATATAATTCCTAATATTCAATGTATATTATGTATCTTTTGCTGTAATAAATACTTAAAGACAACTTTGTGTGGAAACCGTATCATTGTGGAGGTGTTCTCATCAGATATACTCGTGTACGGTATGGCCAGTATAATGTACATAAGACGGTAGTGGTTTAATGATACCATACTTGATTAATACAGTCAGGGAATTGTACCCCTCAGTTACAGTCTCTATATATTAGTTTATAAACCAAATATACATTGAAAAACTCTCTGATTCCCCCCCCTATGATTCTAATAACCCCAGAATCATAAATCATTATTTGGTTTCTCAATTAATTATACCCAAAAATAGGCCCCCTCCTGGTTGTCAAGCGACGCGCTGTCATGACAAACGCGTTTAACCTTTACACACATTTCACTGTCAAAACCTCCATCGCGCCCTGCCTCTGTTGTGTTTTCAATCGGAATTCAAAACAAACACCTTCGCCGGCAGTGTGCTATCCTATCGTCTTCTAAACCAAGCCATGCACATTACGCTCTCTCTGACCCGGCACCGTTTTAGCTGTGGTCATCTCCCCCCAATCTATACATCACATACAGTGAACTGTGGTGTTCCACAAGGAAGCATACTAGGACCACTACTGTTCCTAATTTATGCAAATGACATGTCGTCAGCTTGTGACTGCAACTTGTTCCTGTTTGCGGACGACTCAGCCCTGCTGGTCTCTGACAAGAACAAGTTACAGGTTGAAAAAACCCTCAGCTCGGAACTAGGCAAAATCTGCATATGGCTCGCCGACAACAAACTATCATTACACATGGGCAAAACAGAGTCCATTCTCTTCGGTTCAAATAACAAACTCAGCGAAACAGACGGCTTCTCAGTTACAGTGGGTGACAATATTGTCACAAGGAAAGATGAAATTACCTACCTGGGTTCCATCCTAGAGGCTAATCTTTCTTGTGACAAAATGGCATCCAATGTAATAAAAAAAAGTCAATCAACGAACTCGATTCTTGTACCGGATCTCCTCCCTGGTAAACAAGAATACCCTGAAGACTCTGGCAGGAGCACTCATTCAAGGGTACTACGACTATGCTTGCACCTCATGGTACCAAAGCACCTCAAAGGCACTAAAAACCAAATTACAAACATCTCAAAACAAACTAGTCAGACTACTGCTTGACCTGACTCCTAGAACCCACCTCACCCCTGCACACTTTGCCAACCTAGGATGGCTTAGAGTAGATGACAGAGTACAGCAACTTGCAATGGGCCTGGTCTACAAGATACACTACACGACCAAGGTACCCATGTACATGTCAAAATACTTCCCAAAGGTCAGTGAATACCACGATCACAACACCAGAGGGAGCTCCACAAATCATGTAAAACCCAGATTCGGCTCAAACAAGGGACTAAACACGTTTCGCAATTATGCCACAACAATGTGGAACGCCCTACCCAAAGCTGTAAAGGAATGTAAATCACTACCCACCTTCAAAAACACTCTCAAAGAACACCTACGGGAGACTGCAATTCAAAACTGGCCCCTACAAATGTCCTAACCCAGTTGTACAATAAAGACCAAGCATGGATTCTGGATTTTTTTAGTATCACAAACAGTACTGTATTTGAAAATCTGGTATGTCATAAATGTATAGATGTAGCAGTACCGTCTATCTGTATGTCATGTGTGTCATATGATGAATTGAAAATGGGGGACCCTGATGGAAACAAGACGAAAGTCTTTCTCAGGTCTGCATCCTCTTAACAATTGTATGTATTGAGCTATACTGTACTGTACCCATTCTGCAATCTGTTAATAAACTTTTCAATCAATCAATCAATCAATGAATTGAATAAACCCCGTTTTCTCTTGATGTGTTAATGTCTAATTTACAACAGTAATTAATACATACATCTTATTTCTCTATTTTATTTTATTTATGTTTCCCTGTAGTCCTACTATAACCACTGTGCATATGTCAGTGACAGAGGAGAGTAATAGAGCTTTTAAACAATAAACAACAACAATAAACAATATGACTTGCTGCAAAAATGAATCCTTGGCCCATGATTGAATGAGTTTGAGACCCCTGGTCTATCCCTTTAAAAAAAAATTACTTTTACTTTTCAGTACTTAAGTACTCTCAAAAGTAGGATTTTTTTACTCTTACTCATAAGTGTGTTTTTTTCCCCAGCTACATTGTTAATTTGATTGTTTACTATAAAACAAACTGAAACTGGACACAAGCCCTCTGTCTGGCTTTTTGTGTCATCCTTTTAACATGAACATGTATTATTAATGTACCTTGCGCCGCAGTACCAAGTACAAAATGTTAATAAAGTGTGAGGAAACAAACTGGAGACTTCAGCACAGGATAAACTAGGGATGGGCAAAAATAATCCAGATCGACCGATCACATGCTATGTACTCGAGTACTCGCGGAGGAAAACGCTGTGTTTTAGACTTTTATTTTGAAGCCCACCGCTCCGTCCGGTGTTCTAGACTTTTATTTTGAAGCCCACTGACCGGACCGGAAGTATTGTTGTGTGATTATCCTAGCAAAACCTATGCGCGGACCACTTGTCTCCTGTCTCGCCCGGTTCTGTGTTTTTGAGCTAATGATAAAACAAATGTTGAGATTGTTGGTGAACAACTAACTTTAGGTTAGTTTTAACGTTAGCTACTAACGTTAGATGCAGCTACTACAGGCAATCAACGATGAGGAGGAAGCGTCAAATCCGTATATCCTAGAATAGTAGCCCTGTGGTGTGTAGGCACGACCCGAAAACTACCCGTTATAATAAATTGATTCATGTTTAACTTGTCCCTGTGTCCAGTCCTTTGACCAGCCCCACCCGTTTATTGTAAACAATGATGCATGTAATTGTATTAAACAAACGTTACTCTGTGTTGTAGCTATGCTATACTTTGTATTTAGTTTGTCAGCTATTTAGCTAATGTTGTTAGCATCGAATGATCATAGATCTTTAATCTTTATTTAGCAGTCCAGTTTCTCCGGCAGTAGCGAGTAACTACTTGGGTCTAAAAAACAACAAACGTTACACTACCCATAACGCTACTCGGTTAAAAGGAACAACACTATTGAGAAATGTAGTTAAGCTATATGTGGCTGGCGTTGCTATAGGCGAGCTCAAAATCATTGCATTCATTTTAATCATCGCGGCAATTAATCGATTTATTTATTGTATGATAGCGCACATAATTCCAGTGGGTCCTTTTAGACCTAGTGTCGTCTCTCTACGTGATACGTGCTCGTATCTCTGACCATATGCCTGTTTTATTTTCTACTGCCCTCCTATTCACCATTGCATGCTAACATGTATTCCCCCTGTACTGTATCTGTGCTGTACACAAACAACACATTCGACCCTAATATCACAGACATGTAGGATAGTTCTATGTATTGATCACAGATAGGTCACAGATGTATTGATCACAGATAGGTCACAGACATGTAAATATTGATGAGTATTTTGGTGGCTGGTACAATGTGATGATGAGCAAAAACAGTCCAGATAAAATAGCGGCACCCCTCCTCCCCCTCTCCTGTATTGGGGAGAGGTGATAACAAAACCCTGCGCTTATAAAAATAATGCCACCTAGCCGGTCTCGACTAGGATCATGCATTGCAAACTACTTTCAGTTATCAGATCATTGATTAAGAAAGATTTGTTGCTCAATGATCTAACATTCAGAAGGGCCATTGTCAGTGATTTGTTTACATGGCCGGTCTTAGTAGATTTCTGTACCTGTATTTCTATCGATCAGCACTTTGCTGTGTGCAGACCTCAATGTACACTGTGCTCTTCTATGACACTACAGGCAGTGGATCAAGCCTGTTATAAATCTGATAGGGTTTTTCAGTGGAAATATCTAATGAAAAATTGCATTTCAACTAGAATTGTTTTCTTCCCTTTTCATAAATATCTAATGAAAAATTGCATTTCAACTAGAATTGTCTTCTTCCCTTTTCATAAATATCTAATGAAAAATTGCATTTCAACTAGAATTGTTTTCTTCCCTTTTCATAAATATCTAATGAAAAATTGCATTTCAACTAGAATTGTCTTCTTCCCTTTTCATAAATATCTAATGAAAAATTGCATTTCAACTAGAATTGTCTTCTTCCCTTTTCATAAATATCGAATGAAAAATTGCATTTCAACTAGAATTGTTTTCTTCCCTTTTCATAGCGTGCGTGCATGTAAGCATGTGTGTGCGCTATACTCTGCCTGCCACGCCATGTCCTCAGGTCGATGCCTTCCAGCCGTGCCCCCCAGCCAATGCGCTGCCGGCCTCCCTCCCGCCTCGCAACTCTGTTTTCTTCCGTCTCGGGATGCTCTGCCCCACGGAAGCTGTGAGAAAAGTCCTCACCAGGCGGGAGGGCCGGTAACGCACCCGGGAACCTGCAGACGGGAAAGCACCGCCGTGGGAGAAGAGAAAGAGAACAAAGTGTTAGCTTCTTCCCTCACACCCCCACAGGCTGCTCCCTGCTCCTCTAAATTGTCCACATCCTCCATTCTTTAACACGCTTCTTTTTTCTTAACAGACAAAAACAAAACAAAACAAAAACAAAATATGTGGCCCCCAAAAAATGTGTTTCCTCTAAGCACTCGGGGAATAAAAAGCTCTGTGAAACAGCGTATTTAACAACGCCCTATCCTATTTATTTTCAGAAAAACTGCAGCTTGACCAGATAGGTGATAGAAACTAATCATACAACATAGCACCTGTCTCTCCCTTGGTATTCCTCACGCACGGACTCACTTCCCGCCTCCTTGTGAAAAAAAACCCCCAAAAAAAACACAATCAGTGCCTAAAAGATAACCCACGCTGTAGCTTTAGTGATTTTAGATCACAGGGACTCGAACCCATACTTTAGTGATTTTAGATCACAGGGACTCGAACCCATACGCTAAATAGTGGGACCTATTGCATGAACTCCTGTAATTCCCAACATACTCACAGTACATTTTGCACACGCCTACCTTATCGGATACAAATGTAATTCTCGCTAATTACCAGAACGTACCCTTTAAATCCAAGTGATCAGAGGAAAACAAGAGGGTTACACACAAAAAGAAAAACTATGTTCTAATATTGGACACCCTCTAGACCCAGAACCCCAAAAATAACTTCAAACTCCCACTCGCATCCCCATAGGTTTACCTGTCAGAGTTGACAAGACAGTCGTAGACAGGCGTCCCCCTTCTCCTTGTTTTTTTTCCCCCCGGAGGTTTTGAGGCAAGAGATATTATTTCTCCCCTGGACTGCTCGTCGGCAATCACCACTCTGTGTCATTCGCTGTCTGGTCAACCTAGACGCCCTAATCTAATCGTAACCTAAACAAACCCGCTTAAACAGAATGCCAACAGCTCACCGAATGTTCCCCATGCGTTCCCAAGGTTCAAGCCGGAGGTGACAGCCAAACGGACGGTGCAGCTGGTTCTCTCCCCCCCCCAATGCGCGGAGGAGTTTGAGACAGGACAGCGCTTCCCTGGAAACCCAAGATTCACCCTGTCTGCAGAGCCCGTTCCGCGGCCACCTCGACTCCCATCGCTTTAAAATCTAATAAACTAGTTAAAAAAAATATCCCATAATTTCACTCGTCGCCATCTGTAATGGGAAATATTAAAGGACTAAACGATGAGCCGTTTACAAATCATTCTGAGTCATTATTAATAATAATAGGAAAGTTTATTAACAATAAGAAGAAAGTTTATTTCACCATGGCCACGTATGAAAGGACAGTCTACAGTCAGAGACAATATGTTAACCCACTAGCGTCTGGCCATAGACTGACCCAGAACGCTGTTTCAGACATATGTTAAATACACAGTTGTCAGACATAACATAATATATCAGATATGATGACGAAGGTAAACAAAAATGGTTCTCAGTCAGTGGGAACAACAACAAAGAAGTTATGGCTGGCGAGATGTCAGTCCCTTGGAGTATTTTTTTTTTTTTATATTATCAGTGATCAGGCGGCCTCTTATGAAGCCAGTTTGGTCCGGATGAACTAAAGACGTCATATGCTTTTGTAATCTGATGGCTAATACCTTAGAGTACAGTTTGATATCGGTTCCGAGGAGGCTTAAGGGTTTGTAACTACCGCACTCGGTGGGGTCTTTGTCTTTTTTGAGAAGGACTGTTATGAGTGCAATATTGTCGTTTTTATGGAAGTTCCCCTCCTTGACTGAGTATAAGATCATATTTAGTAATAAGGGTCCAATTATGTCCCAACAAGAAAGGTACATTTCTGGTGGGATACCGTCTCTTCCAGGAGCCCTACCACTTTTCATTTCGGATATGGCCTTCTTGAGTTCCTCTAGTGCAGGGCTATTCAACTAAATTGTTCAGGGGGCCACATTGTCAGAAACCCAAGGGGCCAGGGGCCGGACTGCCACGGCGCCTCCCCGTGCTATGAATATATGTACACTTGACACAACATGCAACCACATTTTCACAACTTTTATTTAACTACATTGCAAAAGTAGTATACTTTTCAAAAGAAAGTGCTTCATTTATGTGCCACATCTGCAACATCTCCTGCAGAAAGTGCTTAATTTATGACTGTGCAACAACTGCAACATCTCCTCTTCAACATTTCAATATAAAAATAAAATAAAAAACAAACAAGTGCATGATGTGCATCTGAACATTCTAACATCAACACTTGAACAAAAAACACATTTATAGTGCAGCTGAGCTTATGAAAAAGTGCTTCATGTCTGTGCAACAACAGATCAAATCACAGCATCTTATTAGCACTTATTGTCCACTCTTAACTCTCAAACATCAGGGGGGTGGGGGGCAGACAGGCCTAGCCTACATACACACATCTAATGAGAGCGATTGCACTTCTTTGACTGGGCAATGGCAGAGAAAGAGGGTTCATAGGAAGTGAGGGCTACCCACAAACAGTGATGCAAATGCTCATTTGTCAAGGAGGCACGGTTGCTTGTTTTAATGGCATTCATGTGAGAGAAACTGGATTCACAGGTGTATGTTGAGCCAAACATTGTTAGCACAGATATTGCGAGCGTTTTTATTTTGGGGAATGTCTTGACATGAATACACTTTATCCAAAATGTTGTGGTGGATTCATTCTCAAGTGCCTGCTTCAGAGCAGATGATGCTTGCATGTCAATTATTTCAAGTTGCAGGAGACCTTCATCAATGTGAAGTGATGCAAGGAACTCTTGTCCTTTTGTGGAAATAGCAGCTACATTGGCAAATGGGTTGCTCACAAAATGCATCAATTCTCTGGACATGTCAAATTCATCAAATCGACTTGCAAAGTTTTCCCTCAATTTATCAATGAAATCTGTCATTAATTGAGTGACTTTTGGCTCAATTGTGCGTGTTAACGTTGACATGAAAAGAAAAAAGTAAAAAAATAAATAAATATATATATTTTTTTTTAAGTAAAAAAAAAAATTATTATCATGTAATCTTTGGCGGGCCGGTCAGAATCATCCCACGGGCCGGATCTGGCCCGCGGGCCGCCAGTTGAATAGCCCTGCTCTAGTGTGATCGGTGTTTCTAACTGTTTAGAGTCATCCTCTGAAAGTTTAGGGAGAATAATTTGATTAAGATATGTGTCCATTTTGCATTGATCGAAGGTCGTTTCTGATTTATATAAGTCGGAGTAGAATTCTTTGAATGTATCGTTTATTTTTTCAGGGACTGTTTCAAGTACTTGTTGTGCTCTAATGGTAGTTATATCTGCAAATTTTGCATTAATTCTTAATCGCATGGCTAATAGGTGACTAGGTTTAGAACCTTGGGAGTACTTCTGTTGTCTTGTGCTGCGTATTTGTATTTCCGATTGTTGTCTGTATATGGCATTGATCTCTATTTTTAGTACGTTAACTTGATTTTCTAGTCGAGTTGAGTTGTTGTATTTTAGAGAATTAAATAACGTTGAGTAAAGCGTTTCCAGTTCAGACAGTTTTTTGCATTGATTCTTACGCATTTTGTAGGAAAAGCTATCAGTGAAATCCTTGATCATTCCCTTTACTGACATCCATATTATTCTGGGGTCTTGCACCGAGTTTGCATTCTCCCGTAGGAATACTATATGAGCTTCTTTGAGTTGTGTAATGAATTCCTTGTTATTAAGCAGCATCGATTTAAATCGCCATCTTGGGGCTCGGGAAGATAGTATGCCAAATGTTCCCTTTAGGAGTAAATAACAGTGATCTGATAGTGCATTGGGTATCATTTCCACTTCATATTTATCAAATAGTCTCGGGATGCAAAGACATAATCTATTCTGGATAATGTGTTATGTCTCGCAGATCGACAAGAGTACTTTCGGGTTGTGGGATTAAGTGATCGCCATAAGTCATTTACACCTGTAATCTTTGACCAATCCTTTAATGCTTTAGATGAATTCTTTTGTTCGCTGGAAAAGGCGAGGTAAGATTTGTCGATCCTTGGATTCCAAATGGCATTAAAATCTGCACCTATTATAAATGAGTAATCGGGAAGGTCTAACATTGCATTGGTTAGTGTAGAGAAGAAACCCTCTTCGTACAAATTTGGGGCATATACCGCTGTCAACGCTATTTTCCTGTTATTGTGTACAATCCTAGCTATAGTTATACGCCCTTCTGCATCCGACCATACTCCCTTTAATTCAATATTTAACTTACGTCTAACGACTATGGCTACACCTCGAGTTCTCGTACCAAAAGAAGAGTGACTAATATTATGATATGTGTAGTCCGCTAACGTATCTATGTCTTCCTCTAAAATGTGCGTTTCGCTTAGTAGAGCCACGTCCACATGTTCCTTTTTCATCAGTGTGAGCACGCTTTTGCGTTTGTGTTGTTTATTTATCCCACCAGTGTTCCATATCAATATATTCAAACTAGCCATAATCTATACATGTTGTAGTGTAGTTTTTGGTAATGCTTCTGGAGTGCGAAGCTACAATAGATGTACATCCAATTATTGAGGTCCCGTTGAGAGCCGAGCTTAAAAACATATATATATACAAATAAAAATCCCCTTTTTCCCCCTCTCCCAGAGAGTCGTACAGGCCTGTGTTCCATTGACACCGGATTGCCCAACCTGAGCTTTGTAATCCTACTCGTCCTATGCTAATTGCCATAGGATCTAACATTTTCATTCTAATTCAATAGAATGTCGCTTTTGGTCTTGCGCCTTCCCTTAATGTAGTAAAATATTATGAAAAATGAAAAAAAATAATACATTCATTGATATATTCATTTGAACCTTCTACTAACTTATGTAGGAAACATCAGAAAAAGATTGTAGACAAACACTAACACCTTAAAATGAAGAAAAATAGAAAAGAACAATGTAAGATAAAAAAAGGGAGTGAGAGCTAAAATAAAACTCAACGTGGAGAAACCACTGGAATAAAATTGAATACATAGATAAAAGAGAAAAACAGAGACTTTTAGAGCTACATTGTGCCAATCTCTAAATCAGTGGAGTGATTATTTAAATTATTAGAATAACCTTGTTGTGCTCATACATTTAGATGTGGCTGATTTTTTTTAAAGCCTTATCAAGGCCTGAATAAACTTCAGTCAATTGATCATGATCAATTGACTGAAGTTTATTCAGGCCTTGATAAGGCTTTAAAAAAAATTAGCCAAACAATTAGCCAAACAATATTATGCTTATACACACCGGATGTTAATGTTAAAGTTGCAGGCCTTCGCTGTAATGGTGCATTATATTCTAGAAGGTTGTAGAATACCCTAGTATATACAAACAGACTGCTGTTATGTTCCAGAATGATCTTCCTACCCAGGGTTCTTGACTACTTGTATTTTCGGGATATTCCTTAGTGTCCCAGAGCAGTCGAGCGATGAGCCCAGAATATTCCAGATTGTTCACAGTGTCATTGATATATTCTTGTCTCCACGGAGACCAGAAGTCTGTAAATATAATGCATTACAAACCATATTATAAGCCTTGTGCCTTGGTGTTGCCGGCATGCATATCATCTGCTACTTTTGTTGAGTCGTGGTAAAGTCATTCTAATACTGAAATACAAAGAGAAAGAGAGAGATGAGTGGGCTTATCTGGTGCGAGACAGTGTTGCGTTCTGCCCTGGGGGACCTGCTCCATGTCGATTCAAGTATTCCTCTGCGTCTTTAGGCGTGCGTAATCCTTCCCTCCGGCCGTCGTCTGTGCAATTGACTGATTCATCAAGTCCCACAATGCGGATATTATTTCGCCTGTAGTAACATTGGGTCTCGAGCAGCCTCTCCATCGCTTCATCTCTGACTTCTTGTATTTTTATCCGACATGCTTCTTCCACCTTTTTTATCTCCTTCGTTAACTCTGTCAATCCCTCGTTGACGTTCTTCTCGTTCTCTTTGACTACCAGTGTAATTTCTGTCACCGTATTCTCCACTGTCGTGATTCGCACGGACTGTACAGCGACCGCTTTCATAACTTCTTCTAATTTAGCATCGATGTGTTTGAATTTAGTATCGATGTGTGCGACGTGTAATTTGAAAGCGACCATCTGTTCTTTCATCAGGATAGTCAGAGAGTTGAAGTCGGGTTGAGTAATTGCACTGCCTGTGTCAGTTGTTATTGTAGGTGCAGTGATGGGAGCGATGGATTTGTTGGCTATTATCTTCTCAATATCCTCTGCTTTGTCCCTCACGGTACTTTTTCCTGTCGTTCCCGTTATGTTGTCCTCTATTGTCTCCCTCTCGGAGCCAGTCGTCGATGGTCCAGGTATATTCTCATCGGGGGTTGTCAACAACGGATCTGCCGCCGCGTCGCCTGTTGTTTTTCTTGAACGCGTCTCAATCGTCGCCGTTGGATTTGCTGCTTCGTGTTTCTTTCCAACCTTTTTCTTATCCTTACCATCCATGTTGAGTCTTTATGTCTTTTGATATAGTTAGTAGAAGTTCCTATTAATACATACGATGTGGTTTAATCTCATTGGTATTTGTTAAAATAATGTTTTTGAACGAAATTAACGTTGACGGGAGCGGAGCTGTTACCAAACGCGTGCGCTACATATTGTAGCTAAACCGGAGTCTTCTTAAAGAGACATACACACATTAACCAGTCAACCTGGTCATACTGAGAGTCAAGCTGTATAACATGATATCTCAACACAGATCTATAAGAACATGATAATATATTTCCACAACAATATAATTAACGTTAGCTCAGCATGTAGCTATTTGTCTAGGTTAACGTAGCTAACGTTAGCTGCCAGCCACTTTTTCCTCCGTGATGGTATAAAACTTGCGATTTGGATTTCTGTTTTTGTCATTAGTACAACGCGTAACACAGCAGCTCTTTGGCATTGTGAAGGACTGAAGAAAATTCAGCTTGATTGTCTTTAATTTGCCGCTTTAACGATCCGTTTCTCCACTAAATGAAGCGTACACAATGTACCAGGCGGGACAGTTTCCCCCCACGCTGCAGTTGCGTAGCAACAACAGACAGGAAGTTGACTTCGAGAATCTAATGAACACACTAGACTAGACAAATATCAAGATGTATCCATCAGTGGATCAATTGCATGCTTTTGCAGAGGACAAGAAGCCTTCAGTCGACTCCTTCAGACATTAAGCACCCCCACAGTAGTCCAAATGGAATGATAAAAAAAATATTATACTTTTTTTTTCTCCAAATTTTTTTATAAAATCTTAGTAGACTAATAGTCGACTATCGGCAAATGTCGGCCAATCATAGTCGACTATCCAAATCCTTAGTCGGGGACAGCCCTACACTCAGTTGAGCTTGTTCTTTGAGAAAATCGCCCTCTTCCTTGTAAGGGCAAGTTTTCTTTTCTCGGCCGGTTTCTCTTCCTAGTCCCCACCGGGAGGGAAACATGCAGGAGGGGACACGGACACCGCAACACCGCCACGACTACTGGGTCGCACGACCATAGATGGTACGCGTGACGCATGCGCAGTGGGGATTTCTCTCTGGTTGTAGGCGTGGATAAAACATGTCACTGCGCATGTGTAGTACACTCTCTATGACGATGGTCTCCTCCTGCATTTTTATTGTTGTGCGTTCCTTGACACAGTTGTAAACTCTCCTTTAAATTCGAGGCAGCCGCTGTGGAGTTTATATGGTGCAATCCTCCTCCGCTCAAAAAGCGACAAAGTGAAAGAGCAGAATAAGCAGGGTACCCTTTTTTTTTTAGAGAGAACGCGTAAACAAGAAGAAACACAGGAGGAGTCAGTTTTACAAAAGGTAAGATTGCATTGATCTCTCCATCGGATTTCTGTTCCATTTCTTTCGAGGATTCCCTAATGACAGCGTTGGCTATCGATCGTTAGCTGATCAGGTTTGTTTACCGTAGTGTATCACACAGAACAACACTTGTTTGGTCAAGTCCACGGCGTGATGGCAGACGTTTGGGAAATATAGTATGAGAACCAAATGCTATATCATGCCTGGAATGTCTCCATGCATTTGCTTGACGCCACATAATCATCTGGTTAGAGTTTTACAATAGCTAAACCAAAGATAGTCGACTTGAATCATATCTTATCGTTTCAGAAAAAACGTCGGGATCTGCCACGCCCACGCCGAGGGGTCTCCTGCTGTGTGGAGCGGCGCTTTGATCTGCCCCTGCTTCCAAAGGGTCCTTTTGAGCAGATCGGGGGGCAGGGGGGGGGGCAGCACCGTGCAGTGCGATGTCTCTGTTGACCCTGCACCGGGCTCCATCCATCTCCAACGCTCCAGTGAGTCTCGCATACACCCTGCCTATTTAGTACACAAAAGCCAGACAATTGACACTATCTGCAGACCATTTTGTCTGTGTGTCTGCACATAGCATAACTGCAGTGCACATCACATGACACGCTGAGTTACACCAAGACAAGTGATTTTTGATACACCGACTATGCCTGTATAATGGTCTATTCACACAACCCTCATTAGTTCTGGCTGAAGAACAATCCTTGCCCCAGGCTACTGTAACTGGGTGATCCTTTTGTTGATGCAATAATCACTGAATTGTGGCTCTATGATAATGAAGAGCTCCTTTGGTCAACCATCCATGAGGACCAAAGGAGCTCTTCATTACCATAGAGCCACAATCCAGTGATTGCACCAACAAAAGGATCACAATAGCAGACATCTTGGCGAATAGCAGTCAATTGACTATCGTGGCCAATGTGCTGTAGCATTGCACCTTATTGAATTGCAAAACGAGTGCCGGTAATGAAAACACTATGAATAGATGATGAGTTCTGGTGAAATAGGCCTGCTGATGACTAATGCATAGCCTAAAGTTACCTAAGTGATTCAATCTACTCCTGTCTTCACCCAGCCACAAGTGTGTATCTGTAGACTACACACACACGCATACATTTACATTGGATAAATGATTCAAAGTGACACACATAGTACACATGTAATCTAATCCACTTTTGTCTGTGACTTTTATCTCAGCTCCCATTCTGTCCCTCTTTGCCTTTCAACAAATATAGTTAGGATTACATTTATTTTAAGTGGTATGAAATACTTGCCAGTAATCTAGCCTAATTGATCCACAGCCATTCGCTGACATACGGAGTCAAGTGGTCAAATGTCTGTCTGTCTTCTGAGCGAGCCGGGCAGCTCCAGGCAGGCAGCACACATGATCCGGTAACAGTTTTAAGCCACACCGCACAACATGGAAACAAACATACAGCAGTCCTTTTTTATTTACAATGCTCGATTCTTCTCTCGGACCAACACAAACAATTTTGTTTCTTGGAAGAACGCCAGTGTATTGCAGTGTATTACTATGCACTGGGAATATTTAGCTAGCTATAGTTCCAAGATATTGTGTCAGTCAGCTAACATCAGTGCATCGTTAGCTCTACTGCCAAGTATTTTACACCACTTTATGTCAAATTAAAGGAAAAATCAGAACGAACCCCTTTGCCTATATTTATGTCTTTCTACTATTACCCTGCCCATACATGTATACCCCCCCTCCCCTCCCCTATGCTGCTATGACACTCAAATTTCCCCAAGGGGATCAATAAAGGAATATCTTATCTTTGATAATGATTTGCCTTTTTTTTCTTCTTTTTGGTTCCTTTTTACACCAGGGGACATTGTCCCAATTCTGTCCCCTACATAACTCGGTGGTTCTCAATATGGAATCTAAAAAAAAGACTTGGAATAATTGAATGATTTCACTATTATTTCCATTGACAAGATGTTGGTCCAATGAGAGACTGTATAAGACTGACTTCTGATCAGTGGTTGCTCTCTCTCCCCTGCTATTTCCCCACAGTACTAAAGACAGTTGTGGAATTCTGACAAATCACATGGAGAAACTAACTATTTGTCCAACGCGTCTACTGCCTAATGTGTATCAATTTGGGAGTCCTTGACATGAAAAAAGTCAAGAACCACAACCCAACGAACAGGGTCCAAATCCCCACCATTTGCATATTTTTGTTACTGAATCTTAATACTACTACTGTTAACTCACTATTTCTCTCCTTCTCTTATCTCCTCATCTCCAAACCTCTCCTGTCCTCCACCCATCTCTCCTGCCCCCCCCTCTCTCATTCCCCCATGTCTCTTGTTTGGACATGTCAGTTGCATAACAGGTAATGCTACTGTCTCCAGTTTCATTCTGTTAAACCCTACTGCAGCTCTCTCTCTCTCTGTCACTAGCCCCTTTTTAAAACAGAGATCCCGCAATATTTCCGCAAAGAAGACCCCTTATTTTTTCTTTTTGCCGGCTTTGTTTTTTAAAATGTTACACTGAAACAAACAAAGACGCCAAAATTCCGCCTCCGTGTGTGATTTTTAGACAGCATGCCGGTAACAAACTCCATTCCGGAATCACTCGTGTCGCGTGCAGGCCAGTTAAGATCAAGACTCGCAACTGGATGCAACTTGCAAAAGAATTCCTAGACGTCTGATTTGTAAACGTTCTAAGAGCGTTTTTCTTCTCAAACCCTAATTCGTCTGGTGGCAAAATAAACGCCGCTTTTCTCTCCACTCCTTGTTGTGGGATTATTTGAACTCCCCTTTTTGTGTTTTAAATAATTTGTTATAAATAAATAATGAAATGCAAAGTTTTATTTGGTGACCCGTATCTCCAAAATGACAGACGCACGCACGACGATGTGGGGGACGCGCCTAGAAAGGATGCACAGCTATTTCCATCAGGAAATTATAAGCTGTTGTTCTAATGACAGGAGGGAAAGGTTCATTATGAAGATTTGATTTGATTTTTATTTAGTACATACAATTTTATACAATAGTATTAAAAACAAGGGGTACAAGGATAACATGTGAAAGTCTGTCGACTTGTTTCCAACATGGTCCCAAGAAGAATACAATAAATCACAAAGAAAGAGTTATGAAGATAAAATAGATACAACAAGTAGATAAAATAGACAACACAATTTTCTGAAAGAGCCTCATTACAGCATGTCATGTTCCTGTTCTTCAAGAGTGGCACAACACCACTATGCCAATGCGCCAGCACCACCATGTATTAAAAATAAATTAATATATACGGTAATGTATATATATATTATTATCCATTTAAAAAAAATTGTAGTGAAAGCTTGGGACTAGCGTATACCTTTTTCTTATACATTTTTTAAATTTTCAACAACAATACAACATAAACACTAATAATAACAATAATAATAATGACAAGACAATAATAAATAATAAATACTTACAAATCAAAACTTAACTAATAAATACAAATTGACAAAATACCAAATATACTAAGTAAAAATACAAAAACACCACAAACAACACCACAGGCTAGCTTATACCTTATACACTGTACTTAAATAACTTATTTGGAACCATTTGTTAGCTATTGAAATAATGTTTTTTTAAGTGGCTGTAAATTACAAGCAAATGGATTTCTCTATTGCCAATTATTTTGCCTCCCGGGCGGGGGGCACAGACCCCCTCCAGTCCGGACCACCCCCTAGTTGAGCCCCTAGTTTGAAAATCCTGGGCAAAGCCCTGTCTCTGTAGGCTACTAATGGCATGTATAGGCTCCATCTTAACAGTTATTAAATGTTATGTCACATAGCCTACGTTTCCATGTCCAAAAAGATGGCTTCATCCTGAAGTAGATGACGCTGTTTTGTCTGGAGGCTGGTGTACGAGTCGGGTCAGTCACCGGTCTGTGCGTCCTGGGAAGCCGGTGGATTGTGTATACCGTGAGCTTTTTACCAAAACTCGCTAAGGTAAAACTTGCGTCTTCTCATGTTGCATATTCTTTTAATTAGATAGCCTATTGTGATTATTATATCGCATGGTCAGCCTTTGTTCTATACCACCTGTCATGCGACAAGTGATAACTGGAGCGGGGATAGTGCTGTGTGTAGGGCAGCTCTCCACTTATGAAGATAGTTGTTATGATATGACTTACAAGCTACAGAAAGGCCTATAACCACCACGGAACTAACCACATCATCAAAACGTCACACCCCTCTCCCAGCGCGCTGGGGCGACCACATCCTGACACCGCTGGTGGCTTAATGCCGGAACACCAATGCCCTCCCATTTCGTGTTTGGATGTTTTATACAGAGCAATGAGGCAGAATAACGGCGCGCCATTCCCAACTTGAACAGGCTGTGTAAAAGGGGTCTCTTTCTCTCTCTCTTTAAGTCTACCCCTCTCTCTCTCTGTCTAGGTCTATCTCTCTCTTTAGGTCTACCCCCCCTCTCTCTCTCTAGGTCTAGGTCTACCTCTCTCTATCTAGGTCTCTCTCTCTCTTTAGGTCTAGGTCTACCTCTCTCTGTCTAGGTCTCTCTCTCTCTAGGTCTATCTTTCTCTGTCTAGGTCTACCTCTCTCTTTCTCAATCTCCCTCTCGCTCCTTCATTGTTTTTTCTTTCTTCCATCGTTGTTCTCACACTCGCTTTTATTCTTCCTTGTTCCTGTTCTGTCTCCATTTCCTTTCTCCCTCTCTCTCCCTCCCCCCTCTCCTAGGCTGTCTTCCTCTGTGCCTTATCTTTGTCACACCACATTTCACCCCAGGGGTTATTGCAAATTTCTTTGCGTGCAAGCCATATGCTATGCGCCTGAGCTTGCATATTCACCTGTCACACACGCACATATAACACACATATTGCGTGTGACACAGGTTAATATGCAAGGCATAGGCTATGTGCCTGGGCTTACATATTCACCTGTGTCACACTCACACACACAAAGAGTCATTGGTTTTCTATAACATATCACAGTGTCTTATTTGATGTTTTGATTTCCTTGGCAGGATGAAAGCATCTCAAGAAGAGGGAGAATACAGAAGAGGTAAATGCTTACTGTGCTGTTTTGATATTTACAGTTTTTGTTTGTTTTGGGTCTGGAAGGATTTCCTTGTGGAAATGTAGCAAAGACGCTCCAATAAAGAAATGACTCGGCAGAAGCTGTGCCATTGAGATAAACGGAACACTTCGGGCGGCTAGGTGGCGCAGTGGAAAGGCGCTCGCCACCAACGCAGGAGATGCTGGGTTCGAGCCCAGCTCTCGGCGTTGCTACCAGCTTGGCTGGTCGTTCATACTAATACAATTGGCAGTATTAGGGGGTGGGAAGCTGGTGGGTGGGGATCGGACGTTGTGGACAGCGACTCCTACAGGTCGGTTGGTGCGCCTGCGCAGTAGAATCAGGAAGCGACGAGGGCGGCGTGTCCCTCCCACGCAGACCCTCGCCGCTGAGAGATCGCGCTGTGCAGGTGAAAAGATGCGACGGCTGCCTCCTCGAGTACCGGAGGGGACACGTGATGCAAGGCTTCGTCCACATTGCAGCCGGCTTGTGGGAGGCATGGCCTAACAACGTTCGAGACAGGGGAGGGTAGAATTGGACAATGCGAAATTGGGGACGGGAGAAAAAATAGAAAAACGGGGAGAAAAAGTAGATAAAAAAAAGAAAACGGAACACTTCCTGTCTCCTAAGACCTAAGTAGTGGTCGACCGATAATGGGGTTGCCAATGGCCGATGCCCATATTTGGAGAGCAGGGCATCCGATGGCAATATTGATATAATGATAAATGTTTGCATCTGATCAAATACAACAATTTAATATCTTTTTTTTATACTTAAATTAACATTTATCTAGCTTCTAGCACAATAAGATATTATTATTCACTCGAAACACAGAAATAATAGAAAAGAAAAAAATAACTAGCATTGTCTTTTCTTTAGTAGATCTGTACTCGATTAAATAAATTGATTTACATTTAGTCATTTAGCTGACGCTTTTATCCAAAGCGACTTACAAGTTCTGAACGACAAGTCATCAGGAAGAGCACAACTCTATCAGCTGAGTAACAATGTGTTGAGTGCTACAGTAGGTTAGTATACAGTACATAGATTTGAAAATAAAAGTCTATAATCATTTTTGTTAATTGGGTGTGGCCAATTATCTCAAAATGCCAGATATCCCATTAATCAGTCGTATCACTCAAGTGGGTGGGACTTTTACAGAAGTGCTATCGTTAAGACTGTTAACTGCATTAAAAAAAACTAGTCAACTAACGACATCGGGGAAAAAATTATATAATAATAAAGAAAAACAGCCCTCATGGAGATCCACTATTCTCAGTGATGGTAAAGCAGTTGCATTTACTGTATTTCATGTGAAATTAATATACTATATTTCATGTGAAATTAGGATGTACTGTATTTCATGTGAAATTAGGATATACTGTATTTCATGTGAAATGAATATACTGTATTTCATGTGAAATTAACATACCGTATTTCATGTGAAATTAGGATATACTGTATTTCATGTGAAATGAATATATACTGTATTTCATGTGAAATTAATATAGTGGCTGTTGTATGTTAGGGTTTCAACCTCTGTTTTGAAACGCTGTGACCTGGTTTCAATAAGCACAAAATAAATCTATGTGGCTCAGTCTTTTATGATATTGGAGAACTGTGGCTTTCTATGTTGCATGGTAAAATTATCCTGGTGGCAAATATACATTTTACCAGATGGTACAGCCATAGGGGAAATACTTGTGGGACCAGACTGACCCGTGTACAATCATGTGTAATAAACGCACTATTTAGTGGTTTAGTCTACATGGCCCTCATTCCAAATGATTGAAAATCTTAGTGCATCTTTTATAAAATGGCAATTGTATTTATTGTAATTGTTTGATGACCTGATTTTTCAACCACGGGTCATATATAAAAAAATATATAATATAAAATAAAAAAACAGACTGATCTCACTCTTTCTCGTTCTCCAATACAGGGAGAGTTTCGCTCTGGTCAAGGGGGCTGTCCTTCTGCTAGAAGATGGAGAGAGGGAGGAGCCTCAGGAAGATACCTCGCCCATTCACAGCCCGACCCTGAAGCTGGTGGGAGGAGCCTCGGACACCCAGCACAGACACCTGCATGCCATGGTATCCCTGCTCAGACCGGAGGACACCATCAAACTGGTGAGCTAACCGTCTCCATGCAGCCCATATCAAATGGTAAACGGTTCATTTATATAGTGGCTTTTATCCAAAGCGCTTTACAATTTTGTTCCTCACATTCACCCATTCACTCACACATTCACACACCGATGGCAGAGGCAACCATGCAAGGTGCACAACCTGCTCATCTGGAGCAATTGGGGGTTAAGTGTCTTGCTCGAGGACTGGGAACTGCCGCTCTACCTCCTGAGCCTCCGTCACCGCTCACAAGTTGAATCAATAGAACTGCACACAAACCATCTAAAAACACAAATCATCTAAAAACACGATTCATCTAAAAACTAATGCTGTCAATCGATTAAAATATTTAATCGCATGATTGTCCATAGTTAACTCGTGATTAATCGCAAATTAATCGCATTATTTAAAAAATATATATTTGTATCTACCTTAAACGGATATTTTTCAAGTTCCAAGTTTTAATACTCTTTATCAACATGAGAGTCAACAAATGCTTGCTTTATGCAGCCATTTAACACAAAAGGATGACCCTCATGCATTGCAAATTTGCAACAAATTCAAAACAGAGTGATGCACAAAATAACTTAAAAGAAAATAATAATTTGCGGCTACGTGGCGTAGTGGGCAAGGCGCTCGCCACAAATGCGGAGACGCTGGGCTCGACTGTCGAGCGCTCCACATTGCTTTCAGTTTAGCTGGTCGTTCATACTAATACACATTGGCCGTATTAGGGGGTGGGAAACTGATGGGTGGGGATCGGGCGTTGTGGACAGCGACTCCTACAGGTCGGTTGGTGCGCCTGCGCAGTAGAATCAGGAAGTGTCGGGGGCAGCGTGAGCCTCCCACGCGTTACTCCTCGCCACTGAGAGATCGAGCTGCGCAGGTGAAAAGATGCGACTGCTGTTACCTCAAGTACCGGAGGGGACTTGTGCTATGTATGACTTAGTCCACATTGCAGCCGGCTTGTGGGAGGCAAGAAACAGCGTTCGTGACAGGGGAGGGTTGAATTGGATGATACGAAATTGGGATGGGAGAAAATATAGAAAATGGGAGAAAAAAAGTGGATCAAAAAAGAAAATAATAATTTAAAACAATGAATAAAGTGTGCATGAAATAATAGGGGAAAGAAAACGTTAGGAACTTGTTACATTCACCCACACAAGGGCTGATTATTCACACCCCGCCCCCCCCTCTCTCACACACACACACTCTCCCAGGGCCCTATTCCCCGTACCTGGTTCAACTAAGTCGATCAAGAGTCCCATTATCCAGATTCAATTAACCCGATGTTTGAAGCCGGGATTTTCCTGTTCCTCGAAGGTGGATTCAGTCTCGTTAACTCGAACCAGACTTGAGACTGGATAATTGCGCGCGGCCGCTTCAGTTGAAAAGACAGCAGGTGTCGATCACAGAAATCCTGATCTTCTAACGGCATTGATTGATTGATTGTTTTAAAACTTTATTAACAGATTGCAGGCGGCTCAATAGCCTCGCCGACAAGTTAAATGCATAATCTATAGGCTAATTTTAAATCCCTCATTACCCCAATCAATCAGATTATATTTCTTTAAACGTTCCTGCTGGCAGTAGGTTTATGGACAACTGTTTTAGAATAAGGATACGGCTCTCTTATCCATTGATTGATGTATGGTGGATGTTTTACTTATCTGCACTGTGGTGTGACGGTTTGTCATTTAGCCTTTCACGCAGACGACCCGCGTTCGAATCCCCCTCCTTCTAGTCTTTTTCTTCTTTTTGCAATGTAAATACTTTGGTGCACGTTTAGAGCTATATAAAGAATGACATCCTCAATGCATGTAGATTTATAATATTTTAACTTAAAACTAGGCTACTTTTGCGTATAATCATTAATATTATATTCCAAAAAAATTATATTGGAAACGTGGGGTTTCGAACTCAGGTCGTCGGGTTGACAGGATTGAGCACTAGCCGTTGGACCACTGTGGCAGACGGGATATATTCATTGTGTATCCATCAATGGACAAGAAACCCGTGTTTCGAATATTTTTCTTTTGAATTAAGTTTTATCTCTTTATTCTCAAATGCATTAATGTGACGTCAACGGCTCATTCAATTTCTCAAATCCGTCAAACAGCGCATCTCATCAGACATTTTAATCCCAGTTACAATATCACACAAAAACCACAATCCACGCATATACACTTCAATTTTATGCTTGAATGAAACACAATCCGGGCGCTCTGTTAAGCAAATCTACAGCGGAGAATATATGAACGGCCGATAGGTTTCATTCATTAAAAATATCCCCGCGGGATTCACATTTGCAATGCGCCGTTATTAAAATAACCACATGCAGTGTGTATCGCGACTCCGAGCGCCGTATATGACGTGCATTATTTTATTTAGGACAAAGTAAATCTATAGGCTCAATATGATTTATTATCAGCATTTAGTTCTATTATTATACATTTCAAAAGCCCCCTCTAGGAAAACGAAGCACAAAAACATAATTCAGAATGGTATAATGGGATCTAGACTGTGAGAAATATTTCAGGAAGCGAGCTGGCATTTCTTTGCGGGGGCGTGGCCATGGTTCATCCAGCTAACTGAATTTAACCCTGCTCCCGACCAGGCTCAAACTTTTTGATCTGTTGTCATGGTGATTTAGACAATCGAGCGTCGGGGAATGGAAAGGTCTGGCTTAAGTCAGGCTATGCTGGAAATTATCCGGCTAACTCAGTTAGCCAGGTACGGGGAACGGGGCCCAGCTCTCTTTCTCTCTTGCCCCTTCCTCATCTCTCTCACCCCCCTCTCTCTCTATATATATCTCTCACACACACACACACACACACACACACTTCAGAAACAAACATAGTATCAATGAGAGCATCAATAATACACCTCAGTGAAGTCTAGTAAAAAAAAAAAAGTAAAAAAATAAATAAAAAAAAACATTTCTTAAAAGTTAATCGTGAGTTACAAAAAATTGTGGCGTTAATAGAATCGGGCGATAACGCGCTAATACCGCGTTAACTTTGACAGCCTTACTAAAAACACAAATCATCTAAACTCCTCACTTTTCCTTCCCTTGCAATTTTGAATGTCCCTCCGTCATGTTTATTTTTTGCCAGGAAAGCCAGAGAGAGTGTGGCTGGGTGGCGCAGTGGACTAAGCACTCGCCTACCACCGCAGAGACTCTGGGATCTAATTCAGCTGTACCTCCGGCTTGGTCAGTCGCCCCTACTAACACAATTGGCAGTGTTAGCGGGTGGGAAGCCGGTGGGGTGTGTGTCCTGGTCGTTGTAACAAACAAAAGGGGAACAGAGAGCAGCGTTTGACTAAACTTCACAGCATTCGGGTCAGGTGACGATTTGAACGTCTTGTGGTAATTCTCTGAAGTGGACAGCAGCTGCAGAGTTCATCTTGAAAGTTTGTTGGATGTGTTCTTATTTTGGCAACTGTAACTACGAAGGTGGGGACTTTGGGGACAACAGTCCAATGAAATGCAGTCTGGCTCACTAAATTAATCTGCTACTTAATCACTTAGACGCATGGTGATTAAGTTTGCCGACGGCACAACAGTGAGGACACCGACAACAACGAAACGGCCAACAGAAGTGAGGTTGACAACTTGGCACTCAACATTGACAAGACCATGGAGCTGGCCATGCACTACATCAACAGCTTCAAGTTCCTCAGTGTCCACATCATAAGGACCTCACCTGGGACGTGCAGCAGTGTTGTAGCACTCCAGTTCTGGACTGATTTTCAGGACTCGTGACTCAACTTGGACTTGAGCACTGATGACTCCGACTCGGACTTGGACTCGAGCATTGACTGCATTCGGACTCAGAAGGTGCAGACGAGGACTCGGACTTGATAATTGATAAATACAGTTATTTATTTTATATATATATATTTTTTGTAATGGGCCCTAATCATTTGGAGTACGATATTGATGGCTAGTGCATTTGTTTGGCTATTGTGTCACAAAGTAAATAAACTCCCTTTTGAAATGGTGACCGCTGTGTCATTCATGTTTAATGTAGACCTTTTTTTTTATTTGTACGTCAGCTCTTTGACTGCCAGAGTGATGTGGACTCAACCTTGATGACTTGGACTCGGACTAGGGTGATGGGGACTCGACTCAGACTTGACTCTGGCTCTTCTTTGGTGACACGGACTTGGACTTGAACACTGGGGACTCGAGACAAAACACTGCCGGCCAGATGGTGAAGAAGACACGACAACGGCTCTTTCACCTCAGGTGGCTGAAGGAATTCGGCACGGGTCGGGGGCCCCAGATCCTACGGGCCTCCTACAGCGGCACAACGAGAGCATCCTGACCGGATGAAACGGCGCCGGGTATGGAACCTGCTCTGCCCTCGAACCGCAAAGCGTTACAGAGGGTCGTGAGGAACAGCCCAGAACATCTGTGGTCTCTCCATCCAGGATGATATATACAACGGACGGTGTGTCGGCAAAGCCTGCATGTTTATTAAAGACCCCAGCCACCCCAAGCACAAACTGTTTCAGCTGTTGCCGTCTGGCAAACAGTACTGCAGCCTCAAGGCACGGACCAGCGAACTGCCCCCCCCCCCCTACCTGTCTGCCCACTACTCACACACTCTGGTCGGATGCCTACTGCAGGCAATGACACTGACGCTTGTTTCAACAATGGGGAGTCAGTCAGCCTGTCAGTCACTCAGTAAGGGTCATGGACTTGGTGGCCTCCCCGGGGCCGCAAACATTTTTTAATGGCATCTGCAATGCAATACAAAATGATAACGTATAGGCTAGCGCAAAATGAAATTATTGCTAAAAAAAATACCACTCAATTGAAAGTGAAAACTACTGTAAGTGCATAATGTAGGGCTACTTCTCACTTACACAATAACAAAGAAATGTGCAAAAATGTTAACTTGTAAAAAATAAAGATGTTAGCTTAAAAACTTATCTTGAACTGGCTTCTTTCTTAGACCATTTCCCAACGTTACCATTACAATGCTCTCCTGTCGGCTTCAGTTGTTGGAACGAATCTCTCTACAAGAGGGGAGGGTTGATTTTCAAAGACGTTTCACTCAAGAGAGGCGGTGGTAAATGAATAATCCTCTCCCATCCACCCTTCTCTATTAACCTCCCCTTTTCTCTTCTCCACGCGGCCATGCAGGCGGTGCAGCTGGAGTCCGTCAGTCTGGTCAGGGTCAGGTATTTGATCGTCATCTCCACCCTCGCAAGCAAACATGAGACCATCCTGCTAGGCATGGACTTCCCTGCCACAGACAGGTGAAAAGCATGTGTGTGTGTGTTAGGGATGGGTACCGAATTCTGTACTTTTGAGGTACCGAACCGAAACACGTCGGTACTAACGAGTATCGATTCAAGTGAGATACAGAAGAAAAAAAATCGTTTATTTTTTTATTATTACCTTTTTTCTTTTCATGTCAACGTTCACACGCACAATATATGCTTACCTAGGATTTGACTTGATTCAACAACAAAGCAGTCGGAGCAATGGCAAGCCGAAAACGGTCGAAATTGTAGTTATTTGAAGTTTGGATTTTTTTTCGCGACTGAGGTAGGTAAATTCAATTTTGAGACTAAAGTACTGAAAAAAGGTACCGTTGGGTACCGGTATCAATTCACAGGTACCGGTACCGTATCGGTTCAAATGTGAAAGGTACCCATCCCTAGTGTGTGTGTGTGTGTAATGCATGTGCTGTAGGCTGGCACGCCAGACCCATGGAACAAGAACCTCAAGCTAGCTCTCCGTTGGTCGTAAAAAGCGGCACATAGACACGTAAACAAATGGCCTCCTGGCTAAAATAGTGACCGACTGTAATGGCGAGTTGAGGTCTTGTCTCTCATCCCGCAATTAATTCCTGGTAACAGCATCTCGTTAAAGTATAGAGACGGAGCGCAACGAGTCGGTGTGAAAACCACGCCCTCTGGAGGGGAAACGGATCGGTGCAGTAATATGCAACCAAGAGGAGAAACCTAACGAAATGCCTACAGCGAGCTAAAAACATGAACTATTATCATGTCAAAGGATTATTGTAGCACCCTGTGTCCATCAGAGCGCAGGGTATATTGACCAATAATATACTGTCGATAGATCCAAGTTGGACACACCACAATTTATGGCAAAAATAGATTAGAACTAAAACGACGATGGGGCAAGTCAGCTGTTAGCAAGCTAAAGTTACCTATGTGTTAGCAAGCTAGTTAACTAAGAACCTTGTTAACTTAATACTGTAGGCTTTCAGATTGATCTTTTAATGGTTACCATGTGTCAGGGTACGACATTCCTGCTGCTGAAGACTCGCATCCTATTGCCTATCCACTTTTCTCTTCTTAACACTTTGAGTGCCAACAACGCTATATGTCGTTAGTTCATGCCGACCGTTGAATGCCAGCAACGACATATAGCATTTGTTTGTTAGCGATTTGAATTCATATTTCATCAATCTAGTCTCACATTAGTGCAGCAACCTCTCTCTGAGCTCCATTGGGAAAATACCGCCCCCTATCGTGTAACTGCACCCCATTGGATTAGACTGATGGGGGGGGGGATCCAGTTTCCTCATTTTACTTATCCGGCAAGCCATCCGGAGTGTATGGCGACTATCCAAACATTTATGGAGTCACCGAGAGACTAAACCGGGGAAACAATTCTACCTGCCAGACGCGCCGATTGTCATGAAATCACTGCTCCAGGATACTGCGTTTGGTTACTTTATTGCGATTAAAAGCAGTTGATACAGTAACGTCATTAAAAGCAAATCACAGCTTGATTGGATATTGTGTAACGTGCGGTTAGCAAAGTATGACTTCCCCGTTCACTCCCTCATCATTTCAATACCTGAAACCCGCCGGTGAACAGCTGACTTTTACTCATACTACTACACCACGTGACCCATTTGTGAATGACGTGACCATAACAACCCGTCTTGTCTATACCTGTCACCAACAAACCGGCCCCTAATTATTACATAATCTCATTTCACAGTAATAATTACTAACACTTCAATTAATATAAAACACCACAATACAAATTTCGTTCAATTTTTTTGTCTTTTTTCGATTTTTTTGTGCGCAAGGAGTTCATAGTTCATAAGGTCTTGATACTCTTCTTAAATCGAACCCCCCCCCCAAAGTCAAGTCAATTCAAACGTCAAAGTCACAAAAAAGTCAAAATAATCCAAAATCATGAAAAGAAACAAAGCCTTCATGACTGTTGACTCCTGAATAAGGCAAATCTTTGTCACAGGTCTATAGAGAAAACTGCAGGTCCGCGTCTTAATCCAGACCTGTCGCACAAGTCCGATCTCGTCTGGCATCGTCTCTGTAATCCTCCCAATGATCCACGAATTCCGTGGTACGGAATCGTCCATTATTGAGCACTATGTCACCGGGGATGAAGTTCTGCTTGATCTTTGTTCTGTCGTTCCTGTAATTGTGGCAGGTATGTGAGATGTCTACTGTTGAGAATTGATTCCACTTCGTCGAGTACTGTATGGAGTCCCTCCTCATCCTCTTCTCTCCATCCCATCCTCCTCTCCTCTCCCATTCTCTTCTCTCTGTCCTCTCTTCCTCCTCCTCTTGCCATCCTCTCCTCTCTTTCTCCATGTGCTGCTCTCTCAGCTTCTGCAAGTTGATTCTGAAACTTCTCCATGGATCCATATCTCTGAGACACCACGTCACTGAGGCTGCGTTGTTCTCTCTCCGCCTGCTCCTTCATCCTCTTCAAACTCTTCCTCAACCAACCAACACCTCCAATATTCTCTACTGAGGCTTTATGTGCTGCAGTACCAGTCTTATGCACTGGGGGAAGACCACTCCCTCCATCTTTCCAGTATGGGTTCAACTCCAGCTTATGCAGACCAGCCTGTTGGATGGCCTCTGCTTTGGCTTTCTCCTCCTCTTGTCTCTTCTTCTCCTTTTTGATCTTTTTTGACCTTTTCTTCTTCTTGGTCTTGAAGATGGTCTCCTGCTGTATCTGATGAAGACGTTGGTCGAGCTCTGGGAGACGCCATGTGTTCTCTCCTCTCTGTGTCTTCAACTCCTGCTTGGCCTCGTCGATCACCTTCTGATGAGCTTTACGTTTATACTCCATCTTATTGGTGCTGCTCGAGCTTTCAGAACTAGCTCCGAACGCTGCCATGACACTGTCGTCTCCTCCAACTGGTCCATTTACAGTCCATCCAAGCATCGTATTGACTGCATATGGCCCTCCATTCACACTTCGGATGACTTCCAGTGGTTCTAAAGCTCTGGGAACGTTCAGACCAATCAACATTTCCACGTCTGCATCTATCTGTGGCAGATAAACATGCTTCAGATGAGGCCACTTTTCCAGATCTTGCTGTTGTGGGATGTTACTTCGATTGACAGGCATTTGATGTTGTGCAAAGATTTTTGGTATTTTACAGTATCGGTCACTGTCCAATCCAGCGACTTCCAAGTCAGATGTAGTGCAACTGTCAACCACCTTTTCTTGGCCCATGGTATGTAGAAGGATCCTTGTTTTACTCCCAGATAGTCCCAGTTTATCCATCAGACCCATTGTGCAGAAGGACGCTGAGCTCCCTGGGTCTAGAAAGGCATAGGTTTCCACTGACCTTTGACCTGTGCTTGATTTAACCTTAACTGGTACGATGGCAAGCTTGCAATATTGATCACCGGCCCCAGTAAGGCCACCGGTATGGATCTCGACTAGAGTTCTGTCCACTGCTCTGTCTGAGTTGCTCCTGCCTTTCTCTGCATCTCCATTCTCCTTAGAGTGGATGTGAAGCAAGCTGGGGTGTCGTGAGCCACATGTCCTGCAAAACAGACGTTCCCTGCACTCTCTGCTAATGTGCCCAGTGCACAAGCATCCAAAGCAAACTCCATTCTCCTTCAGGAACTCCATCTTCTCACTGTGAGCTCTCCTCTCCAATAGAGTACATGACTCCAGTGTGTGTCCACCCTCTTTGCAGAAAAGGCAAGTTTCCTCATATCCATCCTCTCTGTTTTCCCAATGAGCATCCCTTTCAATTGTGGAGAACGTTGTGGCAAAACTACTCCCTCTAGCCTGAAGACGAGGCACAGGTCTAGCTCTGCCACTTTCCTTGAAAGCCCCCGTCATTGGAGCGTCTTGTATGTCTCCAAATACAGGGTCTGTAGCGATTCTCGCTTCCCGCTCAATAAAAATCACAATATCTGTGAACGTAGCACGTTTGCGATGTCCTTCCTGGATGTTACATGCCTCTGTTCGCCATTTGTCCCTCAGCTTGTAGGGCAACTTCTTGATGACAGCAAGCATGTTTGCAGATGTGTTTAGGTCACATAGATTATGTACGTCTTTCATGGCATTGCAGCATCCGCGCAAGAATAGGCTGTATGTTTGTAAGGCTTTCCCATCCTCCGACTTAATAGCTGGCCATGCAAAGATTTTGTCCATGTAAGCGGATGCTATGACATGCTCGTTCCCAAAGTGTTCCTGGAGTAAAGCCTTCGCCGTAGCATATCCAGTGCCATCAGTCATATGTTGACAACTTTTGACTAGTTGTTTAGGCTGCCCCCTGGTGTATTGATCCAAATAGTGCAGGCAATCAACAGCATTGTCAGTCCTCCTTTCTATAGTCTGTTCAAAGGACTGTATAAAGCCATGGTACTGCAGAGGGTCACCTTCAAATGGTTGGATGTCTCTTTTAGGCAGTGAAGCAATGCATTGCTGATGCACCAACATGGAAGTGAGGTTGTTTTGTTTTTGCATAATAGACATTATGTTGTTCTGCTCACTGCTGTTGTTCCTGGAAACAGGTTGTATGTCTCTATGCACAGACAATAGAGGCCATGTAGTCTTTGGGACCGTGCTCTGTCTCGGTGTGAGCGCTGGGTACTCTGTAGCGTTTGAGATCACAGTCTGGGTCTGTGTGAGTGCTGAGGGCTTCTGGAGGTATTTGGCTCCGTCAGATTGCCTTTGCTTTGGTCGTGTGCCTCCAACACATGCAGGTTGTCCTCTTCCATCCTTGTGTGATACAAATGTCTCTGCATTAATGTTGAGGCCCTTTTTAAAGTAGGATTCCATTCCATCCGATTTACGAGAAGCAGCACTCCACACACCTGACCCAGAGGTTCTCAGAATATTTAGCCTTGCTGCCGATGCAGCTATGTCCACTTTCAACTGAAGTTGTTCCTTTTGTTTCTTTATGTGAGCTTCCTCGTCCTGTAGAGCATGCCTTGCTATGTCTGCTTGTTTCTTTATTTGAGCTTCCTGGTCCTCAAGAGCATGCTTTTGTTCAAGCAACTCTTGCCGAGCCATTAAGGCGGCCATGTCGGCCTCGGCTCTGAGGCGTGTGGATGCATTAGAGGAAGCCTTTGATCTAGAAGATCTTGAACCATAATTCTTGCTACTATGGTTGGATATGCTGTCTCCTGGTTGAACATCCTCTTGAGCATAACGAGTACTGTGCAACTGAGGCCCCGTCACTTCCACATTTCCCACACTCCCATGCTCTCCATTTTCCTCCTCTGCAACCTCATGCTGCTGTATTTCAGTAGGCCTGTTATGAGCCTCTAACTGAGGTGTGTTTCCTTTGGTTACTGAAAACCAGGCATTAACATCGCTAATGAACCCATCTTTATGTTTATTGACCTTTGAGAACCAGTCATTTTGCCGTTCCTGTTCATCGAGTGGAATAAGAGGCACCAAACAGCCATGAAGTTCATCAGCACTGTCAGACAACTGCATCAAAATGTCAAGTTGTGCTTCAACCAGTGCAACATTTTGCTCATTTTCCATGAGCTCTCTGATAGAGGTTATCAGACGTTTTATTTCCTCCACTTTCCCCTTGCATTTCTTTTGGAGTGATTCGACTTTGTTTGCAAGAGCTTTTGCAGTGAGAGTTATTTTCCTCTTTTCTTTGTCCTGTTTCCCAACATTTGAATCACTCATTTTGAAAGCACAAGAATGAATGAATGAATGAATGAAAACTTTATTTAACAGATTGCAGTATGGGTACAACACAGTACGGCCCAACACACACAACCGCTAAGGGGATGCAGACCAGAGAAAGACGTCTGTCCTGTTTCCATCAGGGTCCCCCATTTTCAATTCATATAGAATTTATATAGAAGAAAGTTATCACAAGCCATGAGAATCCAATTCCAACGTTCAACGCGTTTGCAAAACCCGCCACATATATCAGCCTGAGCCACGGCAAGAGAGCAGTGCAGCGCACGTCAATTGTTTGTTGTCACACTCACACACACATGATAGAAGTTTTGCCCGGCGGGCTGCGCACACACATCCACAGCGTGTTTCAGCATAATAACAGTTAGTTAGGTAGAACCAGCTCAAAACTGTTCCAAACGAACCAACATGGGTCCACACTGCGCAACGGGTCGGGTTACGTTACCGCAAATCCGTTGACGAATGCTGGTCTGGATCGGTCCGGTCCTTTGTGCGTGCGTGCGATCATCCCATTGTTTACATGCGCGCGTTGCTCCTTTGCTCCGTCCAATAATGTCTGACTTATCGGGACCTTTCGTGGATCCAATCCTTCGTTCAGTGTCGCTTTTGCTAACAAATGTATGGCGACTATCCAAACATTTATGGAGTCACCGAGAGACTAAACCGGGGAAACAATTCTACCTGCCAGACGCGCCGATTGTCATGAAATCACTGCTCCAGGATACTGCGTTTGGTTACTTTATTGCGATTAAAAGCAGTTGATACAGTAACGTCATTAAAAGCAAATCACAGCTTGATTGGATATTGTGTAACGTGCGGTTAGCAAAGTATGACTTCCCCGTTCACTCCCTCATCATTTCAATACCTGAAACCCGCCGGTGAACAGCTGACTTTTACTCATACTACTACACCACGTGACCCATTTGTGAATGACGTGACCATAACAACCCGTCTTGTCTATACCTGTCACCAACACGGAGAGATCCAAGTCTTCGCCGACCCTCAGAACAGCGTGGAATCGGTATTTCCAGTACCCAGCGCTGAATCAATAAACGCGATCGATATTTGGAATGGCGATCAGGAATTGGAATAATCTTTTTGGAGAACATCTGATCTGAGGTAAGGAATCTATTTTACCAGTCTTAGGATAATCTGATCTGTTTTCACAGAGATATCAACGTGTGCCCTGTGTGTGTGTGTGCGCTGATCAGGAAATGAGAGAATAGATTTTTCAGCTCGCTTCTCTAGCGTGCATAAGTACACATATACTATCGATAATCTAGCGTTTATTTGAAAACGATTCATAAATAGGCCGAAAAATTACAGTTTTGTGTATTCCAGAATATTCCAGTAAATGCCGTTTATCACAGAATCTTTATATTTTCCTGAAACTTTCAAGAAAACTAGGGTTTTTCAAAATGGTATAAAACGGAAATGAACCGATAAAAAATAAAAATAAAATAAAATTCGTTTTGACAATGTTGACTGCAAACAAGTCATTGATAAGCGACGGCCAGATTAGACACATAGCCATAATTTAAGACATAGACTCAGATTATGCGTTCACAACGCTATCATTGAAGTGGGTGGTGGCATTCAATGGGGGTAAGGCACACCGCATTACTGGTAATCAAAGTGTTAAAGGCTCAGGGCTAGATCCACAAAGAATGGATTGCACGGTGCTAATTGCACCCTTACTTACAATTCATTATGAATTGAAAATGGGGGACCCTGATGTAAACAAGACGTGCGGCGATTGATTGAATGAACATTTTATTAACAGATTGCAGAATGGGTACAATACAGCACGGCTCAATACACACAATTGTTAAGGGGATGCAGACCAGAGAAAGACTTTCGTCTTGTTTACATCAGGGTAAGCACCGTGCAATCCATTCTTTGTGGATATAGCCCTCAGTCTTCCTGTTTGGAAGCTCTTGAACACTTAGCCCTGTGTTCTTGACCCTGTTGGCAGTGCATCCCATCCCACCACACAGTACATTTTAGGTATTATTCTGACATTTACTAGCAGACCAAAATGACAAGGAGGCACCGTCGCACAATACAAAGTCAACGGAGAGCGATGGAATGTTTTCCCCTCTGTCTGGGCGGGACCTATTTTGGCTCTGTCTCTCCAGGAAAAAGAGTATTTCTCCATTTCTTTCTGCGTTACCATCGCAACAGGGCTGTCTGCACGCGTACAGGGACTAGTATATTCCAGTTTGGCTCCATGCGCACAAGGCTTGTTTGCGGTGGAGACGGCCGCCTGCTAACGCAGAGAAGCGGAGGAATCCTCTTTTCCCTACACTTTATTGAGATGACATCACCAGGAGAGACGAGGCGCAGAGTCACCGCCACAGGAAGTCTTTATCGACGACCACATTGAGGCCATTTGTTTATTTCTCAACGTGCCGCTTTCAGTGTTTACCGAGATCATTTAACTGCATCCCTTCCACTTATATCCATTGCTTCCACCCCTCTCCTCTCTTCCAGTGACCAGTGCACCATCGGCTTGGTTCTGCCCGTATGGAGCGACACCCAGGTGTACCTGGACGGAGATGGGTAAGGAAGGGTGAGGGGGGGCGGGAAGGAAGGGTGAGGGGGGCGGGAAGGAAGGGTGAGGGGGGGCGGGAAGGAAGGGTGAGGGGGGGCGGGAAGGAAGGGTGAAGGGGGCGGGAAGGAAGTTTTTCTTTTATTTATTTTTTTTCTTTCCCCCAATTTAGCCGTTATGCCAATTCCCTTCCTGGTCGTCGCACTGCCCCTACGGTAGACTACCACATGCCTCCTTCTGATAAGTGTTCTTTTCACCTGGCGACTAGGAGTTTTGCTGGGAGAGGTTCACGCTATCTCCCCCAGATCCCCTTCCCGCTGAACAGGCGCCCCGCCCGACCGGTAGGAGTTGTGGTTGCAATGGCCACAGGACTCGTACCCCATCGGCTTCCCACCCGCAACCCCTAACCCTAACACAACCCAGACGCTCCAGACTCCTGGGAAGCTGTAGAGAACAGACACTGCTGGCCCAATGTCCTGGAGCCAGGCCAGTGATAACACGACGTGTGTGAAGTTTCTGTTGAATCATTCCCCATAAATTGCATCGGTTATTCGTATCACGGCCCAGGTACACATGCAGTACACGTGAATGTTGTCAGGAGTTGTGTCTAATCTCCCGTTTGTTGAGATTGAGGGCTGTTGGATGTGGTCAGGATTGTCTAGCTTAGTAACCCGAGAGTGTTTTCATCGTGGGATTTGGTTTTGGCTTCAGCTGCGGGTCAACCTGACCCCTTTTTGCTGATTAAATGTTCTTGTGATTTAATACCCCAAAATAGCGTAAGGTTTTACTTAAATTATGAGGGGTGGGGGAGGGGCCGTTTTTAGGATAATCGGATTGTAGGTTGTATGCCAGGCTTTTTATTTTATTTGTTTATGCCTACACAGTTATTGTTATTTTTTTTAATCTTTTCCCCCCTCCTTTTTCCTCCGATTTTCTCCCATCCCAATGTTAGTCGTTATGCCAATTCCCAATCCCCTTCCTGGTCGCTGCGCACTTACTCCCCACAGTCGGTCTGGGAGAGTGGAGGCTATCACGTGCTTCCTCCGACACACGTCTAGCCAATCAACCGCTTCTTTTCACCTGGCAGCGCGGACTCTCACTGAGAGCGTGTAACGTGTGGAAGGATCACACTACCGCCCTTAGATCCTATCCGCGCTTAGCAGGCGCCCCGACCGAACTGTAGGAGTCGCTGTTTACAACGACCCGGACCCACCCCGCCAGCTTTCCCACCCTCTAATACAGCCAATTGTATTAATGTGAACGGCCAGCCAAGCTGGTGACAACGCCGGAGCTGTGAGCTGGATTCGAACAGGCGAATCCAGCGTCTCCGGGGTTGGTGACGAATGCAATCTCCGTTACGCCACCTGACCGCCCGTGTTATTTCTTTTTAAATGGGGGGTTCAGTTCTGGAGCAGGAACTGAGTGAGCTGGTAGGCCTAAGGGCTCGTTCAGATCTAATCAGACAATGCAGCACCTCACCGTGGCGTGGTGCATTGGTGTGGATGCCCTCCCCCAATCTCTCGTCTTCCGCTGTGATTGGTTGGCCACCGCAGCCAATGGGGAAGGGTTACGTTACGGCAAAAGTTACTTTCTCACGGAGCGCCGCTCTATTTCTTTTGTGCAACCCCACGCAGTAACAACTGAGCCCAACGCAACTAAGAGTCTTTCAAAAGAAACAACTACCCCCATTCAAAAGAAGCAACTACCCCCATTCAAAAGAAGCAACTACCCCCATTCAAAAGAAACAACTACCCCATTCAAAAGAAACAACTACCCCATTCAAAAGAAACAACTACCCCCATTCAAAAGAAACAACTACCCCATTCAAAAGAAACAACTACCCCATTCAAAAGAAACAACTACCCCCATTCAAAAGAAACAACTACCCCATTCAAAAGAAACAACTACCCCATTCAAAAGAAACAACTACCCTGTTACGTACCCCAGTGGGGAGACGCAACACTAGGCCACAGACAGGATAGGTGAGGGTGCAGTGACACAAAACGCAAACAATTTGCAAAATAATAATATTTATTTCACAAACACAAAACTCAGCAACACAGAGAGCAAAGAGGACTTACCAGTGAGCACCAAATGAAATATCAAAAAGAAATAAAAGCCCACCCCCCCTTACAGGCGCGGACGCCCCAAAGTACAGGTGGTGGTGCTCACTTCCAAGGCTGGTGTCTTTAACAGTAGGTCACCTACGTGATGCAAAATGTAGACCCATGGTATCTTCCTGTCCTCAATGTCCCTGTGTGCAAAACAAAAGATTAATACAAAGCAAAGCAATCACCATAGGCTGGGTGACGAGGAATAAATATACACGTTAGAAACAAAACAGAAATGTACAAATACTAAACTAATGCCAAACAGGACACAGCTCTACAGAACACAAACGGCACAAAACTATACTAAAGACCTAAACTAACTGACAGCACAAAGTGCCAGAGCCTTCACCAGCTCTATACCGAAGACATACCAAAATGAGCTCCCACACAGACACAGACCAAGTATAATTACCACCACACACAGACCAAACGAACCAAGGAGCTCACTAACACTGAAACAAAAAGGGTATATGAAGGGAGAGTGGATGTTGATTGCAGAATCAGTTTCACCTGCCGTTGCACTGGGGTGAGTTGCTGATTGACCAGCTGCTGCTGCAACTGGGACTGGGAGACACCTGAGAATGGGATATGTAGACACAAGAGGGAGACAAGACAACAACAAACAAAACATGCCTATATATACAACAGATAACATGCATACATAAGGACACCGTCCGTAACATACCCCCATTCAAAAGAAGCAACTACCCCCATTCAAAAGAAGCAACTACCCCCATTCAAAAGAAACAACTACCCCTATTCAAAAGAAACGACAACCCCCATTCAAAAGAAGCAACTACCCCAATTCAATTTGTCTGATTTAGATGTGAATGATCTCTTAATCAGGGGGTATTGGGGCCCTCATGCTGAGTGCTCAGTTTGATACAAGAGGCTTTTGAACTGCAGCAATATCTCACCAACACCAACGCACACACAGTACCACACGCTCGCCTTCACACGCTGTCTGTCTAGCCCTCTCAAGCTGGCTCACACATTTATTGGTGTTACATTTTCTATGTCCCCCTCTGTTCTCTCTTTATCTCTTTCACTATCTTTTTCTCACTCTCACTCTATCTTTCTCTCTCTCTCACTATCTTTCTCTGTCTCTCTCTCGCTCTCCGTCCTTCTCTTTCTTTATCTCTCTCTCTCTCTCCATGTTCCTGTTCACATGATCTCACTCATTTTGATTAACTGTTTTGAGTATGTTGTTGTTGTTTCTTAATTTTTTCATCTGTTCATCTCTTCTCTTACTCCACACTGGCCCCTGTTAGCACTCACTTCTTCTCTTCTCTTACTCCACACTGGCCCCTGTTAGCACTCACTTCTTCTTTTCTCTTCCTGCTGTTTGACTTTTCTCTCTCTCTCTTGTTCGTCGCTAGTGGCTTCAGCGTGACCTCGGCAGAGGAGACCAGGATCTTCAAGCCTGTTTCCATACAGACGATGTGGTGAGTCAATACCCCGTATACCCCCTTATGTATTTACCCCCAGGTCTGTATACCCCCTTATGTATTTACCCCCAGGTCTGTATACCCCCTTTATGTATTTACCCCCAAGTCTGTATACCCCAAGTCTGTATACCCCCTTGCATGTATACATCCAAATATGTATACACAGCCAAGCACTTATACGCCCAAGCACTTATACGCCCAAGCACTTATAGGACCAAGCACTTATACGCCCAAGAACTTATACGCCCAAGCACTTATACGCCCAAGCACTTATACGACCAAGCACTTATACGCCCAAGCACTTATACGCCCAAGCACTTATACGACCAAGCACTTATACGCCAAAGCACTTATACGCCCAAGCACTTATACGTATACGCCCAAGCACTTATACGCCCAAGCACTTATACGCCCAAGCACTTATAAGCCCAAGCACTTATACGCCCAAGCACTTATACGACCAAGCACTTATACGCCCAAGCACTTATATGCCCAAGCACTTATACGCCCAAGCACTTATATGCCCAAGCACTTATACGCCCAAGCATTTATACGCCCAAGCACATATATACCCACACATTTATACACCCAAGCATTTATACGTCCTCACATTTATACACCCAAGCACTTATACCGCCCAAGCACTTATACACCCAAGTACATATATACCCACACATTTATTATACATCCTAGCATTTATACACCCAAGCACATCTACAGTACACCCAAGCACATACAGTATACACCAAAGCACGTATACACCCAAGCATTTATACCCAAGCATTTATACACCCAAGCGTGTATACGCCGCATAGTGGCTGCAGAGGTGGCATCACGCAGTCATGTGAAAACAAAGGTTTACAAGCGTCACCTCATCCTCTCTCCCTTCCTCCCAGGTCAGTGCTGCAGGCGATGCATGGCTGCTGCGAGCGGGCGGTGAAGGGAGCGGTGATCCCCGGCTGTGGCCTGGACTGGGCGCAGAACTACCACTGCCACGTGGAGTCAGACCGCTTCAGCCTCAACGAGTGGGGAGCCATGAACGACCTGGAGTCCGTCCGACGGGACAGCGGCGGGCAGAGGTAGGGGCATGGTGTGGTGTAGGGGCATGGTGTTGGGCTGGAGGTAGGGGCATGGTGTAGGGGCATGGTGTATGGCTGGAGGTAGGGGCATGGTGTAGGGCTGGAGGTAGGGGCAAGGTGCAGGGCTGGAGGTAGGGGCATGGTGTATGGCTGGAGGTAGGGGCATGGTGCAGGACTGGAGGTACGGGCATGGCATGGTGTAGGACTGTAGGGCTTAAGCGTCATGGAGGGGAGGGGGGTAGATATTGCGATAGTCTAATTTTTTTTAATTTTTAAACGCATATCCGGCCTGCAGTATATTAATGAATTCAGAAAATGTGTGGAGGAAAAAATTTATTCTGGTATTTACGACCCGATGCCACAAGGGCTTAATTGTATTTTTTGCCCCATCTGTTTAAGCTTAATGTATCTATATAAAAAGCAAAAACAACTAAATTATTGGGCGAGATACATCACTTAGCTGTTGTTTCAGAACCATGGACAGCGCTGTTTCCCGTGTGTAGGCCTGGGGTGTGTGCCTAGGATAGGTGAAGCTTAAACAATTGCTTTTCATGAATGGCCTCATGCAAGCATGGGGACAAACTCAGCTCTCATTCATTCTGCTGGCATCGGAATATCCAGCTTTCAAGGTGGTAATTTTTCTCCAATGGGCCTCTGATTGCTCAGGGTATGACTCTTTGAAAGCAGCATGCCTTGTGTGATGATGACGCCTAAGATAGTATTATTTTACTACAGCGATCATTTCATTGCAAATGAGGCATACAGGTTGAACATCACTGAAAGTTGGCATGACGAGTGTGTACTTATTCGTCCATTCTTCATTCTTAAAGCTGCGGTTTTCCAAGTCAACCTTCCGCTTTAGGATCTATGAGAGTGACATTTTGCTTGCCTGACAAACGATTCAAGGGGCTTTTCTTCCTGCAAGCGTTTTCCACCAATCAGGACACTGCATAATAGCGACAGGAAGGAGAGCTCTCCAAAAGTGAAGCCAAAATATGTATCGCCCCCTGGTGGCTGGCTGCTGTATAGGTGTTAGGAGTCTGTTCACACAGGCTCATAAGAATAACATTAATTTAGCAAGAAAGTGAAAATATGAAACAATACTGGGCTAATTAGGCCTAAATAAATGTATCATTATTTTTATTTTATAATGTATCTGCTTAGAAACATTCTGGCCCTTGGACAAATGTAATTGAAGACCCCTGACCTACACTGACGGCTCCAGGTACAGGCTCCAGGTACAGGCTCAGGGGGCCTACAAAGGGTGGTAGTACCAAAGCCGGGAGGCAAGAATAATAATAATAGATTTTATTTATATAGCACACTTTAAACTCGGTGAGCTCTCAAAGTGCTTCACAGCAGAAGGAAAATAAAATAAAAGGTTTAAAACATGAAAACATTCAAATGAATGAAATAAAAACATAAGAATAAGAAGGTTTAAAACATAAAAACATTTAAAATGAATAAAATAAAAAACATAAAACATAGGAGCAGATTAAAAAAACAGGCCCTAGTGGAAGGCAGAGTAAAATAAATGGATTTTAAGGCTGGCCTTGAAGGCAGCAAGGGAGACTGAGTTGGGGGGTGGGGGAGTCTCCTTGTGGGCCTTCTAGCTCTCTGCGCCCCTCCCTTCCTCCTCCGCCACTGGCTGATGTGACTTGACTGCTTGCATCTCATGTGTATCTGTTCTCCCCTCGTCATCCTCTCTCTCATCACCCGCTTGTCTCTACAGTTCCTTCGATAGGCTGTCCAAAGAGAACCTGATCAAAGAGCAACTGAGAGACATCATGAGGACGGAAGACCTGGAGAAGCTCACGTCCAAAGAGGTGAGGGAGCGAAAGAGAGAGATGGAGAGGGCCAGGGAGAGAGCCATAGAGAGGGTGAGCGGGCCAGGGAGAGAGCCAGAGAGAGGGTGAGCGGGCCAGGGAGAGAGCCAGAGAGAGGGTGAGAGGGCCAGGGAGAGAGCCAGAGAGAGGGTGAGAGGGCCAGGGAGAGAGCCAGAGAGAGGGTGAGCGGGCCAGGGAGAGAGCCAGAGAGAGGGTGAGAGGGCCAGGGAGAGAGCCAGAGAGAGGGTGAGCGGGCCAGGGAGAGAGCCAGAGAGAGGGTGAGAGGACCAGGGAGAGAGCCAGAGAGAGGGTGAGAGGGCCAGGGAGAGAGCCAGAGAGAGGGTGAGCGGGCCAGGGAGAGAGCCAGAGAGAGGGTGAGAGGGCCAGGGAGAGAGCCAGAGAGAGGGTGAGCGGGCCAGGGAGAGGGAGAGAGGGTGAGAGGGCCAGGGAGAGAGCCAGAGAGAGGGTGATAGAGCCAGAGAGAGAGGGTGAGAGGGCCAGAGAGAGGGTGAGAGGGCCAGGGAGAGAGCCAGAGAGAGGGTGATAGAGCCAGAGAGAGGGTGAGAGGGCCAGGGAGAGAGCCAGAGAGAGGGTGAGAGGGCCAGGGTAGGATCAGTTTGAGCAGGGAAAAGGAAATTGAGGAAGAAATTGGAGAAACCAAAAGCACAAGGAAGGAGGAGAGAGTTCAGACTGAATGGATGCGTGGTGTCAGGTGCACAGTGGGTCTGTGTTTAATCGTTCTCCTCTGTCAGGTGCACAGGGTTCTGTGTTTAATCGTTCTCCTGTGTCAGGTGCACAGTGGGTCTGTTTAGTCTTTCTCTGTCAGGTGAACAGGGGGTCTGTGCTAACAGTCTTTCTCCTCTGTGACAGGTGGACAGGGGGTCTGTGCTAACAGTCTTTCTCCTCTGTGACAGGTGAACAGGGGGTCTGTGCTAACAGTCTTTCTCCTCTGTGCTAACAGTCTTTCTCCCTTTCTCCTCTGTGACAGGTGCACAGTTCCCTGACGGCCAGTATAGGCTTCGATATGAAGCCCTACAGAGAGTACATCGACAACGAGATGATGGTGGTCATGGCCCAGATGGATAAACCCTCCAAGATCTTCGACTACCTTTACCTGGTGAGTAAAACTACAGTACGGTTGTCATGGTTATCACAATATTGCCATACCATAATATGCCACCAGACCCAAGTGTCACAATAACAAGTAATATTACGATAGCTAGAAGCACCATAGATGGAGAGGACAACGGTTGCTATGTGTCCCACATTTCTTTGCATTTATGATGAAATATCCATCCACAAGGTACCAGAATCGCAGCTGGACTCCAAATAACTGGGAGTCAGTCTATTAGCCTGACACAGAAAATCTTAACACCAAGATGTAAAATCTCAACATGGGTAATGGATATCAGTTAGTAGACAAACCAGTAGTGAAACTAGTTTGCTTTTGGCAGAGATCCTATGCATTTAATACAACTTAAACAAGACTAGGCAAGCCTAGTTGAACTGGATTATAATTGTACTCGACATAAAATCACATCACATTTGAATTATTTTCTCCAAACGTGTTTAATCTAGTAAATAACTTTCCTTGCACACAACGCGTTGTGGGTCATATTTGGGGCTGATGTGAACAGATTTGATCACTTGCTCCACAGCCTGCTGCCTCGAGGGCTGAGGGTGTACTGTAGTGAACTTGACCTGCATCGTTTATGGACAGACACTTTTTATGACGTGAGAAAAAACAACATCCTGTTTCTATGAGGATTCCCGGAGGGGACGAGGGCTTTAGGGTGAGGGGATGAGGGCTTTAGGGTGAGGGCAGAGGGGACGAGGGCTTTAGGGTGAGGGCAGAGGGGACGAGGGCTTTAGGGTGAGGGCAGAGGGGACAAGGGCTTTAGGGTGAGGGCAGAGGGGACGAGGGCTTTAGGGTGAGGGGACGAGGGCTTTAGGGTGAGGGCAGAGGGGACAAGGGCTTTAGGGTGAGGGCAGAGGGGACGAGGGCTTTAGGGTGAGGGCAGAGGGGACGAGGGCTTTAGGGTGAGGGCAGAGGGGACGAGGGCTTTAGGGTGAGGGCAGAGGGGAATGACAACCATGTGAATGGGATCCAGCCCCTAATGTTTGCTAAGCAGAGTCCATAAGTCTCGAGTCCATCACAACATCTCTTGTTGTTTTGTCTCTGTACTCCAGCACACTGGATTTGAAACGGAACAATGACTACGAGGTCAAAGAGGAGACTCCCTGCTTTCATTCGAGAGTGTTGAAGTCCAACTCGGGTGAACTGTGTAGGAATTGTAGCCCTTTTTTCTTTTCTTTTTTGGGGACCAAACTGAATTGTACAAATTAACATAAACTTAAATAAAGAAGCGTGCTGTTGTCAAGATGCTTCAGCTTTGACCAAAGAAGCGTGCTGTTGTCGAGATGCTTCAGCTTTGACCAAAGAAGCGTGCTGTTGTTAAGATGCTTCAGCTTTGACCAAAGAAGTGTGCTGTTGTCAAGATGCTTCAGTTTGGACCAACATGTGGCAGGAAGCGTGCTGTTGTCAAGATGTGGTCCCGTAACGGCCCCTCTGCTGGAGGTCTGTGTTTACAGTGATGCGGAAGGCCAGGCTCTGCTCCTTTCCTCTCCTCCTCCCATGCCATTGTCTGAATCACTCTCTCTCGCTCACTCTCTCTCTCTCTCTCTCTCTCTCTCTCTCTCTCTCTCTCTGGTTTCAGGGCTCTGAGTGGAATGCGGCCAACATTGAGGAGCTGCAGAAAAACAAGTTAGTCTTTTCACCCGTGTTTACCTTGTGTCTGGGTGTGTTCTTCTCTTTCTCTATGGTGCTGGGTAACAACACGGTCTCATCAGAATATTTTTATAAAGTACTAATCTTGACCACAGGAAAAAAGGTACATATATAAATATATTTAGGTTTCGTATCGGCGAAAAGTAAAGAGGTAAAGGGTGCAAAACAGCTCGGCCAGGAGTAAAACTAACAATGCTTTGGTGAAGCTTTAAGGTGTGGTTAGGGTTATGGTTAGTTTAAGGTAACCGTGTGGTTAAGGTTAGTTTAAGGTAACAGTGTGGTTAAGGTTATGGTTAGGTTAAGGTAACAGTGTGGTTATGGTTAGTTTAAGGTAACAGTGTGGTTAAGGTTAGGGATAAGTTTATGGTTAGTTTAAGGTAACAGTGTAGTTAAGGTTATGGTTAGTTTAAGGTAACAGTGTACTTAAGGTTATGGTTAGTTTAAGGTAACAGTGTGGTTAAGGTTTTTTTTTTATCCACTTTTTCTCCCATTTTTCCACATTTTTCTCCCATCCCAATTTCGTATCATCCAATTCAACCCTCCCCTGTCACGGACGCTGTTTCTTGCCTCCCACAAGCCGGCTGCAATGTGGACTAAGTCATAGCACAAGTCCCCTCCGGTACTTGAGGTAACAGCAGTCGCATCTTTTCACCTGCGCAGCTCGATCTCTCAGTGGCGAGGAGTAACGCGTGGGAGGCTCACGCTGCCCCCGACACTTCCTGATTCTACTGCGCAGGCGCACCAACCGACCTGTAGGAGTCGCTGTCCACAACGCCCGATCCCCACCCATCAGTTTCCCACCCCCTAATACGGCCAATGTGTATTAGTACGGACGACCAGCTAAACTGAAAGCAAATGTGGAGCGCTGGGCTCGAACTGACGAGCCCAGCGTCTCCAGCATTTCGTGGCGAGCGTCTTGCCCACTACGCCACGTAGCCGCCCTCTCTCTCTTAGTATTCTTAACAAACCATCATCATAGTATTGCCGTGTTTGTATCGGGGTGAGTGGCTTGGTCTAGTGGTGAGCGCTGTGTTTGTATCAGGGTGAGTGGCTTGGTCTATTGGTGAGCGATGTGTTTGTATCAGGGCGAGTGGCTTGGTCTAGTGGTGAGCGCTGTGTTTATATCGGGGTGAGTGGCTTGGTCTAGTGGTGAGTGCTGTGTTTATATCGGGGTGAGTGGCTTGGTCTAGTGGTGAGCGCTGTGTTTGTATCAGGGTGAGTGGCTTGGTCTAGTGGTGAGCGCTGTGTTTATATCGGGGTGAGTGGCTTGGTCTAGTGGTGAGCGCTGTGTTTATATCGGGGTGAGTGGCTTGGTCTAGTGGTGAGTGCTGTGTTTATATCGGGGTGAGTGGCTTGGTTAGTGGTGAGTGCTGTGTTTATATCGGGGTGAGTGGCTTGGTCTATTGGTGAGCGATGTGTTTGTATCGGGGTGAGTGGCTTGGTCTAGTGGTGAGCGCTGTGTTTGTATCAGGGTGAGTGGCTTGGTCTATTGGTGAGCGATGTGTTTGTATCAGGGCGAGTGGCTTGGTCTAGTGGTGAGCGCTGTGTTTATATCGGGGTGAGTGGCTTGGTCTAGTGGTGAGTGCTGTGTTTATATCGGGTGAGTGGCTTGGTCTAGTGGTGAGCGCTGTGTTTGTATCAGGGTGAGTGGCTTGGTCTAGTGGTGAGCGCTGTGTTTATATCGGGGTGAGTGGCTTGGTCTAGTGGTGAGCGCTGTGTTTATATCGGGGTGAGTGGCTTGGTCTAGTGGTGAGTGGCTTGGTTAGTGGTGAGTGCTGTGTTTATATCGGGGTGAGTGGCTTGGTCTAGTGGTGAGCGCTGTGTTTGTATCTGGGTGAGTGGCTTGGTCTAGTGGTGAGCGCTGTGTTTGTATCTGGGTGAGTGGCTTGGTCTAGTGGTGAGCGCTGTGTTTGTATCTGGGTGAGTGGCTTGGTCTAGTGGTGAGCGCTGATACGAACGTACATTATGTACCTTTTTCCTGTACTTTATTTGCGTATTTTAAGTAGGGATGCACCGATCCGATATTGGTATCGGTATCGGCCGCCGATATCAGTAAAATAGCTGGATCGGGTATCGTTAAAAAATATATATATATCGATTTAAATTTTTTTTATAATAAATTAAATAAGAAATTACCAGTACATTTATATCTGTGTTAATTTGTTACATTTAGTTTCACTAAGTTAGGAAAGTAATTTTTAAGTCAAGCCTGATGTTGCCTTGCACAAAAGAATGATCCCAGTCTTTGTTTACAACAAATCAAAAACACACTTGTGATCCTTTACAATTCTTAAAAACTAAATATATTTTAATATAAAAATAAAAGAAACGTGGATAATTATTTTAAATTTTTTTTTACTTTTTTGGAAAAAATATTTGGACAATGGGTATTGGCCGATACCCAATCCCAGGTATCGGTATCGGGACTGAAAAAGTCGGATCAGTGCATCCCTAATTTTAAGCGAGATCAGGGTGAATGCCAATAACCGACAACCACAAGTTGTGTGTGTGTGTATATACAAAGTCAGTCCATTTGTGTACTGCCAGAAATGTGTGTATTGCCAGTTATTAGAATCAAGAGGTTTATTTGTCACATACATACCAGGGCATACAGTGAAATGCGGGAAGGCTGTTCCCTCACCGGGAATCGAACCCGGGCCGCGGCGGTGAGAGCGCCGAATCCTAACCACTAGACCACCAGGGGGGCGGGGCTAGGGGGTGGCTACTTGGGCTCAAGCCCCGAATGTTTTCTGAAAAGCCCCGAATCTATTTAATTATTTTTTTATTACATTTTTTTTTTACAATTAATCATTGTTACATGAAAATATGTTTGCACCAGATTTAGCAGAAGCTAATTTCCATCTGTAGTCTATCCAGCTTCTAACTGTATTTGAGTGAGTTAAGTCTTGGTGTTATGGTAGACTAAGACCTAAGCTTTAAATCACAATCAACAAGTTGACAAAAACATAATTCTTCCACCTTAGAAACATAGCTAAAGTACGGCCATTTATAAATCAAAAGGACGCTGAAAACCAGATCCATGCCTTTATCTAAAGCCGACTCGACTACTGTAATGCACTCCTTACCGGCCTCCCGAAAAAATATGATGATAACTGTAACTGAGGGGTACAATTCCCTGACTGTATTACTAGATATGATACTTACTACCACTACCTTTGTACTTAATATTCGGCCACCCAGTACACGGCATAAATATATTATGATGGACACAGATAACATTAATGCCTACACGGAGACAGTGCTGGACTATGTCTGTACTAGGGTGAAAGAAACAATCCCCACTACCAAAATGAAAGTTTACCCAAATCAAAAACCCTGGGTAGACAAATCCGTCCGTGAAGCTCTGAGAGAGCGCACCAAAGCATACAATGACGGCCTAGTGGCAGGCAACATGAATGACCACAAGGTGGCGCGACACAACGTAAGGAGGACAGTGTCAGAGGCCAAACGGCGCTACAGGGATAAAATTGAACTCCAGTTTGAACAAGCTGACTCTAGAGCTATGTGGCAGGGGCTCAAAACGATGACAGACTACAAAGGCGCCTCCCTCAAACTGAACAGTGACATCTCCTTAGCAAACGACCTCAATACCTTCTATGCAAGGTTTGATGCTGGTAATAACAACACCAGCTCACAAGCCTCGGCAATGGGGGGGGGGGGGTCGGCTGCTGATGGAGGCGCAGTGTTCAGGGTAACAGAGCATGAGGTGAGGCGGACCTTTAAAAAAGTGAATATCAGGAAGGCAGCAGGTCCGGACGGCATCCCCGGCCGCGTCCTAAAAGTCTGTGCCGACCAACTGGCCCCAGTATTCACTGACATATTTAACCTGTCCTTAGAACAGGCTGTCATCCCCACCTGCCTGAAGAAGTCCACTATTATCCCTGTACCCAAAAAATCCAAGCCTGCTTGCCTCAACGACTACCGCCCTGTAGCTCTCACCTCCATAGCCATGAAGTGCTTTGAGAAGCTAGTAAAGGGCTACATCTGCTCCTCCCTCCCCATCAACATGGACCCCCTGCAATTTGCATACCGCCCCAACAGGTCCACGGAGGACGCCATATCCCATGTGCTGCACACAGCAGCATCACACCTGGACAAGAGGCAGGGGAACTATGTGAGAATGCTATTCATCGACTACAGCTCGGCATTCAATACCATAGTCCCCTCCATACTCATAGCCAAGCTCAGGGACCTGGGCTTGGGCTATGACCTCTGCCAGTGGGTCTTGGACTTCCTGACTGGCAGACCCCAGGTGGTGAGAGCAGGCAACTGCACCTCCTCATCCATCACCCTCAACATAGGGGCCCCCCAGGGCTGTGTTCTGAGTCCCCTCCTCTACTCCCTGTACACACACGACTGTGTGGCTCAGCGGAGTAGCAATACAATCGTCAAATTTGCTGACGACACAGTGGTGGTGGGCCTGATCTCTGCCAACGACGAGAGGGCCTACCTGGAAGAGGTCAAGGTCCTGGCGGGATGGTGCCAGGAAAACAGCCTCTCCCTGAACGTCAGCAAAACAAAGGAGATGATTGTGGACTTCAGGAGGTCGGGGGTCAAGGACTACAGCCCCCTCAGCATCGACGGGGCACCGGTTGAGAGAGTCAACAGCTTCAAGTACCTCGGAGCCTACATATCCGAGGACTTGACATGGACCACACACATTAACAGTGTGGTGAAGAAGGCACGACAACGCCTCTACTTCCTCAGGCGCCTAAGGAAGTTCCAAGTCAGCCAGAAGATCCTTAAGAACTTCTACTCATGTACAATAGAGAGCATCTTGACCGGCAACATCACCTCCTGGTTTGGGAATAGCACTGCAAAAGACCAAAGCAGACTACAAAGAGTGACACGTTCAGCCGAACGCACAATTGGAGGGGGGCTCCCCACCCTCCAGAACATTTACTACAAGCGTTGCAAGGGCAAGGCTAAGAGAATCATTAAAGACTCCAGTCACCCGAACAACTGCCTCTTCGAACTGCTGCGGTCAGGCAAGCGATACAGGAGTCTCAAGGCGAGCACAGAAAGACTCAGAAGTAGCTTCTATCCCCAGGCCATCAGGCTGCTAAACGAACAATGAATGAACACTACACAACAACAACCACCAAACGCACATAGCACACACATCCACACGCACACACCCACTTTAAACAAACACACTGTAGCACCCACTCCACACACTTTATAGCACACACCCACTTTAAACAAACACACTGTAGCACCCACTCCCCACACTTTATATTTATGGATGAAGGATTGCACTACAACTCGTACACCTTACTGTAAATTGTACCTAAAATTGTACCTCATCCCATTTCTGCTTTGCACTAGATAGTACTGTACATTAGTACACTGCATAGTATTGTGTATTGTATATTATATGGTAACTCAGAACATTGTACATATGTCTATACCGAACACTGTGACCTCATTTTCTTCTTCTAAATTCATGCTATATTATGTTATTATGTTATTTGATACTATCTTGTCTAGCACAGTCTCTGGAGCGTAACAGTAAGAAGCATTTTGTATGAAAGTATTCTGTACTTCTGTATGACAACTATTAAAGAACTAAAGAACTTGAACACTGTCACGTAGATGAAACGGATCCAACACAAATGTACGAATTAGAAATAGGTCTTTATTTCTACACAGCGATGGTGTGTAGAGCAAGCACTTAATCAAATCAATCACATTTATGAATGGAATTAGTATGCACTTTTATGGCAAGAGTATTCGTCGGTATATCAATAGAGAATGTCCAATCTCTGAAGGCGCAGGTGGTACATATACGACCTGGAATAGTTTAAGGAATAACAGCAATGATACTTTAATGATTATATACTGGACACACTAGGGGGGGTTAATCCGGTCGCTTGTAAGCCGACAGGAGTAGGAGGGGGGGGGGGGTAGAATCCGGCTGCCTCATCCGGCCAAGGGTATCCCAGGTGAACCCACTGTAGTGCCGTTCAATGCGCCGGCGATCCTTGGACCACAGATGAAAGCAGGTGGACTCTTTGTGGGCCGGCTCTCTCCGGTCCACGGGGGAGAGACGTGAAGCGACCTCGTCTTGCAGAGCGTCTCCTCACCTTGCGTCCTCTCCAGGGGGGGGGGTTCCAACACACGGCAGTGTCGGGGGTCTTTATCCATGGAATAATCAAAGTATACAAAGCATAATCCGTGCCTGGGAAGGCGGGCTGTCGTCGGTAGAATAATCCGGTATACAGGTCCACTCGCTCGTCGGCTCTGGGGCTCCTCGGGTGCAGCTTCACGTGGGGTCAACCACCCTGGATAAGCAGCCAGTTCTCTGCCCGAAACGATGGGGTACTGACTACGGTAGTATTCTCACCGCACGAAGCACTATATATTAACAGACTATTATTAGCTTAATAGACTACGTCCAACTCGACGATATAGTGCCAAATATGACTATTCAAATATTAATATACACGATGTCTCAATACCGATGGTAGGCGAACTTGGCCTTACTCCCACACGTGGCGTCGCGGGGAGGCTTTACGTCTGTGACTCTATTGGAGGGTAAGAAACTGGACTGAAAAGGAAGTCCTACTTTAGTAGCGCAGTATATATACGCACTATGAACAAATAGTCCCATTAGTGGTGCGGTAGCCAGATTCCTACGCGGAACTAGGACTTGTTCGTACATGTGGAGCGGTACGTTTGAACTGGGTCTGAGGGGTATGGCAGCCTGGCACCAAGGTCTCGACCAATAGTAGAATGGAGACTATTATGGGATGTTCAGTAGGCTAGAATGGATATTCAATGCATATTGTACAAGGAATATACAAGGGATATCAGGGAATATTAGAGAATATACAAATACAATTAAATATATATATATAAATAAATATATATATTCGGTTTAATCTGGCCCTTCACAACAATAACTATTTTATTGCAATGCACTATTGCATTATTTTATTCTATTTTACTAACTATTTTATTGCACTGCACTATTTTACTTTGTATCAGTGATAATCAAACCGTAAACAAAGACGCATATTAACACTTTCAGCGCCAGATGGCGCTGTTTACTGTTACTGTTGAAAGGCCAGCGCCTTTTAACATGGGGATACGTGGCTGTGTTTGCAGGCCTAAAGCTATATTATATATTATAGCTATGGATCTAATAATATAGTCGATTGTCATTGAGTTTCTTCCGGTCAAGATGCAAAAAACAGATCATTTTTCCATCCATACATTTCCGTTTTATACCGTTGTGAATATGAGTGTAGTTTCAGGGTGGTCTGGTGTCATTTCCAAAATGACAGACACCAAGCCACATAGTTTCAAATGGAATGCAATAGTGGCGGTATTGGACTTTTGAGATCTCAGACCCATCCCCAGTGATAACACAGGCTGCCGGCATGTCTTTATGAATGGAAATATCGAATAAAAGAAACAACGATGAAAACCCGACTATACTCTGGAGTCCTGGCGCTCAACGTTCGGCGAGTTACCGGTAACCCTAGATCTTAGATCCTAATATGAAAAACGATGTGATTTAATGTTCTATGTCTTACCTCGACTTTGTCTATTTTACTGCTATCTATTTTATGCTTTATGTCTGCACTTTATGCATTGCTCTTGATCTGCCAATGTTGTGCTCATTTTATGCCTGTCTTTTTGTACTGCTGTGAAGCACTTTGAGCTGCAATTCTTGTATGAAAGGTGCTATACAAACAGTGTATTATTATTATTTTTTATCCACTTTTTCTCCCATTTTTCTCCCATCCCAATTTTCATATCGTCCAATTCAACCCTCCCCTGTCTTCGAACGTTGTTTCTTGCCTCCCACAAGCCGGCTGCAATGTGGACTAAGTCATACATAGCACGAGTCCCCTCCGATACTCGAGGTAACAGCCGTTGCATCTTTTCACCTGCGCGGCTCGATCTTTCAGCGTCTGGGCTTTGGAGGGGCCCCGCCCCCGTCGCTTCTTGATTCTACTGCGCAGGCGCACCAACGACCTGTAGGAGTCGCTGTCCACAACGCCCGATCCCCACCCTTCAGTTTCCCTCCCCGTAATACGGCCAATGTGTATTACTGTGGACGACCAGCTAAACTGAAAGCAATGTGGAGAGCGGGGCTCGAACAGGAGGCATCCTGTTCAAGCCTAGTCTCCAGCATTCGTTGCGAGCGCCTTGCCCACTGCGCCACGTAGCCGCCCTCACACAGTGTATTATTATTATTATAAATTATTATAGTTTGCTTCATTAATTAAAGGGTGTGCATTTAAGTGTTCTCTAGTGCCTTTTGTCCGCTTTTCTATATTTTCTCTCATCCCAATTTCGTATCATCCAATTTAACCCTCCCCTGTCACGAACGCTGTTTCTTGCCTCCCACAAGCCGGCTGCAATGTGGACTAAGTCATACATAGCACAAGTCCCCTCCGGTACTTGAGGTAACAGCAGTCGCATCTTTTCACCTGCGCAGCTCGATCTCTCAGTGGCGAGGAGTAACGCGTGGGAGGCTCACGCTGCCCCCGACACTTCCTGATTCTACTGCGCAGGCGCACCAACCGACCTGTAGGAGTCGCTGTCCACAACGCCCGATCCCCACCCATCAGTTTCCCACCCCCTAATACGGCCAATGTGTATTAGTATGAACGACCAGCTAAACTGAAAGCAATGTGGAGCGCTGGGCTCGAACAGGCGAGCCCAGCGTCTCCGCATTCGTGGCGAGCGCCTGGCCCACTACGCCACATAGCCGCCCTAAGGTGGTGGTATAAGTTAAAGGTTGTTGTGTCTAAGTAAAAAAAATCCGTGCCCCAATCTGGGCTAAGCCCCGGATCTCCTACAATCCTAAATCCGCCCCTGCCAGGGACCACTTGTGACCAGTGGTGCAGTGCTGGTATAACTCGGTATAACGGCGTTATACCTCGGTCACTGAGGCTGAAGTACGCGCAATCGCTTTTTACATGGCATTATACAACGGCATGCAAATTTCTCGATTCTGATTGGCTGAAACAGTCATTTTACACGTCTTTATTGGCAACAATCCACGCTGCTGGCCCAGGACCCGCCCACAACCGACCCACATCACATCACTCCGCCGGATCACAAGAAGGTGGCCAATAATATTTACAAATGGATATGTTAATGGCGACTAAACGACTAAATATGAAGCGATTCTGTCAAGGGGAATGTGTTAGCCCTTTAAACAATGTTGGATGATGTAATTGATGGGTCTTGAGGCAATCTAGAACAAAAGAAAAATCGCGGTTTGATTGATAGATTAATTGATTGATTTAAATTTCTACTTCCTTCTTGCTACTGACTGCAGCGTTCTCTCTCACTGTCCGACGCTGGCGTACCCACAAACACACACACACACATACACACACACACACACACACACACACACACACACACATACACACACACACGCACACACACACTGTGACACACACACACACACACACACACGCACACACACACACACACACTCCTGTCTGCAACAGCGGGGGAGTCAGACTGAGAGAGAAGCAGCGCTGTTTTAAGTGAGCATGGTCTATTGAATTGATTGATTGGTTGATTGCTAATTTTATTACTGTACCCCTGGTTTCCAACTGGTTAAGTTTAGGCTAAAAGAAATAAATAAAAAAATAGGGCGAAGAAAACGTTTTTTTCCTATGCATTCCCTTAACAATTGTGTGTATTGAGCCGTACTGTATTGTACCCATTCTGCATCTGGTAATAAAATTTTCAATCAATCATTCCAATAATACACAGTTGGATGTGTTAGTTGGTTGGATGCACTTCAAGCTGCTTCCACATGAGGCAACTTCTCTCAATCATTCCAATAATACACAGTTGGATGTGTTAGTTTGGTTGGATGCACTTCAAGCTGCTTCCACATGGAGTTGTGGGAACTACTTTTTCTGGCGGATGGTTTTTTCAATAAATCTTCGATTAATGTGTGTTTATTGTATAGAAATAAGGTTGGATGAATCTGGCAGTTGTATAAAAGCTTTACACCACGTGCAGTCGTGATTTGTGACCAATAAACCATGCCTAGGGGGGTCTAACGACCCTCGGCTGCGCCTCGGGCCTAACAACCACCCCTAGGCATGGTTTATTGGTCACAAACCACTCCTGCGTGTGATGTAATGCTTAATTATCCAACCGGACTCCCGGAGAAGCATGCAGCTGCAGAGCCGCAGAGCCAGCGGCGCTCTCTGGGCCGCGCGCTGACGGCCGCGCTGTGAGGCAATAGTATCCAGCTGCAGGACGAGAGCAGCCAAAAAAAACTGTGCATGCGCGCGCACGCGCGTGGAGTGTTTGACCTACTGTCAATTTGCCACTGCACCACTGCTTGTGACTAATGTTTTTAGATCCGCAGCGCATCTATATGACCTGCGATGTCACTCACCGACTCACCCGCTCATTCACTCACAGTTAGTCGCTCTGCCCCCTGGTGGTCAAAAGGAAATTCGCTTCGCACCGCTGACACGCCGTGTCCCTGTTTTCCAGCGTGGGCTACATCTTGAATGTGACCAGGGAGATCGACAACTTCTTCCCAGAGTCCTTCACCTACACCAACATCAGAGTGTACGATGTGGAGGCCACAGACCTGCTCCCTCACTGGACGGATACATACAATTTCATCAACACCGCCAGGTATGTCACCCCCCCCCATGATCCACCCATATAGCCTGAATCACAATCCTCCCCGTTCTACCTGATTAAAGTAATGTGTCGCGCCCTCTGGTGGTAATAAGCCAATGTTGCAATTTGCACTGTCAACTTTGGTGTTTACCATGCCATTGAAATCTTACCAGCTTGAACCTCAACAGACCCTGTGTGTGTGTACCGGTATACCTTTCTTCCAAAGTCTCCAAGGTATCCTTTTTACATATCTGCAGATACTATATCTATATCTGTACATATCCATTACCAACTCTTACTAGTTATGCTGCCAGCCAGTATGACTTACTACCATAGTGTCTTTATACCTGTATCACGGTACATATTAATACTACAACTCTACACATACATTTGATTAGCAGTGCACTACTCAGTAGTACTCATTTATATATTTTATACCACGTTTAATCACCTGTACATTGTATATTACTATTGCACTTTACTGTTACATTTGCACTCTGGTTGGGTGCTCTTTTTGTTGTACTGTACTTGTGCTGTATAATGACAATACATTCTAATCTAATCTAGGTGTGTGCATACATCCAGATTATTGGAACAATTATTCTAAAGTAGCTGTGACCAAAGTTATTTGTTTGCCAATATGTGGGTTATCATTTCTGTTCTTATTGAATATAGTGTCATCAGTCACCAGCTTGCATTTGTAATCTTTGGAACAAGGGAATGGTTATTTTCTTTCTTCCCAGCAAAAAAAACAAATTTTTAACAGTCCAGCTAAAACTTCCAAGTCTGAAAATGTGACAAAGTGATGGACAGTTAGAAGTTTATTATTATTAATTATCTAATCAATTATTTTGACACATCCCTAAAACCTACTAATAATCCCCCCCCTCCCCTTGGGTTCTCAGGAAGGCTGGCCAATCGGTGCTGGTGCACTGTAAGATGGGCGTGTCCCGCTCCTCCTCCACGGTGATCGCCTACGCCATGAAGCAGCAGCACTGGTCCCTGGAGGTGGCCATGGCGTACGTCAGGGACCGCCGGCCCATCATCAAGCCCAACCCGGGCTTCATGAAGCAGCTTCAGACCTACAGCGGCATCCTGAACGCCAGGTCAGAGACACATGTTTGTATGTATATGTATGCTTATTGGCATGCAGGGTTCCTAGTCTGGATTTTACAAGATACGTGTGCCCTAATGATGAGGATAAGCGCTCAATGAAGAAACCTACTCCCATTGCCAAAAGAGAGTCTAATACTTACTATGGTAGCTCATAATGGCCCCCAAACAGTATTTCCACCTTCAGCAGACATTTTGATGTTGACAATGCCGATGCCACATGCCCCCTAATGGCCACCACAACTCAACATGTAGATAGATGGACAGTGATATCACCAGGGTTATCAAGTGGGCACCTCCCTTCACTAGTGTTTGGTCAAGTTAGGCTCAGGACACCTCGGGAAGGCTCAACTGTTAGTTCCAGCGTCCCAGAACGACCCCCCTCCATGCTAGCTCTCATGTTAGAACTTCCTTGTGTTATCCTATGTCAAAAATAGAAAAGTTCCTGATAGCAATATCACACATGAAACAGAAACAACAGAGAAGGAAATTAAAACCTCCCTTTCAATGCTGCTTCTGACATCTCATTTACTGCCTTTCGTAAACTCCACCCACGAATCCCCAACTCTCCCAATAACGATAAAGTAGATTGTGCTATAAATCCTCTGCATCCTACTTCCACCGGACAAACCCTAGCTTTCCATCCTCGCTGTTCAGATTCTGCTGCCAAGTCTGCATATCTAAGCTTTTTCCTTTCGTACGCCTCCTCCACTGAATCCTCCCAAGGCAGTCAATCCTATAAAATAAACAAACCGCTGACTAGCAGACCATAATAGGTATAGAAAAGATCAAGAATGATTATAGACTCACTTTATTTATAGACATATTTGTTATGAAGAATACTTTTCAGCTGTAGAGTGCTTAGGGCCCTAGTCATCATATTGCTCAGCCAATACATCATACTGAACACTCATCAAAATCTTTAGATATTTAAGATTTTAAATAAGTGTGGGATTTTTATATGGAAAATGCGTAGCAGGAATTCTTGTGGGTTTTTCTTGTTTGTAGCTTGTTTGTATCAAAGCTTGTTCAGTGTGTGAGAATTCTCCTGTCCGCTTACTCCCCATCCCAGTCAGCAGCGACACAGCACCCTCTGGAGGCGCATGTCGAGAGAACAGAGGATGTCACTCCGGATCAATAAGGAGAAAGGGGAGGAGAGCGAAGGAGAGGAGGAGGATGATGATGATGATGATGATGATGATGATGATGATGAGGAGCTCGATGACGAGGAAGACGACGTGGAGAGCCCATATGACACTATTGATAATGGAGGTGGCGATGAAGAGGAGCCACCGGTAAGCATAATTTCTATTTAATAAGCATAATACTAATAATAATGATGATAATAAGCATATTATTTCATAAAGAGATAGAAGAACATCATGATACTGGTTTTTATTTACCAAGAAGTGATTGGAATTCTAGAGAATGCTTTTTTTAAATTCCTTTTTGTTATCGAACCCCTCCCTCTCACTGACACACATACATACACACACATGCACATACACATTACACACACAAAGGTCTTTGAAGACTCCACCCCCAAGTCTGGAGTCAACGAGGAGGCTCCACCCACAGCCACCTTGCCTGTCAATCCCCTCATCACTGTGGATGGCGAGAAGGTGAGCATTTAGCTATAATACCCATTAGAGTGTATTGTTGTTGGCCTATATTTTGCACTTTTTTTTTTAATAGCTATTTTCCCCCTATTCCTCCCTGTTTTCACACAGTCTCTCCTGTTTTGTCTTTTTTTCTTTTTCTTTTTAGTTGTCTCCGAGTCTCAATCGCAGTGGAAGGATGAACCTCTTCTCTCTCATGCAGTCCATCAGCGAACTAGACGATGAGGACAAACCCGGACAGGTAGAGGAGGGCGGGGAGGAGGGTGGGGAGGGGGGGGGGGGAGGAGGAGGAGGAGGGGGGAAGGGGGTGATGAACTGGAAGGAAACATACTAAGTAGACACTTTCAGGATCTTCTCTTGGTGTAGTTTCATATTTAACTGTACAAATGCTTTCCACTCTCCTCAGTATTACAGTACAGTATTATCTGTTTACAGTCAAACGGAGGTGTAGTGGAGGAGACACAGGAGTAAAGCAGAGGGAGGTGTAGTGGAGGAGACACAGGAGTAAAGCAGAGGGAGGTGTAGTGGAGGAGACACAGGAGTAAAGCAGAGGGAGGTGTAGTGGAGGAGACACAGGACAGAAGGTCCTTTGATGTGGTTTGATCTTGGGTTGGTGTTTACATAGAGGTTCCAGGTCCCAGAGCTGCGTGGGTCTTAAAGGATAACACCAGTCTCTTTTACCACAGGCTCATTACCGGCATCAGAAACACACTTGTGTCTAAAGCACACTTGTCTCTCTGCCACAGAGAGAGCACCAGTCCCCCACTTTAAAAAGACAAATGGAGGGCGGCTACGTGGCGTAGTGGGCAAGGCGCTCGCCACGAATGCGGAGACGCTGGGCTCGACTGTTCGAGCCCAGCGCTCCACATTGCTTTCAGTTTAGCTGGTCGTTCATACTAATACATATTGGCCGTATTAGGGGGTGGGAAACTGATGGGTGGGGATCGGGCGTTGTGGACAGCGACTCCTACAGGTCGGTTGGTGCGCCTGCGCAGTAGAATCAGGAAGTGTCGGGGGCAGCGTGAGCCTCCCACGCGTTACTCCTCGCCACTGAGAGATCGAGCTGCGCAGGTGAAAAGATGCGACTGCTGTTACCTCAAGTACCGGAGGGGACTTGTGCTATGTATGACTTAGTCCACATTGCAGCCGGCTTGTGGGAGGCAAGAAACAGCGTTCGTGACTGGGGAGGGTTGAATTGGATGATACGAAATTCGGATGGGAGAAAATATAGAAAATGGGAGAAAAAGTGGATAAAAAAAAAAAAAAGACAAATGGACCCTTTTACTGCCTGTAAACAATGATTTCATTTTGGCGACAAGAGCCGCGTGATGTCCGCCGACCTGTCCGCACGTTCTGCTACCTTCGCCCAGTCCTGTGCGTGGCACACGTACAATAATACAGTAGTCTAACCGTGTACGCAAAGGCATCGAACACCAGAGATTCCCAACCCAGCTCTGAATCAGCTCTGCAGCAGAGAATGAGAGCCGCAGAGACGACACTTAAATCACACGCTTATTTCACATTCCAAGAGCTAATTCTAATGACTTCAACTCAAAAGACGCGCTTGCAATTTGGACGCGGGACGCGGACTAATATAAGAGTCTATATGTTCTAACGTTTAGTATATTCATCCTGATTGATTGATTGAAAACTTTATTAACAGATTGCAGACTGGGTACAATACAGTACGGCTCAATACACACAATTGTTAAGAGGATGCAGACCAGAGAAAGACTTTCGTCTTGTTTACATCAGGGTCCCCCATTTTCAATTCATCAGGACATTTATGACATACAGATATACAGTACTGTTTCATCAAGACATTTATGACATACAAGACATACAAATATACAGTACTGTTTAAGAGATCATAAAAAATATATATACATTCGAAGGGGAAGAAACTGTACATTGGAGGGGGTTGGGTGGGGGGGTTTGGACATTTACCGGGCCAGTTTCTAATTGCAGCCACCCGTAGGTGCTCTTTGAGAGCGGTTTTGAAGGAGGGTAGGGATTCATGATTCGTCATGTGCAATAACAGTTTTAGTCGACTAGATATGTCGAATGACAAATTGAAAGGAATGGACATTCATGAGCATTGAGCATCCTATTTCCTTGTTTTTGTTGCAATGATGGATTATGCCCCTGAGGCAAGAAGAAGTATGTCCGTGCACATTGTTTTTGAGTTATGAATATAATGGATATACTGAGTTCTGGAAAATGCAGCAGAGAAATGGCGAATGTAGTCATGTAAAGGTCAGCACGACGGTTAAATGACACCACTGTTTTTAACCAATTGTTTTTAAATCTCAAGACACGGGGCGGCTACGTGGCGTAGTGGGCAAGGCGCTCGCCACGAATGCAGAGACGCTGGGCTCGCCTGTTCGAGCCCAGTACTCCACATTGCTTTCAGTTTAGCTGGTCGTTCATACTAATACACATTGGCCGTATTAGGGGGTGGGAAACTGATGGGTGGGGATCGGGCGTTGTGGACAGCGACTCCTACAGGTCGGTTGGTGCGCCTGCGCAGTAGAATCAGGAAGTGTCGGGGGCAGGGTGAGCCTCCCACGCGTTACTCCTCGCCACTGAGAGATCGAGCTGCGCAGGTGAAAAGATGCGACTGCTGTTACCTCAAGTACCAGAGGGGACTTGTGCTATGTATGACTTAGTCCACATTGCAGCCGGCTTGTGGGAGGCAAGAAACAGCGTTCGTGACAGGGGAGGGTTGAATTGGATGATATGAAATTGGGATGGGAGAAAATATAGAAAATGGGAGAAAAAGTGGATAAAAAAAAAACTCAAGACACGGCCTCCAAATGTACTTTCAATGTTGTTGTTCTTCTCGTCGTAGCTGCCTGGCAGTCCGAGGCGATCCCCTGGGCAACGGAGGCGGAGCCACGGACGGAGGGGTCTGGTTCGTCAGAGAGGCTGTCTGGACGCTTCACCCGAACCGCGCAGCCAACCGGGGCCCAGAACACAAGAGGAGGTGGGACTAGGTCACCCACCAGGATGCAGTAAAGGAGACGGGAAGACGATGGAGTGATAATATTAAAGAGTGACGAGAGGAGAGGAGGGGGGGGGGGGGGGTTGGGGAACATGAGGGGAGACAGTGGATGGTCAGGAGGACATAAACGGATTACCAGAGGAGACCCTAATAGCAGTGTTGTAGCTCTGAAGACCAGTTTCCTTTGATATCCGTCTCGTTTCAGTGTCGGACCCTGTTTATCTTGGTCTCGGTCCCCCCCACAGCCGCCCACTTAATTTGATCATAACACATTAACATTTAGATGAAAATGTAGACTGCAAATTTAGATGAGAACGTAGACTTCTTCCTTCTTTCCGCCAAAGACTGCGTCATTCAAAATTGAATTGATCTTTGAAAAACATTTGGAGATGTTCCCTCTCAGCAGATGGGGAAAGATGAAGTTTGACCTGGGGTCTCCTCCGCCAACTGGGTCTTGATCTTTACTCTGGTCCGGTCCGGGGACGGTTCTTGGCCTGGGACTTGTCTTGGTCTCACCTGAGATGGGTCTTTTTCCCAATGTGGGAATAAAATCATGTGGGTTTTACCTCAGTTGGCACGCGCCTCCCTGTCGGCCCGTTAGTCGTTATATGTAAGATGATCAAAAACAATTTTTCTTTTCGTTGCCTCTGCCGTTCTGACAGAATCGAACACAAATATTATATATTAAGTCTTGGCGTGAGACACAATGGTATGACTTGTAACCCTACACTATCAACAGCCAAATTAAATCAACTGACTGACTGGCTGGTCAATCAGACACGACACTGGGTATACAAACGCTAAAAGTGAATCAAAAAATTGTCTAGTATCTCGTATAGAGCCTCTTTGGTGAAACCAGCGTTTATGTTTCAAAAACTTGTGACAAATTGTTGAGTGTTTTTAGTCCTGGTTGGGGTGGTCTCATCTACAACACTGACTAATAGGAGTGGATTGTGTCTAAAGATATCTTTCTTTCTTTTTTAATATACTGGCATGCCACAGAATTATGTTGTAGGTCATTGAAGCATAATTTTAATTTTAAGTCCTATTTTGCACAGCTTTTATTACATTTCACAAATCTGCTTAGACGCATTAGGATTATATGCTCACTCTTCATTGGCACACAGTAAATTATTGAAAAATATTATATTGCTGCAGTATTGCGATACCAGAGCATGACCAAAGGCAAACATTTCTAGAGGCTTAAGTGGAGATGTACTGTATTTACATTTGTGTATTTACTATTTATATTTTATTTTGTATATTCAGTACATATCCTGCCACATAGATAGATGTACAGTATCTTTTAGTGCCTTCCCTCTCTCCCTCCTCCGTGGATAAGATCTATGCAATCATTTTCCTATGTTCTTTTTGCTTTGGACAATTTTAAGCTATATGCTGCCAGTCTGGGTAGTATGTATGTATCCATGTATTTTATTAAGCATACTTTTTAAATGTTCTCCAAGTGCACATACAGACACACGTAAAGACGCACACACAGACTACCACATAAAGACTCACAACTAAAGACTTACCGAATTTCCCCAAGGGGATCAATAAAGGAATATCTTATATTATCTTAAAGACTTACACCTAAAGACTCACAACGATAGGTTATGACTATAACCAAGTTCTGGCGGCTAGGTGGTGTAGTGGTCTAAGGCACTCGCCACCAGTGTGGAGACGCTAGGATTCGCGTGTTCGAATCCAGCTCTCCACATTGTTTTTCAGTTTGGCTGGTCGTCCGCAGTAATACACATTGGCCGTATTACGGGGAGGGAAAACTGAAGGGTGGGGATCGAACGTTGTGAACAAGCGACTCCTACAAGTCGGTTGGTGCGCCTGCGCAGTAGAATCAGGAAGTGTCGGGGGCAGCGTGAGCCTCCCACGCGTTACTCCTCGACACTAAGAGATCGAGCTGCGCAGGTGAAAAGATGCGACTGCTGTTACCTCAAGTACCGGAGGGGACTTGTGCTATGTATGACTTAGTCCACATTGCAGCCGGCTTGTGGGAGGCAAGAAACAGCGTTCGTGACAGGGGAGGGTTGAATTGGATGATACGAAATTGGGATGGGAGAAAATATAGAAAAATGGGAGAAAAAGTGGATCAAAAAAAATGACTATAACCAAGTTCTGTTAGTTAGGGGCGATGCTTGGCATCACACTGCACTATCTCGCGTACGTGCACGCGTACTGAATAAACCACAAATGTACCTCTAATACCAGTATTAGTCTGACCACACCCCTCATCAGCTTACCTTCATAAGCAGGTGTGTGGTCACCTGCTCTCCTCCTTCCCAAGCTTTCACCACAAGGTGAGGACAAGGGCTGCAGCGGCCGTCTGATGCCAAGCATCGCCCCTAACTAACAGAACTTGGTTATAGTCATAACCTATCGTTCTGTATCGTTAGTGGCTTAGCTTGGCATCACACTGCACAAGGGAGGCCAAGCGGAGCCACTGGCTGACAAATACACCCCGCTGACAGCCCCCCCACAACCATCAGAACAGGGAGGGCCGAGCCCCCCCGACCCCCCCTAATGGCGGGTAGCCCCCCTATTAGGGACGTCACGGGAGGGCGACGGACCCGACCGTGCGAAGAGGCACTCAAGCAACTCAACGCACAGGGTGAGCAGACCGTGGCTTGACCCCACGACTACACACACGCACAACCCGCATGCCACCCGGGAACGAACGGAGGAACAACCTCGTTACTGCCCCCAGAATCACGGGGTCAAGGGCAAACCCAACCCCGTGGCAAGGCCGTAGCAGCGGAGCACGAAGGAAGACCCAGACCCACCAAAAGGACTGGACTCCCTAGAATGGGGGCCCGGAGAAGTCCATGATGCCAGCATCAAGACCCCACCAGGTGGGCACGTAGTGCCCCGCCCCCCACATCGCCAGCGTATTCGGACAAAGGCCCCTCAGTTACTGCACCTGGTATTCCCAGGCGGAATCCCATCCAAGTACTAACCAGGCCAGAACCTGCTTAGCTTCCGAGATCGGACGAGATCGGGCGTGTTCAGGTCGGTATGGCCGTAAGCCGAGCGGGCCCCGTCCCCCCAATAGTACACCGCCTGGCACACTGACCCTGCAGAACAGGCAGTCAGCATGGCCGTAAGCACACAAAAAAGGTTAACCAACGGAAGCAGGCAGCGCACCGGGGAAAAAAACCAGGCAACAGGCTGTTAACCCTAGCCTGGAGACTGCGGACGAGACAGGCGCCAGAGGGGACAGCTGAACACAGCCGCCCCGGCGGAAGGAGCGTAAGCTGGCGGTGTTGCATGACCAAGCCTCCATTTAACAACCCCCACCCAGAGGGGTCGAGCAGAGAAGGCTGACACGATTGGCAGACGTCATGAACGTGCAGGGGCACCCTCAAACGGTGAACCCGGGAGTTGACACTGCTCCAACACACCAGGGAATCAACCACCTCGGTGTTACCCAATGCGGTGGTTGTTCCTATAACCCCTCAAGAAAAAACTCCAAAACACACCTGCGGGTATACACCGGCTATACCGCAGTACAAGTGTTTCAGTTTCCAAAAAGGGTTAACCCAGGCCTACGGGTCGCAAACATCACTTCGGACCGGGCCTGGCGGTACGGGAAGCACAGGGTCACCAGAGGAGGTCAAAAAACCACCCCCACAGGCCCCTCTTCGCCATGCGTGAGAGAGGAGCGAAAAATAATGGAGAACCAGCCCCTAAGCACACCGTACCTGGTATTCCCCGGCGGTCTCCCAACCAAGTACTAACCAGGACCAACCTGTGTAGCGGCCGAGATCCGACGAGATCGAGCACGTACAGAATGGCATGGCTGTAAGCCATGACGACAGTGCTGAGTAAAAACATACCCAACCAGGGTCTCCATAGCGCTTAACCCTGTGACACCCAGACCGACCTGGCATTTTTCCCCCTGAAAAAAGCCCAAGTCCCTCAGGGTACCAGAACAGCAGATCTGCATCCCCGGCGGACAACGGGTTCAACTGATCTGGACCAGCGTGACCAGAACCAGTCCCGTGCCCTAACCACGCCGACATGCCTACTCCAGGAGAAGGGCAGATATGCGTGTTGATCTTAACATGAAAAGAAGGCGCCACCCAGACGTTCGGACGAACCGCGCCTGAGACCCCACTACATATGTTCAGATCCATCCCGTCATCATCCCCCAGACATTAACGAGAATCCGTCGACAACCCACCCAGGTCATGGGATGTGGTCGTCGGAAGAGGAAAAACCCCCATCTCAGTTGCTTTATAAAAACGCTGTTTCAACCACAAGCAACCAAGGCGTGCCAGCCAATCGCCTGTTTACAGCGAGCTAGCACTATACGTGCGTCGGGACACACCCCCATCAATGAACAGGCTATTTAGACCTGTCATTGAATCCCCAAGGCGCCCAGGGGAACGACAAGAGGGGTGTGACACTCCCTAACTCCAACACTTCTGGAATAGAAAGAAGGAAGCATCAACAGTATGTATCCCAGTCTACACAGCCGGGGTAAAAAATGTTCACATTTTTACATCCCACCACCCTCCCATAGGAAAGAGACGGGGATCCCCAGAGAGACTTCCCACGCGAGCTGTACAGATTGAAAAGAATATATTGCACCTTGAGCCATGTAAAAAACTGGTTTTAGGGCCTCCGGGGAAGAGGCACTGAACCCATACACACTCAATAAACGAATTGAATCGAATATACATACAATAGAAAAGGACCCTTCTAGAGGGTCCACTCACTTTGACAATCTGAGGAGGAAGGCTCTGTACTCTGATGGAGGCTTCCTCACATGGAAGAAGGAGTCCGAACTCACAGAAGGCCTGAATAGGCGCTTGGTGAGGAGGAGCCCTGACCACCCCCCCTGAAAACAGATCCATCACATGGACCTGAACAGCACACGGAAGTCCTACCAACAGAGACGCGCACGGTGACGTACTCTATGGCGGGGGAATTCCTGCGGTGCACACGCCCAATATACCAGGCCGTGGGACCAGGAACTCCCCCCCCCCCCCCCCCCCCCCCCCCCCCGTAACGTGCCGAACCGCCACGTGACGGGAACCTTGAAGGACAGGGGGTGTACACCTGACCGACAGAACAATGGGGAGAGGAAAGGTTACCAGTTCACCCCTTTACGACCCCACACCCATGATACGACGTAACGACAAAAAGAGAATATGACACAGTCATAGTCAGCTCTATGAAGCGTTTCACAGCTCCACACAGCGCATGAGCTAACCTGCCATCTGATTTTTACTAAGGAAAAACACAGAATAGAGAGGGCTCTAAGAACCCCGGTCCAACATACACATGTGCTTCTGTGGCCAGTACAACCCAGTTGTAGGTCACATGACACACACAACCCATCATCACCTACAAAAAATGGCAAAAACACTCAACAGAGGAACGCCGTTTTTTTCACAATGAGAGAATACATCATTCTTGATTAGTATCGACCACAGGCCTTGCTAAGCACACATGACAGCAACCAAACCAATTTCCCTTTAGGAAATAAGTTTCTCCAGCAGATTTAGCACAACCTCAGCAATCAAGCTAAGAGTTACATCGTATCCCTACCACACAAAAGACACAATTAATGCACAACATGTCTGATAGGAGGTGATAAAGTCCCCAGGGAACCGGGGGGGAAAACACAATCCTCCTATTTTACCCTCAATACGGCCAGTTAAAACAGGAAAACCTGTTAATGTGTGAACACACTGTTCATTGTCATTACAGTCTGAGAAAGAACATTCTTTTACTCACTTGTCACCAAGCATAGCTTCATAGGTTAGTTGCCTTAGTAGTGAGTACACGGTACACATAAACACCATGATGTTTCTCACACAACAACCAGATCAATACATCACGATCTGCACGGAGAAGCTAACTGCCAGTGACAAAAACAGCTCACACATAACCCGCAACGTATCCTAAATGCATTGCAACAACACACGCTTTGGGAAAAAACACCGTTATTCACAATACATTTAGCAAAGTAAAACCAGAAGACGTGTTATGAGGTCTGGTCAACCCCGTTCCTACCCGGAACGCAGATCAGCGAAGTGCAGTCACAAGACACCGTAGAACACAGCCGTCCTGTGTTGTTCGATCCGGGCAGCGTCGCCGCTCCAACCAGTCGCTACAGTCCTCTTTGTTGACGCAATCCCCGTCCAGGCTCAGGGCAGGGTCGACGAAACATCCCCTGTCAAGGATGACGTCGCGGTCAAGAGTGTAAAACATGTTAAAATCAAAGCACGTTCAACAGAATAGCATCAAGCTAACGGCGATCAGAAGCGAGCTCCCGGCGGCGCGCGAGAAGCTAAGCTACCCCGCGCCAGCCATGGCCATAGCAGCAAGCTAACGTTACCTAGCGACCACGACATGCTAGCCCCGCAGCTAACAGCTGACTGGCTAATAGTAGGCCTTAAGCAGGCCATGCAGCGATCCAGCAGGCTAACGCAGCAGTTAACAGCTGACTGGCTAACCGTAAGCTATGAACATGTAAACAATGACATAACACTCACCCAGACAGGCCGCCGTTCTGAACCTCTCCTCACTTTTTAAGAGAAAAGAGAAAACAAGATGTCAACACCGCTTCACAACGGTGACTTTACCACATCCGGCGGAATCAGCACAGTACCAACTGGCCTGTGTAGCTGACTTCGAACATGAATCTGCCGCTATCGCACATTACATGCACATATCCCCTCGTGAAGGAATACTCTCATTTGGATATGAAAGATGGGGCCTTAACACGGTGACAGAGAGAATCCACTCGTCCAGAACACACAGGGATCACCAGTGTCAATGGTCGCGGCCCACTAGTTAAAACTATAATGGTCTCCAGACCAAGGCCTTCTGTCGCCTAGGCGGCTAAACAAAGGACCCTAGCCTGGGGCCGGTTTCCATAAACTTTGTCAAGTAGCCCCCATAGCACTAACAGACAAGTGGAGCCCGCCAGCAAACACTACTCACCCAACCTGGAACGCACCGCTTCTCACAACAGCGGCATGTCCGACAGTTCAGCTGTGGCCTGACAGGTTTCACCCCAACAAACACAGCAAGGAACTGCAGTTGAGAAGCATGCAGCGGCATGCTCCCAATACGAAAACCGGTGGAGGGTTTTTAGAATGATCATCATCTTCTAGACACTCCAGTACGAAGACAATATCGCCGTATTTTCTCGAAAAATAGTGAGAGAGAAAATAAAGATATGATGTCAACGTATCCTTGTTTCCCAAGCTGTTCCTAATCCAATTTCTTCCATCATGGTGTCAAGTGTGGGGATCTACCGAGGCACTTCTTCCTTGTGGTGAAAGCGAGAAGGAGGAGAGCAGGTGACCACACACCTGCTTATGAAGGTAAGCTGATGAGGGGTGTGGTCAGACTAATACTGGTATTAGAGGTACATTTGTGGTTTATTCAGTACGCGTGCACGTACGCGAGATAGTGCAGTGTGATGCCAAGCTAAGCCACTAACGATACAGAACTAAAGATGCACACAGACTTGCACATAAAGAATCACAGACTTGCATAGACTCACAACTAAAGACGCACTCATAGACTTACAGAACAGACTCACACATACCTATACATAAAGACTCACACCTAAAGACTTGCACATAAAGACCCTTTACACTTGTTTTCAGTAAAGCTTAAGTATTTTAAAACGAGAGATTTTACTTTCAGGATACTGTATTTAAGCTGTGTATATTATGGACAAACTTATTATGACCAACTCTATCTGCCAATCAACGTATTTCAATGTGCCAATGAATATTTTTTATTTGAAAACGACAAATACAAGGAATATATATTGACAAAACACTTTGTCCTTTAGTTTTCAAGTCAGTATGTCAACCAGCGATGTTGTTTATTTAATTTTAATCCTGTCATTTTATTCCATATTATGCAGCCTACGAGTGCCTTGAACCAGGGTCTGAGATGACTACGGTCTTTCTGAAATGCACAACTGTTGTATTTAGAATAGAATAGAATAGAAATACTTTATTCATCCCGAGGGAAATTTGGCACTACAAATCGCTCACATTTAGGTAGACAAAACAAAAGTCACAAATAAGAATAATAAGCCTAAGAATAAAATACGGTCCGGGATATACATTTCCTATGTTACATTCTAATATAAAATATACAGTAAGTGTACATTTGTACTATGTCGGTTTTAAAGGTAAAGTAAAAGTCCAGGAAGATAGTACTGTCACCCTGTGCTCAGTGATGCACAGTGATGCATTATAAAGTCTGATGGCTGTCGGAATGAAGGACTTCCTGTGCCGTTCAGTGCTACATCTTGGGAGTCTGATAGTCTAGCACTGAACGTGCTCCTTCTGTCAGCCAAGTCTGTGTATAGTGGGTGGAAGGGGTTGTCCCTGATGGCATGGAGCTTAGCAAGGCTCCTCCTCTCCGCCATCACCGCTAGAGAGTCCAGCTCCACCCCTACCACGTTACTGGCCTTCCTGACCAGCTTATCCAGCCTGTTTGCGTCCCCCGCTCTGTCCGCAGCAGGTCACAGCGTACCAGAAGGTGCCCGCCACCACCGACTTGTAGAACATCAACATCCTTGTACAGACGTTGAAAGATCTCAGCCTTCTAAGGAAGTAGAGTCGGCTCTGGCCCTTCTTGTAGAGTGCCTCTGCATGTTTTGACCCGTTCAGTTTATTGTCATGTGTACACAGAGGTATTTGTAATCCTCAACCGTGTCCACACATCGACTCCCCTGATGGAAACGGGTGTCACAGATGCACTCCTCCCCAGATCCACAACCAGTTCCCTGGTCTTTGTCACATTTAGCTGCAGGTGGTTTTTTATCGCACCATATGACTAAGTCAACCACCTTTTTTTAATGTGTATTGCTATTGACCTCTCAAACCCTGCCCTCTTTTCTTGATCCTCTAATCACAACTGTCAATTTCACTGAGGTGGTGGCATTTCATACTGGTGCAATATGTGTCTCTTCCACCCCCCAATATCTTTCTTTTTTTTCTTACTTAGCTGGGATGTGATATGCTATGAACTTAGCTGGGATGTGATATGAACTTAGCTGGGATGTGATGCTTGTATACTATGAACCTGCTTTCCAAGTACTGCATGCCTGTTTTATGCCTTCTGCTGTAGCCGACTATCTGAATGCATGTTCACATCTTGTTTTTTTTGAGAGAATGACTATCTGTACGTTTGTGGTATTGCAACTGATCAAGGTAAATGAACCATTTTTAAATTTATTTTGTTACCAAAATATGATTGTTTGATTTTATATTGACATCCATTTTTATTCATGCTGGCGATCACCTTGTTCATCCCGGTCAGTCTACATACTTGACTGGGTTCCACATGCTGCAGTGCAGACTCAACATGTTAGAAACCGCCACGCACCTCAGTTCACCCCACCGCCTGAGCCAACTGTACTGTGATCAAATTGATCAGTAGTGATTTTTTTTTTTAATAATTGACATTTCTATGTATTCTGGGCACGTTTTGAACTCTTGTTTCCAACCACACCTTCTGTTTACAGCTATCACTGTATGTACAAATACAATGACTATATTGAGACCAAATGTTTATTTTTTTTTTACTCTGTCTTTTATTCAGTTAAGTAGAAATAACAATGTTGGTAAACACTACATCATGAAGGAAGGAACACAACGGGCGCTATCCCCAAAGCAAAGAGTACAGTTCTGTTAATTTTGCCATATAATGGCTCACATTTTGGAACATTTGTAAAAGAAAAGACATGGGGGTCATCCGTAAAACGATCTTTTACGGAACGAATGTTTTAACTCAAACATCAGACCCCGATGTACTTCCTCCTGGGTTCGCTCAGGATGACCCCGCCCTCTTTCACCGCCCTCCTGAAGGTCTGGACCTGTGGGAAGAGAAGGACTGAGTGAGTCGAGCACAGTTAATCCTTTTACTACCACACTACAGGTTAACCTTTCGCTACCACACTGCAGAAGGTTAACCCTTACACTACCACACTGCACTATTAACCCTTTCACTACCACACTAGACGGTTAACCCTTTCACTACCACACTAGACGGTTAACCCTTTCACTACCACACTAGACAGTTAACCGGACCACTCTGACATTTCTAAACATGACGCACATCTCACTGGAGGAAAACATTTATACACGTCTTTGTTTCCCCCAGGCGTTGGCTTTCCTCATTGAAACCAAGGGGTAACACTAGCATAACACCTGCAGCTAGCTGTGCCACTGTGTCAATGATGAATGCTAGTAAAGCTAACATGCCATTTTTGGGAGACTAAAGGAAGTGTCAGGTGAAGGAAAATAAACTGAAATTCTAAATTCTAAAGTGCTCCTTTATGACACCAGGACAGCAGATGGGTTTTATTAGTGCCCAATTGCCCATACTGAATTACCAGGGACAAACGATCACCAAATGATTCACCAAGCATCATAATTTGTGTTCACATACTGTACATTGCGGTTCTTATTATTTGAAACCAGTTCAATGTATATGGTTTAAAATCAGTTACTTATTCATGTAAACCCTCTTAACAGCAACATAACACTCAAAACCCAGAACATTTATTATTGAATGTTCTTAATTATTATGTATATTGTTATTGAAAAGCACAATCAGAAAAATGTAATTGCGATTATTAAATATATTATTTCTCCCACCCCTAGAAAGCAAGGATAATTTAAATATAGTCAAGTCAAGAGTTATTTGTCACGGCATACAAGTATACAGTGAAATGCGGGGGGTCTTGCCCGCAACGATTGTGTGCCATAGTACAGTAATACAATAAGAATCCAAGGGATGAGAATGCAATATTTGTGCAATAATACAATATACCACCGCTACGTAGCCTAAACGGAACACCTAAGCTGCTAATGTAAAGATATGATGGAAGCAAGTCAAAATGAATGGGGATATTGCAATATATTAGCTACACAAATCAAAAGATGAGGCTTAGAATGATTTCCCAATCACTGGCATTTAACCCTCTTCCCATGACAGTAACATGTGTTCTGTTAACGTAATGTAAAAATGAAATGGGCCAATGAAATTCAGTACAGTTTGAGAGCACCACAAACAAACTATTCCCGTCTGTATGTAGATATCCCATCACTTTAATCTCAAACCAATCTGTGTGTACTGTACTCACGCCATCTGCACGGTACTGCCAGGGGATCTCTCTGTAGACCATCCTAGTGATGCCAGCCTGGTGGCACCGCTGCGCCAGCACCTCACCCACGGCCTGGCATGCCGCGACGCAGCGAGTGGAAGCCAGCTCCCGCTTTATGGCCCACTCCCTGGTGGAACAGGACAGCACCGGGACAGCAGAGCCACTGGAGAACACCTCAGCGGTCACATGGAGCCGCGTACGAGAGAATATCAGCCTGAGAGAGGGGACACAAGAAAAGGGGGGACGGAGAGACTAAAGACACACTTCAATCAATACCTGACATGAAAAGAAAACATGTAATGAAAAAACACTAACCTTCTTACTGTCCTATCATGCAATCTTCCTAATATACTAATGCCATTCTTTACTACTATGCACTCAACACTGCAGCACTCAAGTTTCAACACTGATGAACATTGTTACTCAACTGAAAGAGTTGTACCGATTTGTCGTACATAACTTGTAAGTCGCTTTGGATAAAAGTGTTAAGGCTAGGGGAGCTCCAGTAGCTCACCACGTACCGCGAGTGCTATTTCAGCGCCGTGGACAACCGTGCTCGCGCGGATCTGGGGCTGAGCGCGTTCGAATCTCGGACGGCAGCCGTGCCTTTCCCAGAGTGTCTCTCCCCCCCATCTGAACCCTTTCAGCCTGCTTCTGTCGGTCGAACTTGACCAAGTATGAATGCGAAGAAAAAGCGATAAACGCTAAAAAGAACCAGGTGACTGGTCAAAGTTAAAAAAAAAAAAAAAAGTGTTAAGGCTAAAGCTAAATGACTAAATGTAATGTAAATAAATGAGAGAGAGATGAACAGGGTGTTATCACGGTGTGAAGGACAAAATGCTGGTGGGATATCTTGTAAATGTCATACACAAGCGTGTACACGTAAACACGTCCACACACTGGGAATGAACACCAGCCACCCAGCCGAACGCTGCTTTATTTTGTCTGTGGCTGGTAAGTTTCAAGTTCTGTTTTATTTGTCACATGTATGTACAGTGAAACTATTCAAAAGAATAAAGTCCAAACTATACAAAATATTAGACAAGCCGCCCTCACACCTGTGGTAGAACTCTCGTTGGGGCCAGGACGTGTCCCACCCCCTGTCTTTTACTGCTAGGGCCATCTGCTCAAGATTACGTGGGTTTCTGTTGACAAAGGTGGGGTTCACAGCTTCATTGTCTTCGACACTGGGCTCGGGCTGCGGGGCTGCCTGGCTGAAGCAGCGGGCTGGGGGAGAGAAGAGTGGAGAGATGAATGAATGAAAACTTTATTTAACAGATTGCAGAATGGGTACAATACAGTACGGCTCAATACACACAATTGTTAAGGGGATGCTGACCAGAGAAAGACGTTTGTCTTGTTTACACCAGGGTCCCCCATTTTCAATTCATAGTGACATTTATGACGTACAACATATTAATTTATGGCATAGGGACATACATGACATACAGGTATATAGTACTGTGATCTGTGTCTGTAGGTCGGCCATGAAGTCAATAGCATATTTCTGATAGTAGTCAGTCACAGCCAATACAATATATTATTATACACGTTCCATTCACTTGCAATTTGGATACATAGCTAGCTGACAAATAAAATCGTATACCTGATTTAAATGAGTGGCTCGCAGTACCCATTTCTCGGAGTCGTTGAATTTGACCTATCAACAGCCGTACATTTCGTCTTATTTCGCCCACGACTGCCATCTCCTTGGCCTTTATTTGCTCATATATATGACAAAAAAATTGTTAACTTTATATGCTACGACGACGGCCCAGACCGGTAGCATTTATTGTAGGAAAAGGCTCAATACATAGTTCGCGTTAGCAGCCCCGACATATGCAACGCCATCTTTGACATTCAGACAACATCCGGTTCTAGTTGTGCAAACTCAAAGATCACCGACAGGAACGGAAATGGCTGCTTCAAGGTTCCTGGCCTCGAGATGATTATTTTTTAATAAAAAATTGCTTCAGGGCTTGGAGCAAAAGGGACGTAAGTGACACCGCGGGCGAAAATTAGTTTTATATATAATTTTAAAGCTCTTATCTATTTTAATCTACCATGACTCCGAAAAACGAATTGTATAAAAAATGTATACGATAAATACATATTAATCTATTTATCTAATATATTAACCAAATTCATTAACCGTACTGACCTGAATCATGATGCAATTGAAATGGTATGGGTTGAAAATTATGTTAGCGACCTGGGCGATCATTATATGATATTCTGTACCCGCAAAAAGCTAAAACAAAAGGCCGGCTGTCACAAAACAGTCACATCTAGGGACCTCAAAACCTAGTCTAGTGAGGCCTTTAACCAAGAACTGGAGAGCCTAGACTGGTCAGATAAGCTCAGTGGTACACTAGTTGAAGAAACATGGCTTGGATTCAAAACCAAATTCTCAACAATGCTAAACAAGGGATCATCCCTATGTTCCCCGGGTCCTATGTTCCCCGCTTTGATTGATTAATAGATTGAAAATTTTATAAATTTTTATTATTTTATTAATTATTAATGTCCGCCTTGTTTCGAACGGTTAAGCTTAGGCCCTCTTTCGAACTGGTTAAGGTTAGAGTTTGGAATCAGGGCTGGTGGTCTAAAATTTTCAATCAATCAATCAAAGCGGGGAACATAGAACCCGGGGAACATAGGACCCGGGAAACATAGACATGCTCCCCTAAACAACATGGCCCCCCTAAGAACCACCAGGGTTAAGAATCACACTGAGCCATGGATGCACTCAGACATACTGACCGCTATGAAAACCAGAGACAGAAAATGCTCTGAACTTCATAAAAGTCAGTCAAAGCTTGCCAAAAGCTCCAACAGTGATCTCCAAGCCCACGTGGTTAAACTCAAACAACAAAGAAACAGGCTAAGAAACGATGTAAACACCATGATCAAATCTGCACACACAAAATTCATCAATGGCGGCTGAGTGGCGCAGTGGGCAAGGCGCGCGCCACTAACGCAGGAGATGCTGGTATCGAGCACAGCTCTCGGCGTTGCTACCGGCTTGGCCGGCCATCATACTAACACAATTGGCAGTGTTAGAGGGTGGGAAAGCTGGTGGGTGGGGATTGGACGTTGTGGACAGCGACTCCTACAGGTCGGTTGGTGCGTCTGTACAGCAGAATCAGGAAGTATCGGGGGCAGCGTCCCTCCACGCGTTACTCCTCGCCACTGAGAGATTGAGCGGTCTGGTGAAAAGATGCGACAGCTGCCTCCTCGTGTACCGGAGGGGACACGTGATGCAAGGCTTGGTCCTCACTGCAGCCGACCAGTGGGAGGCGTAGTCTAGCAGCGTTCGAGACAGGGGAGGGGAGAATTTATACGAAATTGGGATGGGAGAAAAAATTGAAAAATGGGAAGAAAAAGTGGATCAAAAAACCCTGTGAATTTTGGAAATTACTCAACAACCAACTAGGCTGCAGGAAAAAACTAAAAACATAAAGACAGAACACTCATCACAGACAAGCTGATGTGGCCAATTACTTAAACATTTTCTTTACAAACATAGCCACAACACTGGTCAATAAACTACCCTCCCACTCTGGGCATTTTGGGGTAGAACACATTCTAGCCTTCTACAAAAACCATAGGGGTCCGCAAAGACAGGGCGGCTACGTGGCGTAGTGGGCAAGGCGCTCGCCACAAATGCGGAGACGAGCCCAGCGCTCCACATTGCTTTCAGTTTAGCTGGTCGTTCATACTAATACACATTGGCCGTATTAGGGGGTGGGAAACTGATGGGTGGGGATCGGGCGTTGTGGACAGCGACTCCTACAGGTCGGTTGGTGCGCCTGCGCAGTAGAATCAGGAAGTGTCGGGGGCAGCGTGAGCCTCCCACGCGTTACTCCTCGCCACTGAGAGATCGAGCTGCGCAGGTGAAAAGATGCGACTGCTGTTACCTCAAGTACCGGAGGGGACTTGTGCTATGTATGACTTAGTCCACATTGCAGCCGGCTTGTGGGAGGCAAGAAACAGCGTTCGTGACAGGGGAGGGTTGAATTGGATGATACGAAATTGGGATGGGAGAAAATATAGAAAAATTGGAGAAAAAGTGGATAAAAAAAGGGGGGGGGGGTCCGCAAAGATGACTTCAAAACCCGAAATGGTAACAGATGAGATGCTCAAAAAACTGAGCGCCCTCCAACCTAACAAGGCCACTGGCCGTGACAATATCCCTCCAAATTCCTCAGAGACTCAGCAGCCACCATCACCCCAGTCATCACCCACATAATAAACCTCTCCATAAAACAGGGACACGTCCCCAAAGATTTCAAAATTGCGAGAGTGGCCCCCCTACACAAAAAGGCAGCAAATTAAACCCAGGCAACTTCCACCCTGTTTCGATTCCTACCTCCATCTCGAAAGTTATGGAAATGTATTTCTACGAACAGGTCGAAAAGTACCTTGCGGAAAAAAAGGTAATCTACGAATTCCAATCTGGCTTCAGAACATCCCAGTCCACTCATTGACACATGCCTGATATATTTGAACAACCACATCAAACACGAGGTGGATGCGGGCAAATAGAAGAGAACAGATGGTGGAGGTGAACGGTACACTGCCCCCCCCCTCCCAGTGAGCTGTGGTGTTCCACAAGGAAGCATACTAGGACCGTTACTGTTCCCAATTTATCCAAATGAAATGTCATCAGCTTGTGACTGCAACTTGTTCCTGTTCGCGGACGACTCAGCCCTGCTGGTCTCTGACAGGGACAAGTTGCAGGTTGAAAAAGCCCTCAGCTCTGAACTCGGCAGAATCTGCACCTGGCTCGCTGATAACAAACGATCATTACACCTGGGTAAAACAGAAACCATTTTCTTTGGATCAAATAACAAACTCAGCAAGGCCAGCGGCTTCTCTGTTAGTCTTAGTGGGTGACAATATTGTCGCAAGGAAAGATGAAATTACCTACCTGGGTTCCATCCTAGAGGCAAATCTTTCCTGTGACAAAATGGCAACCAATGTAATAAAAAGTCAACCAAAGAACTAGATTCTTGTGCCGGATCTCCTCTCTGGTAAACAAGAATACCTTGAAGTCTCTAACAGGAGCACTCATTCAAGGGTACTACGACTATGCTTGCACCTCATGGTACCAAAGCACCTCAAAGGCCCTAAAAACAAGACTACAAACATCACAAAACAAACTGGTCAGACTACTGCTTGACCTTACTCCTAAAACCCACCTCACCCCTGCCCATTTTGACAACCTAGGATGGCTTAGAGTAGACGACAGAGTACAGCAACTTGCAATGGGCCAGGTCTACAAGATACACTACACCACTAAGATACCCATGTACATGTCAAAATACCTCCCAAAGGTCAGTGAATTCCACGACCACAACACCAGAGGGAGTTCCACAAATCATGTTCAACCCAGATTAGTCTCAAACAAGGGACTAAACACGTGTAGCAATTATGCCACAACAGCCGTAAAATAATGTGAATCCCTACCCTCCTTCAAAACCGCTCTCAAAGAGCACCTACGGGTGGCTGCAATTAGAAACTGGTCCCGGTAAATGTCCACCCCCCCCCCACCACGTAGTTTCTTCCCCTTCGAATGTATATATTTATTTTATGATCTCTCTTAAACAGTACTGTATATCTGTATGTCATAAATGTCTTGATGAATTGAAAATGGGGGACCCTGATGTAAACAAGACAAAAGTCTTTTTCTGGTCTGCAGTTGTCTGTATTGAGCCGTACTGTATTGTACCCATTCTGCAATCTGTTAACTCATTGGACACCACGGATTAGCCTCATCCTGTAGTAGCTACCGCCATCGCTGTAAACGGTGAGAGTTGCTCACCTTGTTTGCAGGGCTATAACTATTTAAATATTATAGCTATATATGCAATACTATGGCCCATTTGACATCGAGTATCTATCGTTCAAGATGTGAAAAAGGAATATTTTTTCCATCCATACATTCTCGTTTTATACCGTGGTGAATATAAGTATGGTTTTAGAGTGGTCTGGGGTCATTCCTGGGAGGCTAGTAATAGCCTGCGACGCATATTATTCTTAATCCATTGGCATTTCGTCCCTATACATGCTACAATTAAAAATTCAAATGCATATGATCGGTATATTATGTTCCATCATTTCTGATTAATTGATCGTCAATAAGGGCATTAGTTAGTACAACAGCATACGCTGATCAGGGCAATGGCTATGAAAACAATGCACAACCGAGCTGAAATTGACATTAAATTGCTCTTACCTGTGGCCGATGAGATTCCAAAAAGAATATTCCAATTATTTGATTGCCATCCGGTAGATCATATGTCCATTTGGCCCATGCCATAACCCCCCACAGCATAATGAATCCGGCGTCCCGAAAGCGATTCAATGCGATCGGGTATACCCCTCGGTCCAGCCTGCTCGAAAACTCCGCCCGGAGGAATTTCAATGATACACAAGAGTCATACAGAGTCAGAAAGGAAGTGCGACATCGGCCGCATACCACCAGGTGGCGTATTGGACCTTTGCGATCTCAGACACATTGCCACACAGTACCACAGCCTTCCAGGATGATTTATGAATGGAAATAGCGAATAAAAGAAATAACGATCATAATAACGAGTATACTCGTTGTTGGTGTCCAACAATTGGCGGGCTATAACAAGTATACTCATCGATGGCGGGGAATGAGTTAATAAAGTTTTCAATCAATCTAAGAAATTATACCGTTATGTGAATTATCTACAAGAAGCTCAATAAATACGATTTCATGCAGAGATTAAGCAACCAACATGATTTTTAATTTAATCTCAGTCCAGAATTGATCAGTGTGCAAACAGACAATGAGAAGAAGTAAACGTACAAAGTAAATATTTGTTCTAAACTTGGCAATGCACAGATCTGGCCGAAAATGTATTGATCACACAACTCGCTCGAAATATCAGCTCATGAAAACAAGGCACCTGGAAAATGTAATGACAAATAATGTGCTTGGATAAAATTACATTGAGAACCAACAATCACCATAAACATCTTTGGCTCATGAGAATCATTCAGAGAATTCCCTGCAGTCATTCGGAAGATCCTGTGTTGGACTTTATACTTAAAACGCGACCCCAGACCCATTACTGTACATTCCCTTGAAGTGAAGAGATTCATAAATTGATGCATTTCCCTTTTCATATCTGGCGTCTCATACAGTGAAAAGTGAATATGAATAATAGCAATTTCCTTCATTATAGAAGCAAACACGTAGAACAAGAGAAAGCTGAGAGAGAGGTGTTGGATATAAAAAATGAAATTATATTTCAAAATGTTTGCTATGATGCACTACATTGGTTAGGGACATTGTGATCATACTGGCTCAAATAAACAGTCTATGCCACAGTCATAGTGCAAGTGGATCAAACCATTCCTCCATGTTGAACAAATTACAGAAAAACAAACAAAAGCTAAATTATTTTTGAAATGTGTGGGGGGTACCACAAGTGCTCAGTACAATGCATTGATTAACATAAACCGTTTGGCAATCTTGACTATTACTCAAAGAATCACATGACGGACGAGGTGTTGATCAGAGAGGCGAAGGAGAACGGGCTCAACTTGTAGCCGGTTCCACTGTAGAACTTATTCTGGAACTCCACCCTGGAACACAGAAGAACACTCAATCAAACACCCAATCAAAAGGTACTGGAACTCCACCCTGGAACACAGAAGAACACTCAATCAAACACCCAACAAGCACAACAGACCTTTATTCAAACTTTATTCAGTACTGCACCATTTCACATGTAAATGGTGCATTTATATAGTGCTTTTATCCAAAGCGCTCTACAATTTTGTTCCTCACATCCAGGACCTCCTCTCCCTTCAACCTGCATCCAGGTCACTCAGGTCTGGCAGCCAAAACCTCCTCGCCATCCCACACACTAGGCTGTCAACAATCTCCATTGCTGCCTTCAAGGCCAGCCTTAAAACCCATCTATTTTCCTCTGCCTAGGACCTGTTATTTTAATCTGCTCCAAAGTTTTAATTTTTTTTTATTCATTTTAAATGTTTTTAACCTTTTTATTTTTTATATATTCTTATCTTTTTATTTTATTCATTTGAATGTTTTCTTGTTTTAAACCTTTTATTTTATTTAAAATTTTATTTTCCTTCTGCTGTGAAGCACCTTGATAGCTCACATAGTTTAAAGTGTGCTATATAAATGAAATCTATTATTATTATTATTCCTCACATGAACCTTCACTCACACAGACAGCGGAGGAAACCATGCAAGATGCCAACCTGCTCATCGGGAGCAATTAGGGGTTAAGTGTCTTGCTCAAGGACACTTCGACATGCTGCCCAGGAGGAGTGGGAATCGAACAAGGAACCTTCCGATTACCACTGATATTTAGCAGCGGATCTGCCAGCTACGATATGCTACGGACCCAGTATGTTGCTAGATAGTGTGTAAATGGTGCATTTATATAGCGCTTTTATCCAAATCGCTTTACAATTTCTTCCTCACATTTGACCCATTCACTCACACCGATGGAGGCAGGTGCTAACTTGCTCATCGGGAGCAGTTAGGGATTAAGTGTCTTGCTCAAGGACACTTCGCCTCGCTGCCCAGGAATTGAACCGGGAACCTCCGGCTTACCAGACGACTGCTCTACCTCCTGAGCCACTGTCTGGAGGTGTGTAAGAGACTTGTCCAGCGATCTCACCCGTTAACGATATCATCCCCCCCCCCCCCCCCTTCCCTCCCCCATCTCTCTGAGTGCCCGTCTCCTGGCGCTGACTAAGGTGATGGATGCCTCGGGGTCTTGGCCAAGATTGTAGTGACTGCTCTACATGCACCTCCGAGGCCTTGGATCAGTTATTTACCGCCGTCTGTCCGTGGTCCTGTCAACTGATTAACAGTATTAACAGACTGTTAACAGATTAACAGTCAACGCGGTTTCATTACTGGGTTAAGTACTTCTATTCTATTCACATAATATGCTTACTTCATATATCTACTCCATTCACATATATGCCATTGCTTACCACTTGTATCTATTGCTATGTCCGCCCACTACAATCACATGAGCTGTCTAACGCCTGTCCCGTCTCCCTGTCCCCCTATGACTTGCTGTCCTGGAGTGCTGACCGGAGTGTCGGACGTCCCGTGATGAAGGCCGGGAGGTTGCGACCCCCTCTGCGTGCCCCCCTGTCTCCGGAGGTCTCGTAGTGGTGACCGGAGTGCCGGACGTCCCGCGATGATGTCGGGGAGTTTGCGACCCTCTCTGCGCCGCCCCCTATCTCCCTGTCTCCGGCTGTCCCTGAGCAATGACCGGAGTGTTGAATGTCCCGTGACTAAGACGGGGAGGACGTGACCCTCTTTGCGCCGCCCCTGTGCCTCAAATAGATCCGCTATCAGCTCCATCTTTAATCTTTCAAAATGTTCAGTTGCTATCGCTATTAGCTCTATCTTTAATCTTTCAAAATGTTCAGTTGCTATTGCATGCACTCATCTGTGTTTCACTACACACATGAGTGCATGCTTACCAACTGTCCGTCTGCAACACTACTATCACCAACATCTAAGAAGGGAGATCCCCCCTTGAATGGCCCTTCTAAGGTTTCTCTCCTCCACACTGCCTGTGGAGCTTTTTTCCCTATTGTTAGGTTTTAGTGAGTTTTTCCTTACCTTCGCGTGGGGTATGTCTGGGAGTGCTTGCATTCTTTCATTTATTTGCATTCATCTAAAAATGTTTGGACCTTATGGTGTTCTTGTTCTGTTCTTGACTTACTGTTATGTTTTCTTCTTGACTTGTTTAAAGAAGACCTGTACGGCCCATGGGGACATTAACGTGTGTTGTCGGGCCTTATAAATAAATTTGATTTGATTTAATTTGATCTGTCCCGCCCACTTAGGAGACAATAACTGTTCCATTTTCACGCCTTTGGCTTTGAATGCCGTATATTTCCTTATTGTGTTCCTTTGGTAAGGCCTCTTCAGTACGGAGGTCTGATATTCTGATGGTTGAGTAGGCATTCTTTGGCATCATTAAAATAGCTGGCTGTCTACGTTCTTCTGGGTTTTATCGAGTATGCTTAGCAGTGGAAGTGGATTTCACAGACAGTCTACAACAAAAACAATCATGGAAGCGGACACTTTTAAACCCACATGCCTTTCAAGTAAGCGCATTAACCATTTACTTTTGTGTGTGCATCACACGCGACTCTTTCCATGACACGGACGAGACAAAAACAGAACTTCTCTAGTTAGTAGCTTATTCTTGACCCACTGGGTGAACCTACTGAACTGTCTGATTGTGTCGGTACCAGCCACAGTCTCTCACTCTACCCCTCTTCTTTATTTATTCCTATCCTCCAATGTCTTCCGTTCTCTCGTCCCCCCCCCCCCCCCCCTCACCAGTGCAAACGGAGGGCGTGCAGGAAGGCTGACAGACCCTCCATGACCAGCAGGATGGCGACCGTCAGCACGGCAAAGAAGAAGAAGACGGCGAAGAGGATCACAGACCCCACGTAGCCTTGTTGCGACCTCAGGGCAAAGCGCATCACCATCACCCATAAAACCTCCGACAGCTCTGTAGAGAGAGAGGAGCATATCGAGTATTAGGCGGGGGGTATGTGTGTATACATATATATATCTCAGTATGTGATGATGAGTAAGTGACTGGATTGTATGGAATGCTGTATGGAGTGTTGTGGCTACGATAGGGGAAGTTTGTCTGGCTAGGTCAGGACTAGCAGGTTAGTGTGGGGTTAGGCATGTATTTGGTAAGGTTATGGTCAGGATTAGCAGGTTAGTCTAGGGTTAGGCATGTATTGGGTAAGGTTAGGGTCAGGGTTAGTCTAGGGTTAGGCGTGTATTGGGTAAGGTTAAGGTCAGGATTAGAGCCAAGGGAGTAGGTCAATGCCAGGTCCCGAATTTTGGCCTGAGTAACAGCATGTGTAACACCAGTTCCCAGCAGGACGCGAGCAAACATCATCAAGACCATATCGCTTTGGAGAGCGTCTTGGCGGCAGCGTACAGGTTAATTTACCTCATATTCAAACATAGAAGTCTGCTAAATGCAACTGAAACAGAACCAGCGAGTTGATTTTTTTGGCCATAGCGACAACTGCACTCCGTCTGCTGTTGGAATTCATGGAAACCACAGGCAGCCATTTACTGTATTACTTTTTGCAACGCTGTAAGCGCCTTGATTATATGGTGTGTACGAGTTTTCTGGTATGATGGTGGAAGTTTGTCTGTCCGTCATAGTTGGGAGTGTGTGTGTGTGTGTGTGTGTGCGTGTCTCACTGACGTGCGTGTGTGTGTGTGTGTCTCACTGACGTGCATGTGCCAGACTGAGGGCCCATAGTCGCAGGTAGGAGGCTGTGTTGGAGATGCAGCCCAGACAATACTCTATGGTGTGGATGGCCTGGTGCATGAACACATCTGCAGCGTCAAACACCTACAGAGGAGGACAGGGTTCAAATGACAACAAATGACAAGGGTACAACAGAGTTGTCTATATCTGTATATACTATATATCCCTTACCTACTCTTACTAGTTATACCACTGGCCAGTATGACTTGCTACCAGTTTCTACTAGTGTTTTTATACCTGTATCACTGTACATAATAATACTCTGTACATACATTTGATTAGCATTATTTACCTCATAATATATATTCCAGTTTAATCACTTGTACATTGTATAATGCTGTTAACACTTTGACTGCCAGGGGGCGTCTTTAGACGTCTTTGCTGGCCATGCTAAAGTTGCCGGGGGACGCTGTACGTCGTCTTTATATCAATATTTAAAAAATCTGCGATCGGATTCATAATGTCCCTCCGCTGGCCTGAGATTCACCAGCAGGACCCACTGAGCTCTCTGGCGGTTCAGGAGCGCCATCTGGTGGCCGATCGGCACAAGCGCTTAACAGGAAGCGCAGTAGAGGTTGTGCTAGATGTCCGTAGTACTTCCGGCCACTCGGGATAGGTTCCGGCACTCTAGCTCGTCACTCTACATAGCGATCGATTGCCAATAACTCGATAAACAACATGATTTGGACGTATATACCATTATACAAGCTGGAGATGGACCGGGTAATAATATATCCCATAATGATAAAATTTCTACTCGACGATGATCGCCCAACGGCGCGCGGAGACTGGGGTGAGTTTCAGCGTGTAACGTTACCGTCTTCGATAATAACTGATATTATCAACATTTGACCCACATTAGATGATTGGTATAACGCTGCCCACGGAATTATAAACGCCCCCTCGCCCATCCGGTCAACATCAGATGACGTGTAGTAACTTCTAGAAGTACGTCTAGTTGGAATTTTTTATATCGCGCTGATTGCCATCAAACTGTATTTCATCATCAATATAATGCATTTGGGGCTATATATCACGTTCTGGAGAAAGCTGCAGAAAGAGATGAAAACATACTTATACATTAGACCATACTTTACTATGAATATGTGAATGAAAAAGTTTAACGTTGCTACACAATGAACAATACATATAGGACTTTGAATGGGCCCTAATAATGGCAATGTAGCAATAGAATTTAAAAAGTTATAGCCCTGCAAAGAAGGGGACTTTCTCCATAGACAAATAGCGCTGGCAATCTATGGTATATCATTAATTTAACCTTAGGCAACCAAAGTGTTAATTATTACTCTGGTTAGATGCCATTGCCAACTTCTTTGCTGTACTGCTGTATAATGACAATACATTTGAATCTAATCTAATGTTCACTCACTCGTTAGCCACTCTGCCCCTAGTGGTGACTCACAGTTACTGTACTTTGCATCCTTCTAAACCTATGGACCCCAGGATACCACTGCTGCTTCTCTGTACCGTAACTGAGTATTTGCGCTATCGAAAAAAGCTCAGCGCCGTCTGAAAGCCAAGGAGCTGAGCTTTATTCACATATATAGCCTTTTACAGTAAATCAAAAACTGTGGGAGTTATTGAGGAAGTAAACACAAGTAGAATTCTACCTGCTTCAAAGTCAACCACTAAGGTCAAAATTCCACCTAAGAAAAGTGAGTAAAAATGAGCCTAGAAGGCCAGGGTTCAAAAAATGTATTGCAGTTGCATAATAGTTCCATGTTCAACATTTACATGTGATAAGCTAAATTGATGGGCAATTGCAGTGTCTACTTCACTAAAAACCTGTAAAAATCCCATTCCGATTTTTGTTTTCCTTGTCTAATAACAGTTTGATACACACTCAAAACATACAGTTCAAACAATAACAGACATTGAAAGCTGAAGAAGTTCTGAAAAAAGGGTGAAAAGCACTTACTCACAGCACATTCTGTGACAATTACACAGCAATAACAACTACATATACCCAAATTGACTGTTTCAGGCTTAGGCTCAAAAGGGTTAAGACGAGTGGGCTTCGCATCTATAACACCGCGTGTCCTCGTTATTCAATGTCAAGTGACTCAAGTGTCTTCTTTACCTCCTCTTCCTCTTCGCTAGTCCCGCCCTCCACCTCTCCTTGATGGACGTTGATGGAGCTGTTCTCGGCCAACAGGGGGCGTCTGTCTCCTCCCTAATAAAAAGGCACGAGAATCCCGTGTGAAGAAGAAAGGTCCCATGCCTTATTATTAAACCATATTCAACAACATTTCACCCAGGAAGGGCTTCCTCAGGGCCAACCGTTGTTGCAGGGTTCCTGCAGGTCTTCAATTTAAGACCTTTTAAAAGACCACTTTGAATATAATTCAATACTCATTTACATGTAGCTGCCGCTTTTATCCAAAGCGACTTACAAATTGTGAACAACAAGTGAGCAGGAGGGGTACATCTCTGGCAGCTAAGGGTCAGTGGTATTGTTCGTCAAACAGTGTCGAACTTGATTGTTACACTCTTCCGAGTGCATAGTAGTATAGACATATTAGCATGCTAGGTAGTAGTATAAGTATAGTAGCATAGTAGTAAGGTGCATAATAGTAAAAGACAATAAGAAGGTTCTTTTCTCAGATATTGTTTGAAGAGGTGTGTTCTTAGTCGACGGCACCTCTTCTCATCAAGAGAATCACATAAACACACGGAAGACCATAGCAGTAGGTGGAACAGATAATAATAATAATGAAGGACCCTCATCACCCCCAAAACAGTCTGTTTAAACTGCTGTGGTCAGGCAAGCACCTCCGCATTCATGCAGCAAAAACTGAGAGACTCAGACTCAGGCCATGGTTACACTTACAACGTTTCATTTTCGAATTATTTCGTTTGCATGTCCTAGTTAAAGGGCAACGCCGTTTTGGCAGGAAAACGCGGTTTCCTAGCGGCAATGCTCAAAGGGTGTTTTCGTTTTGGAAACTCCCTGACAACAGTGCCATGTAATTTGCACGAGCCAGATACGGAGCCGTTCATGCCAAACGCCCATGCACAGTAGAAACCGACGCCAAATTCTCCCCTGGCTGGACCTCGACTCCGTCCATTAGTCCAAACATCAGAACTATTTCTGGGAGTTACTTGCAATATCGCGCTATAATTAATATAATTTGCTGTCTCCCGACACCAACCGGCCATATGGGGAGGCTATACTGGATATCAGCTGCGTCCTCCTCAGATTGCTTATTCATGTGCTTCATAACGGAGCAGATGGATAACCATTTGACTCCATCCTCCCAGACACCGTCAGAGATTGATTTTGTACTTGCTTTTAATTTCACCATAATTAAATTAGATCATTACAACTGTTTTCCATTGATCTTCCCCGTTTAAACCCAAAACCAAGAGGTGAATTATATCCACAGTGGTAGGGCTAACTCTAATGTAAGGGTGTGATGCTGTCCACACGCAGTTATTTCATGTGTTGTCAAGTTATTGTTATTGTTAGGAACCCAGTCCAAACTACAACAGTCTGCATCCCCTTAACAATTGTTTGTATTGAGCCGTATTGTACCCATTCTGCAATCTGTTAAATAACGTTTTCATCCATTTATACTACTAGCGTTAACGTTACTAGGTTAATGTACGATAGCATCAATGCTAACTATATACATGGAGAATGCCAATCACATTAGCATGTAGCTAACAACATCAGAGATCTTTTTGTGAGACTAAACTCTCCGCTCTTGGTGGTCAATTGTGTTGATGTTGGTTTCGTTTCATCAACAAATGCGGCAGAACGCACAGTGAATGTATGCTCTTTTGTTTATTGCACTTTGTTTCTTGCTGAAAAATAAATGCTATGTTGCTAAATGGCTCACGCGAGGTATTTAAAGATGGTGGTTTTCTTGTTTTTGAGCAGGACGTGGAGTGACACGTTCAACCTTTCTGATTGGTTGAAAATGGCCTTCATGTTTGAACTACATCGCCACCTACTGCTTTGGCATTGTACTACATGTATATACATCACTCGGTGCTCACGAGACAAAACGATGTCTAACTTGCCTGCCAATACGCAGCGTTCTGAAAAGTGAAATGAAACGAATCGTTTTGGCTATAATGTAACCGCAGCCTCAGCTTCTTCCCCCAAGCACACATGAACACACATACACACACACACACACGACAATAGTCAGAACTGTATTAATGTATATATCACTTATTAATTACCTTTATTTCTCACGCTTAGCCTTGTATTTTATTCATATGACTTCATCATGTCTATTCTATATTATTTGTATTTTTGCACAATCTAGGCGGGCATGGCCACCTACATTCCCCTGCATGTCTCGTGTATGTATGTGACAAATAAAAAAAACTCTTGAATCTTGAGATACAAGTACAATAAGATGTCAGAACCCAGGCTTACTGCATAGCGTGCTTTCCTCCTGTGGGAGATGTATTCATAGGTGGGTTTCCCCAACAGGAGCACAGGCACGGCGCACACAGCCAGCACCACCAGGACCTTTTGGACCACCACCTAGAGAGAGAGAGGCTGTTAGTCCCACCTCACTGACCAGAGAGATGAAGGAGATGGAACACATTTCTCACTTCACTTCCTGTTGGCACATTGGGCAACATGATAGGGGGTAGAGGTCTAAGCACTGGAGCGGCTGGGTAGTGTAGAGGTCTAAGTACTGGAGAGTCTGGGTAATGTAGACGACTAAGTACTGGAGTGACTGGGTAATGTAGAGGTCTAAACACTGGAGTGACTGGGTAGTGTAGAGGTCTAAGCACAGGAGAGGCTGGGTAGTGTAGAGGTCTAAGCACAGGAGAGGCTGGGTAGTGTAGAGGTCTAAACACTGGAGAGGCTGGGTAGTGTAGAGGTCTAAACACTGGAGAGGCTGGGTAGTGTAGAGGTCTAAGTACTGGAGAGGCTGGGTAGTGTAGAGGTCTAAGTACTGGAGTGACTGGGTAGTGTAGAGGTCTAAGCACAGGAGAGGCTGGGTAGTGTAGAGGTCTAAACACTGGAGTGACTGGGTAGTGTAGAGGTCTAAGCAGAGGAGTGACTGGGTAGTGTAGAGGTCTAAACACTGGAGTGACTGGGTAGTGTAGAGGTCTAAACACTGGAGTGACTGGGTAGTGTAGAGGTCTAAGCAGAGGAGTGACTGGGTAGTGTAGAGGTCTAAGCACTGGAGTGACTGGGTAGTGTAGAGGGCTAAACACTGGAGTGACTGGGTAGTGTAGAGGTCTAAGCACTGGAGTGACTGGGTAGTGTAGAGGGCTAAACACTGGAGTGACTGGGTAGTGTAGAGGTCTAAGCACTGGAGTGACTGGGTAGTGTAGAGGTCTAAACACTGGAATGGCTGGGTAGTGTAGAGGTCTAAGCACTGGAGTGGCAGAGTAGAATAGCGGTCTAAGCAGAGGAGTGGCCGAGTAGTATAGCGGTCTAAGCACCTCCCACCACTAGAGACCCGGGTTCAATTTCCGGTAGCGGTACCTCCGGCTTGAACATAATTGGCAGTGTCTGCGGCTGGGAAGCAAGTAGGCTTTTTTTTCTCCATTTAATTTCTTGAGATCAATGATTTGTTTTGAGTTTATATTGTTTGTATTTATTTACAGATTTCAAGATTTCAAATCAAATCAAATCAACTCTTACTCCCGGCAGGGATCTGGGGGAGATAACGTGAACCTCCGCTCGAGTGACGCTCTCCCAGTGAAACTCCAGGGGAAAAGAAGCGGCTGGTGACTGGTGCCGCAGGAGGCTGGATGGCCTAGAGGTAAAGAGGCCGGCCAGTAACCGAAAGGTTGCTGGTTCGATCTCTGGCCCCCCGACAGGAGGGTGTATTCCAGCTGTGGGCTAGTGACTGAAGGGTGGCCGGTATTACATCTACGGTGCCCTTGAGCAAGGCACTGAACCCACACACAGACACAGACACACACACACCTGCCCAGTGTAGAGGGGTGGGTTGTCTGGGTTATCTGTGAAGAGGAACATGTCTATGAAGTGGATGAGGATACTGGGGGCTTTTTTGGACTGGGCCGGGGTGAAGGCGATCCACTTGTACACCACCATGAAGACCAGGTAGCCAAACAGGAACAGCATGAAGCACAGCTCTGGGATCAGCACCAGGAAGACACGGCTCATCTGACCAAAGTGCCTGTAGCGGGGAGGAGGAGAGCCATGGAGACGGTCAGGGAGAGACAGGAGATGGTAAGGGAGAGACAGGAGATGGTAAGGGAGAGACAGGTGACGGTCAGGGAGAGACAGGTGACGGTAAGGGAGAGACAGGAGACGGTCAGGGAGAGACAGGAGACGGTCAGGGAGAGACAGGTGACGGTAAGGGAGAGACAGGTGACGGTCAGGGAGAGACAGGTGACGGTCAGGGAGAGACAGGAGACGGTAAGGGAGAGACAGGTGACGGTAAGGGAGAGACAGGAGACGGTCAGGGAGAGACAGGTGACGGTAAGGGAGAGACAGGTGACGGTAAGGGAGAGACAGGAGATGGTAAGGGAGAGACAGGTGACGGTAAGGGAGAGACAGGAGACGGTCAGGGAGAGACAGGTGACGGTAAGGGAGAGACAGGAGACGGTAAGGGAGAGACAGGAGACGGTAAGGGAGAGACAGGTGACGGTAAGGGAGAGACAGGAGACGGTAAGGGAGAGACAGGAGACGGTAAGGGAGAGACAGGTGACGGTAAGGGAGAGACAGGTGATGGTAAGGGAGAGACAGGAGACGACAATCGCTTGGCCCCCCACACCAGAGGCGACCGTTCACAGGTATAATACGCTATATGTTTCGCTCTGTCTAAGTTAGCTGGGGGTGTTCCCCCCCGGGAGATATAGGAGGACGGACCGCCGGGACCGAACGTTAGGTTGTCGTGAAGCGAGCGTATTAGCAGGTAGCTGTGTTGTGCATTACGAGGGAAGTATTAACCTGTAAAACCCATATTGAGCTGGAATTAAACCACCATATACGAATACAACCTCTCCTCATTCTTCCTGACATTACTGCATGACTGATCGCTACAATACGTTCACTAGGCACCAATTGGACAAGTATTGTTATGTACCTGTTGAGAGAGGATGTTTTTTCACGGAAGACGCTGTTTTGTTCTCAACCATAATTTCTTTGGACAATAAACCTTATAAACTACATCAGCTGCAGCCTGGACATTAAACTCGGTCAACATCCACAACTTCTTTTGTTACCCGAGTATAAAAACACTAGTAGGTGCATCGTGGTGCATTGTTCATTTATTAGTTAATGACAAGCGGCCACTATAGCTTCTCCAACTAACGTTATTTATTTAAATTGTTCCTGTTAATAATAATGAACATAAGTAGCATGGTAATAATACGTAGGTTATTGATCAATGAATGTATTGATAAATTAATGGTGTACAAATGATACACCAGTAGAACTTCTGTACTACTTCTACTGTAGAAGTCATGTTATTTCCTCATTGTCCTTGCTGTGTCGCCTGCCGTCGCCTCAAAAAATAGGATCGAGGCGTTTTTTTGCCAGGCAACAGAAATAGCTGCACGACTGTCGATTCAAAATCTCCTGCCGTGGGGGTGGTCTCATTCATAACAATGGAGGCGATAGAATGATCAGATATATTTTTGTTTTTATACTTGTTCGAAAATTAAAATATCTCATTCATTCATTCAAAGCTTTTTGTAGAGTGGAAATCGCCTCCTTCACCACCACTGTGTAGCACCCAGCCTTGGGCTACGCAGGCTCAATGGCTGCCATACACAGATACACTACACAATGGCTGAAAGGCTCAGGAGACAGGGATGATTAGGTGGCCTTGATGTCAGAGACCTGATTGGGAATATGGCCAGGAACGTCGGGGAACCCCGTACTCTTTGCGATAGGCGCCCTGGGTTCTTTAACGACCAAATTCAGTCAGGACCTCGGTTTAACGTCTCATCCGAAGGACGGCACTCACAGCTGTACAGTGTCCCAATCACCGTAACGGGGGCATTGTTACCGACAAGTCCAGAGGACAGAGTGCTCCCTGCTGAACACCACTACTTTCCGACAAGATTCCTTGTGGAATCAATCTATACAACATCGATATTGGCTATTTGCTCTCTTGTAAATTAATCTGTTAATTCTAATAGCTACATGTTTTGTCATTCATGCGTTTCTGTACATACAATTTAGCATTCTATACATTCTCTCTCAAGATTCATTGCCGTACGATGCCGTCAACAGTGACGCATTTACCCTCTTTTACGGAAATCTCTAGTATGAAGATATGTGGCGGTCTGAAAATATGAATCTAAACCTATGTCTGAACCTAAAATATGTTTATTTTTTTTTATCTACTTTTTCTCCCATCCCAATTTCGTATTGTCCAATTCTACCCTCCCCTGTCTCAAACGCTGTTAGGCCATGACTCCCACTGTCCGGCTGCAATGTGGACGAAGCCTTGCATCACATGTCCCCTCCGGTACACGAGGAGGCAGCCGTTGCATCTTTTCACCTGCACAGCGCGATCTCTCAGCGGCGAGGGTCTGCGTGGGAGGGACACGCCGCCCCCATTGCTTCCTGATTCTGCTGCGCAGGCGCACCAACCGACCTGTAGGAGTCGCTGTCCACAACGTCCGATCCCCACCCACCAACTTTCCACCCCTAACACTGCCAATTGTGTTAGTATGAACGACCAGCCAAGCTGGTAGCAATGCCGAGAGCTGGGCTCGAACCCAGCATCTCCTGCATTAGTGGCGAGCGCCTTGCCCACTGCGCCACTTAGCCGCCCCCTAAAATATGTTTCTGACAACAAGTATAAACTAGTTTGACAGTTTGATCTTAACCTAGTATGATGGTACAGCATGCAATAATTATGTTACCCTATGTAGTATGTACGCACACACACACAGCCACACAATGCATTCCAGCCACTAACTTGTAGTTGAAGAAGGACAGACAGACTCCAAAGGTCATGTGGATGACGCCGATGATGACGGACATCTTCATCTTGTAGGAGTTGAGGAAGGTCAGCTTGTTGTTGGACATACCCCAGATCTGACAGCGACACAGGAGGGAGTACAGTTACATAAATATTATTGTTTTTTTTTCCCGATACCGATATTTTCCGATATCACATTTTACTGCCGATATCGGCCGATAATATCGGTCGGCCGATAATATCGGACATCCCTAATTTGCATTACTCATGTTGAGTCTATTCGCCCAGTATATTCGCGCTGACCCTTTGTACACAAGACAAGAGCTACTGGACATTAGATTAGACATTAGATTACTGGATATTTTCATATTTTTCGATGGACCGAACAGGCACACCAGGTCAGTTTACATCGTCTCCCCGGACAAAGAGGCCTCGTACGCAGCGCGGGATCGAAAGCGGAAGCGGGGTCGTGGAGCTGGCGAGCGACTGAGGCTAGCTCTGGCTCCTCATAGTGCTGCTCTTCCCAGCCTGCTTCTTGCAAATTCGCTGGTGCACAACATGGACGAGGTACGTTTATGGATTACAAATACATGGGGGGGGTCTTGTCCAACTCCAAATCTCACCGCCGGGCCAAGCCAGGCGCATGATTCACAAAAGACACCATATCTCGCTTCCTAGAAAATTAGCATGTATTTTTGGGAAATGGCCACTATTTAGACTGGGGTTGCGCAGGAACGGATGTTTGTAGAAACAAACGGTTTGTTCCCTGTTGAGAGTATAAATATAAGCATTTCAAATTAGCCATAGTATGTCTCCATAGCTATAATATAGAATATACGATGGGTCTACAAACATCGTTAAAACGGTCTGAAAAGCTGGCGCCAGATATTAAAGATGGGAAAACAGCATGGCGGTCAATGAGTTAAGATAAGGAGAGGTGGGAGGATGGACAGACGAAAAAGAAAATAAATCAGAAGCTACGTTTAAACGCATCATTTCAATGGCAGGACACACAAGCGGCCAGGTGTGAACATTCCCCCAAGTCAACATGCTGCTCACGTTGTCATCCGGTGAACCAAACCGCATCCCCAAGTAGGCAACGTCCCACATTGTGATACATTTTTTTTTAATCTACCTTTTCTCCTCCTTTTTTCTGTGATTTTTCTCCCCATCCCAATTTACCTCTCGTGCCAATTCTCCCTCCCCTGTCCTGATCGTTGCTTGCATATGCCCCCCACTGGCCGGTTGTAGGGAGGATAGAAGCCTTGCATCACATGTCCCCTCCGATACATGTGGAGGCAGCCTGTCACATCTTTTCACCTGCCAGCGCGGACTCTCATTTGGCGAGGAGTAACGTGTAGGAGGCTCACACTGCCCCCGCCATTTTCCTGACTTTGCTGTACAGGCGCCCCAACCGACCTGTAGGAGTCGCTGTTCACAACGACCAAACTGAAACACATTCTGGATGCAATCTGGCCACAGTGACAATGTGCACACAAGCATGATATGATCTCATAACACAACAACCTTTTATGATCAGGTCTGAAAGATCCCACTGAAAGGATGAGCGGAACCGTAGTCAGAGAGAGAGAGAGGGAGAGCAGACATCATGGGATGGAATGATGTGGATTGAGTTCAAGAGGGGAAGACATTTGCATTCAGTGACTGATTTTGGAAGGCATTTCCCCAGCAATTGAGGGCCAAATCCGAGGCAAAAATCATCCAAAACGCTAGTTCAACAAGAGACATAGTCTCTCTCTGGGGCGCCAGGGTGGCGCACCACGTACAGCACTGCGGTGCAACACGGCCGTCCCGGGTTCGACTCCCGGACCCGGCGACCTTTGCCGAATGTCTTCCCCCATCTATCCTCCCATACTTCCTCTCTCTCTCTCTGCCGGACTGCCCGGAAAAACCAATACAAATATCTACCAAAAACATAATAATAAAAAAAAGAAGACAGTCTCACGTCAACTATGACACTCTGTTACTTTACAACAAGCTTCTTTCCCCATGTCCTCTTTTCAGTTTCACTTTAATGACTTTTAACTCATTGACCGTCCGCCACGGTTTTCCCATCTCTACTCAATGGCGCCAGCGATATTGACAAATTTTGCGATGTTTGCGGACCCATCAAATATTTCCAAATCAAAAAGGTATATACCATATTATGTTTCTTCACAAAATCATCAAGGGGGGGGGGGGGGGGGTTTACCTCGAAGCTGCGATCGTTACCAAAAGCATGTTTTAGGTTCGGTCAAATATACCTAAAATAGACCTTACCTTAGTCAGACGGTACTCCAAAATGAATAATCCCAGTCGTCCCATCGTGATCGCAATTACCCAAATTTTCTGACTATAAGCCGCGCCTTTCCCCCCCATTTTTCGACCCTGCGGCTTATATAACGGTGCGGCTTATATGTGACTCGACGTGACCAAACCCGAAATTGTAGAAATCGAAATATTGCTTTTTTGACTGCATTGAAATGTTATTTATCTGTTCCCTTATTTGCTAAACTTAATACAACTTGTAAATGAGTTAATTCTTGTTGTTTGTCCGACAGTATTGTGTCCCAATGCTAATTACATATGGTAATTAAACATTAAAACACCTGCGGCTTATAGTCCAGTGCGGCTTATATATGTACACATCATTCAATTTAGCTGCTGCGGCTTATATTCAAGTGCGGCTTATAGTGCGAAAATTACGGTACTCGTGTATATTGGGCATAGCTATCATACGGGAAACAATAGGTTTGAGGCAATCAAATCTCCGACCGATTGCTGTGTCCTGATTCCCTCTGAGGGGCAAGAGTTCCTGCAGCCAGATGCACAGAGAGAAAGACCCAGAGACCAGATACCCAGTTCAAAAGGTAGGTGATACTGCCACCTGGCGGGATTCGATCGTCATTGCAATTTTAACGTAGGCAGCAGGGAGGTCCGCCAAGTGTTTAGAATGGGGATCAAAGGAAAAAAGGATCTAAAAACGAGAAAACTAGTTTTTGGCACTGAACGGTTGGATTTGAAACACGAGAATACTAGTTTTTGGCGCAGAAAGAGTTAATGGTAATTTCAGTCCTCAAGCCCCTCATCTTCCTTCCTATCCTGGGTGGAATGAGAAGTGAGAGAGCAGAGAAGAGGCAGAAGGATGGAGGGATAGAAGAGAGAAACGAGAAGGAGGAGGAGGGGGGGGTCGTACCGGGTCGATGCCAAAAGGGTAGGGGCTGGTGAAAACACCACCGACGACCGGGTCCAGGGACAGGTACTGGCTGTCTGCTAGCACTGAGGCACTGGGGGGGCGACACGACACAAAGACATGCATGATGGGATTGCAAAAACGTGCGCGTGTCCGTGTGTGACAAACATTGAATCCTTGTCTTTTTTTTTTATTACATGAAAAAAATATGATTTGAGAGACATTTGTAAATGTACCGTTAAGAAAGGGAAGTCCCCTTTTGACACTGAAACACTCAGTCTTGTGGTACATATACATACATTTCTTTTTTTCACAAAATAAGCTGCTCTCATACGTTACTGCTGCCGTTTCTTTGCTCTAGCCTCTCACATGGGTGTGGTTGACAACAGCATAGTCAATCACAAGCTACACTGTAATGTACAAGTTAGCCTAGCTTAGCACAATGAATGGAAGCGGAAAGTGCTTGTTAGCCTAGGCCTTGTCCAACTAACACCTCTCTCGAAGGCTAACTGGTCATGTCCGCTTCCATTCATTGTGCTAAGCTAGGCTAACGTGCAGCCAGATAGCTTTCTACTGAACGCACAGAGAGGAAACTGGTATCCATCTTCTTGTCTCTCTCTGGAGAGAGCTAATAAGCTAATTTCCCATGTTGGCGTGTTCTTTTAAATGAAACATTTTAATAAGTGTCCACGTCCTTACTTCCATTTGTTCACTTTGAACATGCCCCCGACGTGCCACGCTGAGCCGAAGGGACTGAGCCCCCTGCTGAAGCACTCGTTGTAGATGGCCCCCGTGTAGATGGAGAACAGACCCATCAGCAGGATCAGATAGCGACCCCCAAACATCATCCTCCAGATCTGAGAGAGAGAGAGATAATAATAATAATAATAATAAACTGGGCGGCTACGTGGCGTAGTGGGCAAGGCGCTCGCCACGAATGACGGAGACGCTGGGCTTGCCTGTTCGAGCCCAGCGCTCCACATTGCTTTCAGTTTAGCTGGTCGTTCATACTAATACACATTGGCCGTATTAGGGGGTGGGAAACTGATGGGTGGGGATCGGGCGTTGTGGACAGCGACTCCTACAGGTCGGTTGGTGCGCCTGCGCAGTAGAATCAGGAAGTGTCGGGGCAGCGTGAGCCTCCCACGCGTTACTCCTCGCCACTGAGAGATCGAGCTGCGCAGGTGAAAAGATGCGACTGCTGTTACCTCAAGTACCGGAGGGGACTTGTGCCATGTATGACTTAGTCCACATTGCAGCCGGCTTGTGGGAGGCAAGAAACAGCGTTTGTGACAGGGGAGGGTTGAATTGGATGATACGAAATTGGGATGGGAGAAAATATAGAAAATGGGAGAAAAAGTGGATACAAAAAAAATAATAATAATAAACTTAAATTTTAAATCGCTCTTAGATGGGGAGAGGCTCGCTTGACTAGGAGAGATGAAGGCACTTTAACGCATTTAGAGACGCACTCACACAAAGACACAGATGCTCGTGTGTGTGCACGCTAACACGCACAACACAAACATCATCCACCAGATCGGAGAGTGAGAGAGATGGGGAGAGGCTCCATCATTCACGCTCACTTGACTAGGAGAGATGAAGGCACCATAACGCATTTAGAGACGCACTTGCACAAAGACACAGATGCTCGTGTGTGCACGCTAACAATTGACCAGTGACGTGTGAAAAAGGTCTCACGGAAGGACAATTTCCTCTCATTGGGCCTCATTCACGAAGCGATATAAGAACAGATTTACTCTTATTTTGTTCTTAACTAGCATTTTTTCTTATTTTGTTCTTAACTGGGATTCAGCAATGTTTTCTTATTTTTGCTTTTCTCTTAGGCAAGACCACACACCAGATAAGAAACGCTTACCCAGATGAGAAAAAGAAAAAAAGCCTACCATTGGCCAATTGCCCCCAAATACGACTTTCAAAACACAGAACTTAGCGTTTTGCTTCTGAAATGGATTACTATATATTGCTGTTAGATCATCCATTCAACACGAAGCAATTTGCGACTGATCTCAAAATGAGATTAGATTCAAATGTATTGTTATTATACAGCACAAGCACAAGTGGAAATATGTAATGGTATCTTGGCACGTTAGCTACAGGGCCAAGGCTAATGGCTGGCAGTCAATGAGTTAAGAACGGGTTGATGAATGCGCGGTGGTCTTAACAGACAGTTAAGAAAAAATATAAGAAAAATATATAAGAGTATTGGTGAATGAGGCCCATTGACCAGGAACGTGCAACAGACCACTCAATGCACTGGCAACTCACAGAGTCCAGATGACATTTCCAAACGAGGCTCGCCCAAATTACCTACTGATCTTTAAATACTTGAGCTGCAAACATCTCATCTGCTTAGTTTATACAATCTAAATTGTAACTAAGAGATTTGCTGAAATAATAACTTTTGTGCATAGATCACTAGCTCGGAGTCTGCTCGGAATGCCGACCCTGAGCTCTGTGCCTGGCTCTGTCTTATCTATTGTTATGGTTTTGATATCTCTCACAGGCCCTGCTTCTACAGAGACTGGAGGGAAATGTCTCAGTGTGTCATGTCATCACTCTAATAGTGATGTAGCCAGAGGCTAAACCCCACTTTGCCTTAATTAAAAGGGGTTTTACCTATGTACTTCTGGTATAACCATAATGAAAACCACTCAAATCCTTTATACTTAAGTAGGGCTGCACGATTTTGGGAAATAATCGAATTGCGATTTTTTTCTGAATTGAGATCGCGATTGAGATCAAATTTGCACAAAAAAATTAAAATAGCCTAACGGAGGTTTATTGTAAAATGCGGCTTGCATCTGGCCTACGCGGTGGGTCTGCTCGGGACACCAAGCCTGGAAATGTTTTTTTTTTCTTTTTTTTTTTTTACTTAAATTTGTATTACAATTATCCACTTACAACATTTAGACAGTACCTTAAACAACATCAAACATACAACAATACAGTGACATGGGTGCCTTGAATTCTTAGGCTAGTTCAGTAGCTCAGACCCTCATAACATAAGAGGGACCCCCCCCCCCCCCCCTCCCGCCATCCACCCCGAGAGATAGGGCTCCCCCATATCCCAGGACCTCTATACACGGAGCCGGGCCCCAGCGACACGAGTCCCTTGAATTGATTGGGCCTGGCCCAGTAGAGGTGAGTGCAGGGGGCTCCCCCCCCACCGAGCCAAGCCTGTTACCTCCCATGTAAGAACCCCACCCCGCACATCGACCCCACAACACACAAGACCCCACTCTCCGGGTCAAAACGATGGTCTCCCGCCATTTTATTAGAATTTGTATCTTTCATAGTACAGTTCCAGAGCTCCCGGTCAGGTCTCCGAATGCGTTTCCCCATGTTCCCCGTCGTCTTAGTTGTGCGTCATGTGTGTTAGTGTCTACAGTTTAGTCTAGTACGTGTTATTTATATTATATGTCCCGAATCAAGACCCAATTTTCCCAACTAATGTGTTTACCTTGTCTGTATTCCCAGTGGTCTGTGTGTTATCTGCAGTGTGTCTCGAGTCATAACATCCATTCTCTATCAAATAATATGCATATGTGGTATTGAATCTTGGTCGGTGTGTTTGACCTCAGTGCTCGAGTCCTGTTTGGTGTGTGAGATCTCGTTATTTGAATCCTGGCTGGTCTGGTTGATCTCGGTGCTCGAATCCCGGTTGGCGTGTGTGGCCTCAATGCTCGCATCTTGGCCGGTCTGGGCGATCTCCGTGCTTGCATCTCGGATGGTCCGGTTGACCTCGGTGCCCGGGCCCTGGCTGGTCCAGGTGTATCCAGCGTCTCTTTGTCCTTCTTTTGTGGGTCATTTGTTTTATTTCTTTTGAATTAGCCTCCATGCTCCTCTGAATATTCTGTATTGCATCGAGTCCAGTCTGCGTGTTGGTTTGCGTGTTAGCATCGTTAGCGTTCTGTATTGCTTCTAGCCTGATCCGAATGCTAGCTTGCATATTCATCATGTTAGCTTCTGTGTTAGCTTGTAGCTTCGTCTCCAGCCTTGCTGTTGTCTAGCGCTTTTATTTCTTTTGAATTAGCCTCCATGCTCCTCTGAATATTCTGTATTGCATCGAGTCCAGTCTGCGTGTTGGTTTGCATGTTAGCATCGTTAGCGTTCTGCATTGCTTCTAGCCTGATCCGAATGCTTTCTTGCATATTCATCGTGTTAGCTTCCATGTTAGCTTGTAGATCCGTCTCCAGCCAGGCCTCGCTGTGGTCTAACGTTATGTTAGCTTGTTTTACTTGCTGCGTCATCCCCTCGTGTTGTACCTTTCCCTTCAATGTATTTTCTTTGTCAGGGGTCATTCTTCTCTGACTTCTCCTCGAGTTTTGTGCACTGGGTCTTGTCATCGTTCTTTTATCTTCGAGTTGTTACTTTTTATCATGTTTTATAACTTTTTATTACCTTTCTTGAATTTTGGACCGGGAGCTCTGTTCTGCAGCTGCTCACCTGCTCCTCGCCAAACCGTAAATGTTTGTTTTTACCTGGGAATTGATACCGGTACACAACGGTACCTTTTTTCTGTACTTTACACTCACAACACACAATCTAAAACCCCTTACCTCCCTCTCCCAAACCGTTCCTACAACAATTTTTTTATATTGCATGATCATGTATATTTATTTTCTATCATAATTTTTTTAATGTTTAAATATCAACATTATCTGGCAATCCTCAGTAAATACTATCAAACTCCTCTGATGTCAGACCAGATATGGGACACGTGTGCGAGCACACACAGAAAGGGAGAATGGCTTAAATGATTTTAGAATACTTCAGCCAATTGAAGTTAAATGTTTATCATCTACTATCCAGTTTGTTTATAGTGCAACGTTTTGCTACTTAAACGTTTGCACCAGTAGAGAGGGAGGGAGAGAGAGAAACAGGCTCCCCCCACCCCCCCCCCCCCTTACTCAGCTCAGCTGTTTTCTCTGTCTTCTCTCTTGCGTCATTAGTGTACATATGACATGGTGTATGTTTGTTCATTGATGTGACAGTGCCTGGCAACAGACTATTTTATTTATTTATTTTTGTGTTTGTGATTTGTCTTGATGTGTATTTGTGAAACTATAAAAACTGAAAATAAAATATATCAAAGCTGTTTTCTCTGTCTTGAGCAGGGTTAGCTAGCATTAGTGGCTAACGTTAGTTTACCCCGACTTTGGCACCAGGAATGACAAGGATGCAAAGCTTGTTAGAAGCATTGGCGTTTTCACTGCACATAGAAACAGCGCAAAAAAAAGCTGGGACTTATTTCGGGTCGCAAAATGCGACCAAAGCACTCTGGGGCTATGCTGCAACGTCTTCACACACGGACGTTTCATGAGCTGTTGGGCGTATACGCAGCTACCTTGGGCTACTTCAGATTGGTGAGCAATGAGAGCACAGCACTTCTGATTGGTAAGCATGACTGGCACGCAAGAAAAAAAAAAACTTGAATCAGACACGCTGTATAACGTATCCCAAATCGCAGGCTTTGCGATTTGCCAATCGCATCAAATCAAATCACGATTGATTTAAAATCGATTAATCGCTCAGCCGTATACTTAAGCTACAAATTTAAGAATGTTCTGACAGCACAATATTGATGTAACTAAAAGATCTCGCTGGGAGGAATGTTTTTAATGCATAGCTCAATTAACAAAAAAGATTGTGCCGCGGATCTTTGGAAATGTGGTTGAAATTAAATGCTGCGAGTACTCCCATCATTCAGAACGTTAAGCACCGCAAGCACCACCCCCAAAGTGCCTGGGCTCGAAAAAAGAAAGGTCCTGTGGTGCAAACACAACGATAGGCTCAGTTGGTCAATAAGCTGATTTAGGATCTGGAGGCTGGGAGGGTAAACTATGCACAGAATAATTTTCGCACATAATTAATGTGCCCCTAAGGTCAGGGTGAAAGAGGCTTTAGTTAATAGCTATAACAGTAAGACACCTTCGAAAAACATTACATCATCCATTGCCCAGCAGAGCCAACAGCCACAGGGGCGGGGGGGGGGGGTTGTCTGTTATTCAACCAGATGATTTCCAGTCTCCCGTCAATTTGTCAACCAACGTGCCTATAATGCAAATGTGAAGTCACCTCGTTGTCGTTGTTCCTCAGTTTGGGATCCTTCTCCTCCAGCACCATCCAGAGAGCAGCCAGCGTCATCAGCAGCCCATGACCCACATCCCCAAACATCACCGCAAACAAGAAGGGGAAGGTAATGATGGTGTACACCGCTACACACACAAGAGGAAGAAGAAAGGACGATGGCCGATTCAAAAGACACAGATACATGCATGCTTAAAGATTCCCTGGGTTAATGTACACTGGGGCAACAGTGGCTCAGGAGGTAGAGTGGTCGTCTGGTGATCAAAAGGTTGGCGGTTTGATTGCGGCTCCTCCCGGCAGCGTGTCAAAGTGTCCTTGACATTTAACCCCCAACTGGTCCTGATGGGCAGGTTAGCATCTTGCATGGTCGCCTCCGCCGTCGGTGTGTGTGAATGTGTGAGGCACAAGTTGTAAAGCACTTTGCATAAAAGCTCTATATGAATGCTATATGAATGCAGTCCATGTACCATTTATGTACAAAACAAGTATATCGTGGTGTAGTGGTTAAGACCCCTGCCTCTGGAACCACAAGTATCCCCTGCTGGCCTGGGATCAGATCCTGCAGGAACCATCTCCCTTGTGTCTCCTACTCCCCTTCTCCTGCTCAGCCAACTGAGGAGTGGAACGTCCATGCTCCTGAGTAAATATACAGTATACTGTACGATCTTCTCCTGCTCAGCCAACTGAGGAGTGGAACATCCATGCTCCTGAGTAAATATACAGTATACTGTACGATCTTCTCCTGCTCAGCCAACTGAGGAGTGGAACGTCCATGCTCCTAAGTAAATATACAGTATACTGTAGGATCTTCTATTATAGTATTGTTATTTTTTAAGGGTAATGTACATTTAAACTGTCCTGACTCAGTTACAAACTGTTTTTCAGCAGGTTCCTGTTCTGCAGCACATGAAACAATCATTTAAATACAAAACAAATAGGCAGTTGCACAACATACAATCATATAATCCTGACAAAGACATTACATTATAGTCCTTGTGGACAGCAAGGACAAACATGCAGTCATAGCAGTCAATACAAATCGACAGTATCAACAAGATTAAGACCTAGGAAAGAGTCGGATCGGTGATTACAGATGTTTTCTAGAATCAGATGTTGTTTGTAGGCCTTTTTCAAGTGTGAGATGGAGGTTATGGCTCCGATGTGGAATGGGATCTCGTTCCAAATTTGATACACCGAACTCGCAAGAATTTATATCAGCTTAAAGGAAGGTGTGGGTAAACTCATCCTCTACGTCCCTGATTAGTTGTTGCTGATGGCGTGTACCTGGGTTGACCTCGCGGTAGCTGCCCACCCCGTAGGCGTCTACGATGTTCTGGAAGCCGGCGGTGAAGGAGTTGATGGGGAAGAGGGTGGGCGGGGAGGTGGAGCAGGGCAGGCGGTTGTAGAAAGAGTCCACTGCGCTGCCACTCTTCCTCTGAGGAGGAGGAAGAGGATTGGAGAAACGTGTTTAGATTTAGGTTAGGATTAGGGGGTAGATCAGAGTGTGGGAGAATTCACTTAGCAAACAACAAGCTAGGGCTGGGCGATATATAGAGTATACTCGATGTATCGCGGCTTGTTCTACATGAGATGTAGTAAATTAGTATATCGTGAACATCAAGTATATGTTGTCACGTCTGATGAGACTTTAGCTTTAGCGCAGAGCTGTCCTCTCATTTCATTATAGACACATGACCAGCGCGGACCTTAAATGACATGCAATTGTAATTTCATTAGACAGACCAGCGCGGACCTTTAATGACATGAAATTTAATTGACGCAAGCAATGGGCTAACGTTAGCTGCTAACCAAGTTATCCATGATGACTAGGCTAAGCTACCTAGCGTTAGCTGCTAACCCTGGAAAATGCTCAAAGCGGACTCCACAACACTAGTTCCATTCGTGAGGAAAGGGGGTGGGTTATATTGACGACGCTTGACAACAGAAGTTTAAACATAACTTCATATTTATTGGTTATTCGTTTCTTTATATCATCCAGTTTCCATCTCCGTGTGTTAAACTCTTCCTGTTTACATTCGAGTGTGACGATCAAAACGCGAACCTAGAACAAAACCCGAGGGGGGGGGGGGGGGGGGGGGGCGCTCTCTCTTGCGCGCGTGCGTGCGTGTTCTCTCTCTCTCTCTCTCTCTCTCTCTCTCGCTCTCCATTCAAACCAAACGTTACAGTATAAATACTAACTGGATAGTTGATGATATAAACTAGAGCTGGGCCGTTAACGTGCTGCGTTATCGCGAGACTAGTGTCGCGCGATAATATAATTAACGCCGTTAACATTTTTTTCAGCGTTGGGTCTCGTCTGGGACATTCGCGGATGTATACCATACCAACCTGGTCGAACTACTCTGTGTGTGTGTGTGTGTGTGTGTGTGGGGGGAGGGGGAGGGGCGTGAAGTTCGTGAACACGTGAGCGGGGCATGCGTGAAGCTCATTACCATCAGCTGAGCTGCATGACAATGGCGGACGCTGTGAGCAGAAGAGATATCTATGGTAACATTAAGCACAGTTTGCTTCAGGGGTATTTTATTTTCAAAAAGCTTCCAGATGGAAACCTCGACAAGACGAAGGTGATTTGCACTTTGTGCAAAGCGCAAATGACCTACTGTAGGAGTTCCTCGAGTCTTAAATACCACCTGAGCAAGAAGCATCAAATTGATGTTATGAAGGAAGGTGCCGCCGCGGCCGGACCAAGCACAGCTGCACCGGGGAAAAGTGCTCGTCAAACTACACTGTTTGAGTGCAACCAAGGCAAGCCCGTCAGCACAGCTTTATCAGCCAAGCTGACTAACCTCCTAGCCCAGTGGATTGCCATCAATTGCCGGCCTATCAGCGTGGTTGAAGATGATGGACTCGAGCTTCTTCTCCGGGCGGCGACAGGCGACCCGTGTTACAAGCTACCTGCGAGGCGAACTATCATGAGGAGAATTCATGACCAACACGCCACAGAGAAAGTTGTGAAGGAAAAGAAGTTGGCCGCGGCGTCGTGTGTAGCACTGACTGGGGACCATTGGACATCGGTCAGCAACGATAATTACCTAGGCGTTACTGCACACTTCATCGATGCCAGCTGGGAACTTCACTCGTTCGCCTTGGGTACGTTTGTTATTTAATTTATTTAATTGACCACGGTTAAGTTGGTTTCAGGGGGGACCCTGATGTAAACAAGACAAACGTCTTTCTCTGGTCTGCATCCCCTTAACAATTGTGTGTATTGAGCTGTACTGTATTGTACCCATTCTGCAATCTGTTAATAACATTTTCATTAATTCATTCATTCATTCATTCATTCATTCATTCAGGCTGGATACCCAGCCATCCAACCATATAACCATCCAACTGGCTGAATATTCATTCCAACCTGAAACCAACCCACCGTGGCATGTAGTATTAAATAAAATGTATAAACTTAAACAGATGTGTCCTTCAGTTATTGGTGTAAAGGTTTGGAATTCTCTCCATAGCGAGCTTAAGGGATGTAATATACATTTTAAAAATTGTCAGTATGAAAGTCAAATGTGATCTGAATAGTGAGATATTTTATTTTATTTTTATTCTTTATTATTATTATCATTTAATTAGTTCTTGTTTAAACTGTGGATTGTTTTTCTTGTATATGGTATAAATTTTTTACTAGCAAACTTATTCTGATCTACTTTGTCTGTACTAGGTGTGATTAAAACAGAGGAGCGCCACTTTGCAGAGGCGTGTGCCAGGCAGTTTCTGGACGTCGCTAATCAGTGGGAGATAGCCGACAAAATCACCACCATTGGGACAGACAGCGCTCCCAACATGATAGCAGCAGGGAGGATACTGCCATTCGAGCACATGCCCTGCATTGCGCACCTCATACAGAGGGCCATTGTAATGTCCCTTCGGGATAGTGGTTTTGATGGTGTCCTGGCCAAGTGTCGAAAAGTGGTCGGACATTTCAAACACAGTCCGGCCAACACAGATGAGCTGAATGTCCAGCAAGCATCCTGTGAACAAGAGCCAGAGTCACTCGTGCAAGATGTTCCAACACGTTGGAATTCCACCCTTGCAATGATCAATCGTTTGAGGCGCAACAGAGTCCCAGTGCACGCAACGCTGGCCCAGCATAAGCACAAGCTGGTCCTCCCAACAGATGCTGAATACGAGAAGCTGGCAAAGCTGGAGAAACTGCTGGAGCCATGCAGGTACTGTATGGTCTACAAAGATAGCGTGTTCTTAAATTGGCATACAACTTCTTTTAAAAGTCACTTTGTATTTAATTAAGAAATGCATGCCCTTAAATACTATAAATGATTCAGAATCAGAACTTATAAAAGTGTAATCTTAGTTAAAGTGTGTGTGTGTGTGTGTGTGTGTGTGTGTGTGTGTTTCAGAACTTTAAAAAAAGAGTGTAATCTGAGTTAAATTAATTGGCCATATTTTGTGTGTGTAGGTACATCACTGAGCTCCTTGGTGGGGACAAGTATGTATCCTGCTCTGTGGTTCTACCTGCCCTGCGCCACCTTGAGCACGCAATGAAGATCTCGGATGAGGATCCTGCCTACATTGTGCGATTCAAGAATGCCTTCACCCAGGACCTCAACCAGCGGAGGGAGAAAAGTAACCTGGAATGGCTGAAGGTATGTGAGACTGACTAGAAAATAACTGTATTGTCTGACCATTATAGACTGTTAAGCCAGTAGATTGATCAATGGATAGATGAATGAGTCATGAAGAAATATGGTGGTTGGATTTGCAAAGTTACTTTAATTTTTATTTTTTTCATCATCAATTAATTATTATTTATTTTTGTTCATCAAAGGTAGCTACTGCTGTGGATCCACGCTTTAAGGACCTCAAATGCCTGCCCAAAGCAGAGAGGGGGCCAGTGTGGGCAACACTGAGTGAGTTGGTGAAGGCAGAAGAACCTGCTCTGCAGCCCCCGAGGGAGGAGAACCCTGAGCCACCTAAAAAGAAAACACTAGTGATGGGATCAGACTCGGAGTCTGATGACGACTCACCAGTGCCCAATCTTGTGGAGAGGTACAAGGTAGAGCCAAGTGCCAGCTTGGATCAGTGTCCACTGAAGTGGTGGTCAGACCACACTGCCGCCTACGGTAAGCTGGCCCACATTGCCCTGAAGTACTTGGGGAGCCCTGCCTCAACTGTCCCATGCGAGAGACTGTTCTCTTTATCGGGCCATATTGTGCAGAAGAGGAGAGCTAGTTTGTCACCAGACAATGTCAACAAGCTGGTCTGCCTTAGTGACTGGTGGAAGAAGGAGAAATAGAGACTGATTGAGTCAAGCCATTTGTTTTGTTTTTGTTTAACCTTTATTTACCCAGGGTAGGTTCGCTGAGCACAGATGCTCTTTTTCAGCTACGCCCTGCTTCAGTCACACAGTTCCAATCACACCTGGGAGCTGCCCAGTACAACCACAGTCTGACACTGAGTAACTCCACTGGAGCAGTTGGGGGTTAAGTGCTCAACATTTTGTCATTTAGCTGACGCTTTTGTCCAAAGCGACTTACAAGTTCTGTACGACAGGTCAGCAGGAAGGACCAGCAGCAGTACTTTCATGCACTTTTAATTCCCAAGATAAATATATGGCATTGCTTTTGTTGTTCATTTAATTGAGGGATTTGTTTAAGCTGTCTTTATGTCCGCTGATGCATAACAAAGTGCTCTTCAGTGCTGACTATTAGTTGATAAACAACACACTGCTATTCAATGCAGACTATTAGTTGATAAACAACACACTGCTATTCAATGCAGACTATTAGTTGATAAACAACACAGTGCTATTCAGTTAGCTCTTGAAACGGGCCTCCAGATGCTTAAGGCCACCCCTGGTTGGCATGTTCCTTTAACACACATTCTGTCAGATTATATTAACTGATTTCCAGTTTGGTAGTTTGTCACATCACTGGACCTGTCTGTATAGGCCCCTACATGCTCTACTCCACTGTAGTCTACAGACTGATTTAGCCTGCAGACCTGTCTATAATGTGCTCTCTACTCCACTGTAGTCACAACTGAGTAACAATGTTCATCAAAGAGTGCTGAAACTCTCTCTCTCTTTGAAAGTTTGAAATGCGGTACTGTTCTGTACTGATAATATTATTTATTTGTGTGAATAAAACAACACTGAGTAACTCCACTGGAGCAGTTGGGGGTTAAGTGCCTTGCTCAACATTTTGTCATTTAGCTGACGCTTTTGTCCAAAGCGACTTACAAGTTCTGTACGACAGGTCAGCAGGAAGGACCAGCAGCAGTACTTTCATGCACTTTTAATTCCCAAGATAAATATATGGCATTGCTTTTGTTGTTAATTTAATTGAGGGATTTGTTTAAGCTGTCTTTATGTCCGCTGATGCATAACAAAGTGCTCTTCAGTGCTGACTAGTAGTTTATAAACAACACACTGCTATTCAATGCAGACTATTAGTTGATAAACAACACACTGCTATTCAATGCAGACTATTAGTTGATAAACAACACAGTGCTATTCAGTTAGCTCTTGAAACGGGCCTCCAGATGCTTAAGGCCACCCCTGATTGGCATGTTCCTTTAACACACATTCTGTCAGATTATATTAACTGATTTCCAGTTTGGTAGTTTGTCACATCACTGGACCTGTCTGTATAGGCCCCTACATGCTCTACTCCACTGTAGTCTACAGACTGATATGTGCTCTCTACTCCACTGTAGTCTACAGACTGATTTAGCCTGCAGACCTGTCTATAATGTGCTCTCTACTCCACTGTAGTCACAACTGAGTAACAATGTTCATCAAAGAGTGCTGAAACTCTCTCTCTTTGAAAGTTTGAAATGCGGTACTGTTCTGTACTGATAATATTATTTATTTGTGTGAATAAAACAACACTGAGTAACTCCACTGGAGCAGTTGGGGGTTAAGTGCCTTGCTCAAGAGCACTTCAGCGGCATATTTTTTTTTCATTCAGTTAACCTCAAGTTGAACCGTTCAGTCTGCTGCTGTTCCCTTCTGTCACCACTTGGTGTCTCTGTTGCTGCTGTCTGAGAGATGGGAGAACTGCAGAAACTCAGAGGCTCCCTCTCCCTCTCTCTCTCTCCTCTCTCTCTCTCTCTCTCTTTGAAAGTTTGAAATGCGGTACTGATATTATTTATTTGTGTGAATAAAACGATTTATTAAACACAAGTACATCTTATTGAACATTATTTTGATATTTCATTACCAATTATCATAGCAAAACAGCTTTTTCAAACAGTCTGTAATGCATTTTGGAAACGGGAGATGGGCTCATGGTGTAATGGGCCACCTGGCCTGAGAAACGTAAGGAGGAAAGTAAAAGTAAGGACTTACTTCTGGTCATTATTTGGGTAGAACACACATATTTTGAATGCCTTAGGCAGACCTTTTTTTTTTTTTGAGCCATTTTAATCTAGATTAATCTAGATTAATTCCAGGATTGCATATAGATTAATCTAGATTAAAAAAATTAATCTATGCCCAGCTCTAATATAAACATTTAATTTCATTATCTGAAATATTCTAAAATCATTAAGTCTGCTATAAGACATTATCCCTTTGTGTGTGATTATTATTTTCTCACAGTAGTGTGTGTATATCAGCGTTTCCGTTAGCCGGTAATTACCGGTATTTGACCGGCAAAATATGTTGAAGTCCGAATATTTAAATATCTCCGGTCTTAATGTCCGGTGAAAATAATTCCTCTAAGCACAATTTTATTATTTGAATTGTATTAAAATCGGCTAAAATTAAATAGCCTATGCGAATGAACGAAACAATAATTCCATTTTCAGTTTCATTGTTGCTTCACTCTGATAGGATGGCGCCGCTCAGATGTGAAACTTATTTTTCTTTTTTTTTGAGCCTGCGCGCTCTGGCCACCATAACGACAAACAGGTATACGAGGAAGAGAGAGAGATGGCGAAACAAGCTAAGCTTAGTAAATATTTCATGAAACCAAGCACAAGCAGGTCTAATAATGACAACGAAGATGAGTCTTCTGAACTTGAAGTCACAGAGACCGCTGACGCTGATGCCGTGGTGGCTCCCGCGGGAAAGAAACAAAAATGTCGAGCTTACTTTTACTATTAATTTATTGATTGAACCACAAAGTCTGCTGCTACCGTTGCGAGCCTCGCATGTTCCAATGGGGATCTATTAAAGTCGAACCAGCAACTAAAGTCGCTGTTCTCGCAGCCGTCGCAGGTACAAAACGGATAGGCACAACGAGAGACGGGGTGAGTGACTAGTGTTGACTGCAACTGTTGGTTGACTGCCGTGTCACATAGTAATGCATATTATAATATTGATTATAACTAAATGTAGGCTATAACCTATAATGAAATTAACAAATGCGTTACACCCACGCATGTGGCTCGTCCTCTCTGCATGTGGCGACGAGCTAGCAAACGAGGCAATGTGATGATCAACTACAGTTTGCTGTGTGTGAAGTTGAACATTATGATATGTGTGACGTGTCTGATACAACGAGGTGAAGCGATGTCTACTCGAGATTCATTTGGGGGTGCGTGTGACAGCTGCTGCAGCCGCGAGCCTGCGGGGCGGGAGCTTGATGCTGGTAGCGTATCGCACTAACTTGAGAGGCGAGAGATAGTAATTTGATTCTGCAAATCAATTTCTCATTCTTCGCTTGATGTAATTAATACACATGTCCAATTATAACGGAATTCGTTAGCTCATAAACATGTGATTATAATAGACTGCTGTTTAAAACTCTGACCGGAATATCTCGAATATGTCCGGTGATAGAAATCTTGCAGGACACCCAGACCGGCACGAATATGTTCTAACGGAAACGCTGGTATATATATATATATATGTGTGTATGTGTGTTTGGCTAAAGTGGATAGAAAACACAGTACTGTGCAAAAGTCTTAGGCACCCAATAAATTGTCTTATAGAAATACTTTTATTATCCCGTGGGAAATTAGATGTAAATACATTTTTTTATTAGTGTGTCAGTAGACTACTCTTAGTACATTTTCATTTAATAATTTTTTAAAGCATCTTCATGGTTTAATAATGCAAACATATGTTGCAGGGACTTATTATAATCATCATATTGGCGTGACTGTATGCATCAAAGGGTTAAATCAAGCATTTGTAAGTGCTTTAGAGGAAATGTAAAAATATTGCAATATATATCGTGTATCGTGATATGGCCAAAAAATATCGCGATATCATTTAGAGGCCGGCGTATCGCCCAGCCCTACAACAAGTTGGTGCTCACTCACCCCTCCCTCTCTCAGCGCGCTCTGCAGCGCGGGCAGCTCGGTGACGGCACACCAGGCCTCGGCGATCAGGCACTTGTCGGTGACGGAGGGACTGCAGAGGTTCAGCACCGTCTGGACGGCCTTGCACTTCTGGACACGCACCTTCCACTGGGGCAGCACGGCCACCGCCCGCATCAGCAGCTGCTGCAGGAAGGCCTCCGTCTGGGTGAGCACCTGGAGGAGGGGGTGACAGGGAGCACAGGGCGAGAAAGGGAGGAGTGACGGAGAAAAGAAAAAGTCATCAGGCTTGGTAAATGGTGCATTTATACAATAGCTTTTATCCAAAGTGTTTTACAACTTGTGCCTCACATTCACCCATTCACTCACTCACACACCGACGGCAAAGGCAACCATGCAAGGTGCCAACCCGCATGTCGGGGGCAATTAGGGTTAAGTGTCTTGCTCAAGGACACCTTGACGCGCTGCCCGGGAATCTAACTGGGTAACTACCGATTACGACTGCTCTACCTCCTGAGACACATGAGAGTTTCTGAGGCGAGCCGGAAAAGGCTTGTGTGTGTGTTGTTATGTGTGTTGTTGTTGTTACTTGTTATGTGAAAGGATGTCACTGAAGATCTTATCGTCACCACGGGAGAAACCTCTATCCTTCTTTTTCTCCCTTTTTTTTGTACATTGTGTGCGTTTTTTTTTATCCACTTTTTCTCCTCCTATTCTTTCTGTATTTTTCCTCCCATCCCAATTTAGTCATTATGCCAATTCCCCCCTCCCCTTCCTGGTTGTTGCGCACATGTGCCCCCCACTGGTCGGTCTAGGGAGCCCTGAAGTCTATCACATGCTTCCTCCGATACATAGGAGACAGCCAGCAGCCTCTTTTCACCTGGCAGCGAGGACTCTCATTGGTGAAGTGCAACGCGTGGGAGGTCACACTACCTTCACCCAGATCCATTCCTCGCTGTGCAGGCGCCCTGACCGACCTGTAGAGTCGCTGTTTACAACGACCAGATTACCACCCACCGGCTTCCCTCCCGCTGACACTGCCAATTGTGCCAGTATGACGGCCGGCCAAGCCGGAGGCACCGCTGACAGCCGGATTTGATACCAGTGTCTCTGCGGTGGTAGACAGATGCTTAGTCCGCTGTGCTACCCGGCCGCCCACTACATTGTGTGCGTTTGAACTATAATAAGACGCAAGTGATCCTTCCAAAGATGGCGCCCGGCGCCGTAGCAACCGCCTAACCTCCAGAGCCTGATTGTGGCCTTGTAGTAATCACATCAATCAATGACGAATTTACCCATCTCAAACCCGCCCCCTTTTCATTATCCTCCAATCACAGCTGTTGCTTTCATCAGGATACAACAGTTGCGATTGGAGGATCAAGAGAAGAGGGCAGGGGGTTTGAGATGGGTCAACTTGCTATTATGCTTTAATAGAGAGGAGTTCTACTCACTGATTTGATGTCTTCAATTCTGCTTTGGAGTCCCTGGAGGATCTCCTCTCTCTCTCTGGTGCTCTCAGGGTATGCGAATGACTGTGTGCGGAAGCTGTGTGTGTGAGAGAGAGGGATTAAGAGAGACCAAATCAAAGGACATTTCCAAAGACTCAGATAAGTAATATGGAAAACTATCATGTCTATAAAACTGATGTACAGGTTTACCCACCAATCACAGATCTTCTTGACTTTCTGTCCAATCTGATCTCCCCAGTAGGAAATAAGGAACACCGTCCACTGTACCATTTCCCCCTGCCAATGAACAACAAGCGGGTCACAACAGACGATCATAACCAACTATGACAATAATCAACGGGCTACGTCTCTCCGTCTCCTCACCGTGCCAGGGTGCTCTAGTCGTTCCTCCATCTCTCTGAAGTCCACTATGATGTAACCGCGACACGCTCGCCATAGCAACCGTTCGAAAGCAGGAGCCTTCCAAGGATGGACAACTCCTGCCACAAAACTGTAAAGAAATTGTTTTAAAATAAAAAAAAAATATGGATGAGAGATGGGTTTAAGAAGAAGGAAAAAAAGGAGATTGAACTGTGAAGCTACATTTGGAAGACTAGCTCTATTGATGAGCTTTGTGTGCACTACATATTAGGAGCTGTAGTCGATTATTATATATATATTTTTTTATCATTCCATTTGGACTGTGGGGGGTGCTTAACACTTTGGTTGCCTAAGGTTAAATTCATGATATACCATAGATTGCCAGCGCTATTTGTCTATGGAGAAAGTCCCCTTCTTTGCAGGGCTATAACTTTTAAAATTCTATTGCTACATTGCCATTATTAGGGCCCATTCAAAGTCCTATATGTATTGTTCATTGTGTAGCAACGTTAAACTTTTTCATTCACATATTCATAGTAAAGTATGGTCTAATGTATAAGTATGTTTTCATCTCTTTCTGCAGCTTTCTCCAGAACGTGATCTATAGCCCCAAATGCATTATATTGATGATGAAATACAGTTTGATGGCAATCAGCGCGATATAAAAAATTCCAACTAGACGTACTTCTAGAAGTTACTACACGTCATCTGATGTTGACCGGATGGGCGAGGGGGCGTTTATAATTCCGTGGGCAGCGTTATACCAATCATCTAATGTGGGTCAAATGTTGATAATAGCAGTTAGTATCGAACACGGTAACGTTACACGCTGAAACTCACCCCAGTCTCCGCGCGCCGTTGGGCGATCATCGTCGAGTAGAAATCTTATCATTATGGGATATATTTTTACCCGGTCCATCTCCAGCTTGTATAATGGTATATACGTCCAAATCATGTTGTTTATCGAGTTATTGCCAATCGATCACCGTGTAGCGTGACGAGCCAGAGTCCCATGAACTATAGCGAGCGCCCGGAAGTACTACGGTCGTCATGACAACCTCTATTCAACATCCTGTTTGGCGATTGCGCCGATCGGCCACCAGATGGCGCTCCTGAACCGCCAGAGAGCTCAGTGGGTCCTGCTGGTGGATCTCAGGCCAGCGGAGGGGACATATTAATCCGATCGCAGATTTTTGAAATATTGATATAAGGACGCTGTACAGCGTCCCCCGGCAACTTGAGCATGGCCAGCAATGACGTGAAAAGACGTTTCATGGCAGTCAAAGTGTTAATGTCTGATTTAACAGAAATAAAAAATATATATATATTTGGCCAATCAAAGTAGACTATACAAATCCTTAGTCTGGGACAGGCCTAGTACATATATACAGAGCTATATAACCAACTGCCACGGATTCTGAGGGTTATGTCAAAACTCGTAAATAATTATTGCAAGTTCGCATTGTGTTTTCGAAGGGATCAACAGGAAGCTCAAAGAGTCTCGACAAAGGCTGGTGGAGTGAAATATAGCCGCTGCTGAAAACACAGAATAAAATGACCCTTTTCTCTCTGAAGTCTCCTTTCAAATCCTCAAGTCGACGAAGGCTCTGTGCTGCCACCACTGGTCAGTGGTCACCAATACGATCAGTCCCTTGACCTGACAGGTTAACGGTGTTAGTAATGTGTTTTATTGGCATCCAGTGGTGGCAGAGCATTCATCTAGCTTTCCCAGAAAACCCACAGAAGAAGGCGCCATTACCGATTTGAGACTTTGAGAAAAGGGGTCATTTTATATTATACTGTATGTCTTTCAGTGGCGGCTTGTGTTTTCACTCCACCAGCCTTTGTCAAGACTGAGCTTCCTGTTGATCCCTTCTAAAACACAACACGAACTTGCAATAATTTGTTAGGACGAGTTTGGACTTAACCCTCAGAATCTGCAACGGTTCGTTATAGAGCTTTGCATCTACATACAAAGCTTGTCAATAGAGCTATTGGAAGACCTGAGCTGTACCTGAGGTGGACATCCTGTCGGTCATCAAACAGACCTTGGCTCTCGATCACAGGAGGCGGTGCCTGTGAGGAGGAGGAGGAAACTAAAGTAACCAATCAAAGATAAATGGTGCATTCGGGTGGTTTCTCATGAACGTGTTTAACTGGTAAATTGATCACATGACCAACTCGTATGTTACGGTAGAGTAGACCCAGTATTTTCCAGTAGGTTGGTCGTTCGTTCGTGTGCAATTTGCTAAGTGTTAAAACTCGTAATTTACCAGATTGCCAGAATGAATATCGTGTACACCCAAACACGCCATTACTGAATGACGAGGTGGTGGTGTTGGGAAATGTAGTTCTTCCTACCTGGAAGGCTGTGAGGGTGTGGGTCTGGGTCAGGACTCCTTGGTACTGGCAGAGCTGAGTGAGCTGGGCCTGCAGGCTGTCTCTGTTCCTGGACACCTGGAAGGATGCAGGACACACACACACAAACCAACTGAATGAATAGTCATAATCTGTGCAAAGGCTCATCTTTCTTTGATGGTACTAAACAAATGCTTAAAATATATCTTATAGTATAGCTATGGGTCTAATACACCCGTCGATTGTCAGTGAGTTGCTTCCAGTCAACATGCACGAAACAGATTGACGGTACATTTCCATTTATACCGCTTTGAATACGAGTAGTTTGTGATTCTTAGTAATCCCAGGAAAAGACGCGATAATAGCCCTTTAGTGGAATACACTAAACACGTTGTAATTTTTCGCCTGATTATCGAATCTTCCTGAAATCAACGCTAGATTATCATTATTATCTTTCCTCGTGCTATCGCGCATACAGTGTCTCAGGCCTCCTGTAATGATGACATGTGTCAACAAATGTACATGTCTGTTGAATTTATGTTGTGCCGTTGTTACTGTAAAAATGTAATGATTGTGATATGATGTTGTTAATGAGACGATGAGCTGTATGTGTATGTCACTGGAATTTCCCCAAGGGGATCAATAAAGTATCTATCTATCTATCTATCTATACATGAAATGGCCCTCGTAGCGCGGCGCTCCCCCCGCCACCTCCTGCACTCAACGGTAAACAGAAAGAAATATCAGATCAACGCAAGATTTTATATATAGAGTCCTTACCTGGTATCTGATGTAATGCAAAAGAAATAATCCAATTATCTGATCGCCATTCCAAATACTGCTCGTGGAGGTCCGTCCCACATTGCCCGGCATTGCATATGAAGGGGGGGGGGGCAGCATCGTAGATGTAACGTTGTAAACGCTAACGGAACGTAGGCCAAATGCGTCCACATTTTTATATGATTCTATCACATTTTCATAACAATAGCACCCTGTGCCGTTTTCATTGAGGTTTCTTACAAATTAACGATGCTTTATCTTGTCCTTTATATGCCGATTAATCATTAGAATCTTAAATTGTACCATATGTCCCCCTTTAGACAACATATGTAACGCTACCAGCGCACTTTTGTTAAGATAATTAGTTGGCCATTCTCGGTCGCTATACCGAGGTCGCAGTAATAGTTTAGCGCTGTTCAGATCACGTCGGAGAATATAGACCCATCCCAGTGACCTGCGACCTGTGCTAACGCTCTTGGGAAATGCAGTGTTGTAGTTCTCAACATTTTCAGCCTTTAATTTTAAACCAATGCTGCCATCTACTGACAACAAAAAAGTGTTGTCTAATCGTCACCTTGAGAGCTACTTCCGTATACAGCGCCGCCCCAAACCCATTCTAGAGATTCCCACTTTTTGCTGGGAGTGGGGCGTGGCCGTATTTGGTCCCAGACAATAAGAGTGGCTGCAATTGGTCACTGTGACGTTAGTCCTGCCGGAGTATTTAAACCCCGCCCGCACGGCTCAGATCGTCCCAGAAAAGAGACTACACCATTTCTAATGGAGTGCAATACCAGCTGGAAGGCGTAGGCGGCGGTATTTGCCCTTTTGCGCGAGCTCAGACCCATTCCCAATGATAACATCAGACTGGATGGATGAAAATGTATGGATATAGCTAATAAAAGAAATAACGAACAAAACCTGACTATACTCGTTGGCTAGTTGGCTAGTTAACCCGACTATACTCGTGATTGGCGCTGAATGTTAATGTTTTTATAATTTGACCATCAATGATCAACATAAATAACAAATTCACTTGGTTTTAGGATGTAGCCAACATTAGGTTTTGCAAAAATGGAGGGGACAGAACAACATTCGGCAGAACAAATAAACAGTCAGGAGCTTGGCATCTCGTTACCATAGAGATAACTGAAACCTTCGCCAAAGCATAAATGCAAAACGTGGTGCACTGAGCGCCGTTAATTTCCGCTGAGCGACAGCTGTGTAAAGTGTCGGGTGACAAAGCATAAACAAGATTTGATAGTTATTGTTGATATGTTAATCTTCCACTGGAACCGGGACAGATTCCTGTACATTCACTGGATTTGGCGAATAATCAGACCCTGAATCAGATTCCCTTGATGGGAAGACAGTGGCTCAGGGGGTAGAGCAGTCGTCTGGTCATCTGAAGGTTCCCGGTTCGATTCCGGCTCCTCCCAGCAGCGTGTCGAAGTGTCCATGAGCGAGACACTTACTACTTCCGATGAGCAGGTCAGAACTGTGCGTGGTCGCCGGCGGTGTGTGAACGTGAGGCATGCGCTGTAAAGTGCGTTTGGATAAAAGCCGCTACATAAATACAGTCCATTTACCATTTGATGGAACGACAGAAGCGAAAGGCGTTTAGTGTCTTACTTCTCTGAGCTCTCTGGCAAGCCTCTCGCTCTCCTCCTCGATGGTGATGAGCTCGCGGGGCTGGGGGGCCGACGGCATCGGGACCGGGGGGGGGAGGGGACACTGCATGGGGGGCGACAGAGAACGATTGATCTCCTGCTCCAGGAAGGCTGTGGAGAGGACGGGAGGAAAAGAAAGAAAAGCACAGTTGAGATTAGATTCAAATGTATTGTCATCATACAGCACAACGAAAAGAAGTTTGGCATCCAACCAGAGTGCAAATGTAACAGTAAAGTGCAATAGTAATATAGTAAATAGTAATATACATAGCCCTATGAAAGACTCTGCACACCTCTTAAAAAACCTCACCAAAAAACACACACACACTGCACCTGAACATGCACATACACTATACGCAAGAAATGTTCTGTACATAATTGACTATTTTATCTTACCTCATTTTATTTTATCCTACTACTTATTGTACCATTCTTGTATTCATTGTCGTTTCTTAATTGTGCACTGTTGATTCCGAGCTCGAAACACAAAAACGTTTACCTGCAATGCCCATGTATTGTTGTGTATTTGACAAATAAAGAACTTGAACTACAATGTACAGGTGGTTAAACTGGGTATAAAATATATAAATTAGTATTATACAATGGCATGCAAATATCTTGATTGGCTGAAACAGTCAAGTTAGCTGTTGTTATTTCGTATAACACACTCCACGTGACCCCAGATCCCTCCCACAACCGAATTACTTTTTCTGAATGAGTCCGCCATAGATAGACAAATGGAAGTATGAATAGCCTTTGAACGAATCCTCCAAAAAAGATACAGTCAACTGGACTATGTTAGTTCGTTACACATATGTTGGATTATGTAATTGGTTTGTCATGGCCCATTGTGAAACAAAATAAAAATCGTGGACTTAAAAAAAAAAAAGTAAATGGCCGTCGATATAATTTTTTTTGTCAGACTTGGATCTACTATTCAGCGTTTCCCAAACTTAGGGTTGCGACCCAAAATGGGTTGTGGACCCGTTCTTATTGGGTCGCCAATTGGCAGAGTAAAATGCATAACAATCAGGCACGTTGGAAGGGGGAGTGTGGCAGCTTCAGTTACTGCACAAAAGTAAAACGGTATTTTTATATACGGTCTGTAACATAATATAAGTTATAAGTTTATCCTGCTCAAAGCACTTGACTTCACCATTGTGTTAAATTGTATCTGAATCGGGAGATGATCTTCTCTCGTCACTAGGCCTGCCACGATAACACATTTTGCTGGGCGATTAATTGCCCCCGAAAATATCGCGATAAGCGATATTATTGCGACCGGTTAGAGAATTTTTTTTTGAGAAATTTATTTCCCAAAACTTTTATTTTGAAGCCCACCGCTCCGTCTTTTCCGGTGTTTTAGACTTTTATTTTGAAGCCCACCGACCGGACCGGAAGTATTGTTGTGATTATCAGGTACTTTTTGGGTACTTTGGGTACCAGAAAAGTCACGTGAAACACTGCAGACCACTGATTGGTCAGAATAGAGACGCGTCTCTAGGATTTCATAATCATTATGTTTGCAGCAGGCACAAGTGCAATAAACAAAGGATACAGTCACTGTGTATTCTGCCTCATTTATTGATTAAACAAAACCGACATCAACACAATTTGCCACCGAGCGGAGAGTTTAGTCTCGCAAAAAGATCGCTGACTTGTTAAGGCTTGTTGTTAGGTTAGGTGCTAATGTTGTGCTAGCGTTTTAGCATGGCTATCGTACATAGCGTGATCAATATAACTCGCTATTGATTGTTTGTATGAGTAACGTTAATGCTAGTAGAATAGACACAACGTGAGGTAATCACCATCCATTTTAAACCGGTTATTACCTAATGCTAACGTTAGCAAATAGACGCGACTGGTAACGTTACAGCTTGTTAGCCTAATAGCATAGACAGCCTAGCTAACGTTAACGCTTGTAGAATAGACACAATGAGAGGTAACGTTAGCGTTAGCAGAATAGACACAACGAGGGTCTCGTTAATGTTGTTATTGATTGATTGATTGAAAACTGTGTTTACTCTGTTTGTATGAGTAACGTTAATGCTAGTAGAATAGACACAATGAGGGGTAACGTTAGCCCCACGGAGCTCCTGTGCTGTGCTCTGTAGTAAAGCCAGCGGCCCGCCTCCCAACACGGACAGTGACTGACAAGGGGCACTGGGTCCGCATCATTAAAACAAACGCGCAAATAGCAATTAATCGCGCCCGTCAAAATCATTGCATTCATTTTAATTATCGCGGCAATTAATCGATTTATTGCTTATCGCGGCAGGCCTACTCGTCACAATTGAAATTGTATTTCTCCGTTGCGCAAAAGCTGGCTGGCAGTCTATATGAAGTTTGTTGTTAGATGGCATGCTTTGTAGCACCCCCCTCTGCACCTCCCACTGCTTCAAAAAGGACACTGTCACACGAACCGATTTCACTGGATGTCCCGGACACAATGGAAGTATGGATATATTCGTAATGACATATGTTGGATTATGTAATTGGTTTGTCATGACCCATTGTCAAAACAATAATAAATCGCAGGATTTATATGAAGTTTGTTGTTAGATGGCATGCTTTGTAGCACCACACCTCCCTCTGCTTCTTGACACGGAGGCAACTTTTTTCTTTTTTTTACCTACTTTTTCTGTGGATGGTTGTGAATAAATCTCCATTATGCTTCAATTACTGTGTGTTTATTGTATAGCAATAAGGTTGGGTGAATTCGGCCATTGTATAAACGCATTACATCACTTGAAGTCGTGTGTTATACGAATTAGATCACACCTAGGGGGGTCTAACGACCCTCGGCCGCGCCTCGGGACTAACAACCACCCCTAGGCGTGATCTAATTTGTATAACACACTCTGTCGTGTGATGTAATGCTTAACTACAGAGTGTGATGCTAATCAGATTACAAGAGAAACACGTCTCAGGAGAGAGGCGAAGAACAACGTGGCTTGCCGATGTCAAACGGGGGAGATACTCACTGAAGGTCTTCTCCAGCTCCTCGCAGCGTCTCACCTCCCCCACAAACTTCCTCTGAAAGGAGTTCACGTTGGGATTCAACTGATTCACCAAAAAGAGGAGGACAGAACAGGGGCGGGAGGACAGAACAGGTCACTCACAGTCATATGACTAACTGATGTGCATATAGAAGAACCACGGTCAAGTGCAAATAGAGTAGATTCTAATTTATTATGTTTGGCATACAACCAGAGTGCAAATGTAACAGTAATATACAGGTGATTAAACTGGGTAAAAGTTCAAATGAGTACTACTGGGTGTAGTACTAATCAGATGTATGTACAGAGTTGTAATATTAATATGTAGCGAATCGATACAGGTATAAAGACACTATGGTAGTAGTCATACTGGCCGGCAGTGTAACTAGTAAGAGTAGGTAAGGGATATGTACAGATATAGATAGGATCTACAGATATGTAAAAGGATTATGTGCAGGTATGTACAGACAGATATATACGGTACGAATAAATATATATATGGGTGGTTGACGTGAAGTGGCCTTTTTGGAGTCCTTAGTGTCAAAGATAAGTAAATAATGAAAAAATATGAGAAAATGTTGTTATGTTGCACAGAACATTTAGTTTTATATGAATGCACAGATAATTTATGCTAATATTGTTCCAGTTCTTCAAAAATGTCAGCCAAATTAGTAAAAGCTCATTTGGTGTGACTTTCACAATTATGACATTATGAAGGCTTTTTGGTAAGAAATGTTAAAATCATAAATGGGACAGATGAATAACAATGTCACCAAATGTTTCTAGCATTTTGGTGTTTTTATAATAAGGTTTGCCAAAATGAATTATAGAAGTACATACAATTTTGTGCAATCGTCTTACCATGAGTTTTGATTACGAAAGATAATGCAAAATGTAACTAATTTGCACAAGGACGAGCTAGAAATGTGTATAGTGATGAGGAATGCTGATAAATAGACATACATAATTAAAATACACCACTTTTACATTTTGTACAGTGGTATCAAACAAACAAATGTGTTTGTAATTGTGAAGTTCTCGGAGGAAGTTGGGCTATCATCACTTCCCGTTCGCTGTAGTCACGTGACTCAGTCCACCGGCGATTGGTATATGACAATTTTACTCACTAGCACCACATTATACTATCAAAAGAAATGTATTACTCGAAAAAATCTACAATATCACAAATATTATCACAAGTATTTCCATTGCTCATATCTGATAAAAAAAAAAAAAACATCAACCACCCATATATATATATACGGAATATACAGCATTATTGTACATCCTATCATACAGAGTGATATGGGTTATATGCAGGTGTACAAGTGCGCATATAGAAAGATTATATGCAGGTATATTCAGACAGATATGGACATATATATTCGGTAAATATAAATATATGCTGTATATACAGCACGGTATAAAAGACCATTTCCCATCACCAACGACTAGACTACTGAGTGATCTCAATAAAGTGAGAAACAGCCTTTTCTGAATTGTTTAGCAATGGCTGGTGTTAAATGGTGTGCGACCACTCACATCTCTGAACTCAACCAGGCCCAGCTCACCCAGTTCACTGACACAGTTGTAGGCCGAGTCCGACTGGAGGAAGAGCTGAACCAGGCACACCTCCTCACTGCGAAACATGGAGCCCATCGCTTCCTATGGAGCACATTTTACATTCACAGTTTAGACATTTTAAGGCAGACGTTCTTAACTAGAGTTAAAAATAATAATCTTCCTTGCCTATATTAATACCTACTACTATACTAATATGCCTCTACTACTATGCACTAAACACTGCAGCACCCAAGTTTCAACACTGTTTGGTGTTCATTAGTCAGCTGTAAGAGTTCCCTTCCTGCTGACTTGTCGTACAGAACTTGTAAGTGGCTTTGGATAAAAGTGTCAGCTAAATGATGAGTGATTTACAAGAGACAAACCATTAATGAAAACATCAAGGACAAGAGGATTAGTGAACGTTATAGATCAGTGATTTGATCTTCATAGTACAGCCCCCCCAACCCAATAAGGTACCATTAGAAATATAATATTATGGCTACAATAATGACAAGATTACTGGCTGGCATGAATTATATATAGTTTTAGAGGATGGTGGCAATCTAATGTCAATAAGCCGAAAGAATATTGCAGAAGTTGCCATAATTAGGTTGTGCACTGCAAACAGGTGACTGGTGACAAAGGGGGGAAAGGGGAAGTGGGAAATGTCTTCTTCTCCCTCTGAGTCAAAATGAAGCACCATTAGAATTTCCATTCCATCCATGTGTCTGACAATATTATTATAACTAGCCAATGAAATTGTTCTTACAGTAAAACTAGACATGGAAAAAATTGTGAACGTGTGATAGAAGCACTTAAAAAAATGGAAACAACTCAAATCTCTGCCATCGGTACTACTAACTGAAAAAAAAATAGTTTCAGTCTTGGTCAAAGCGAAACTGAGAGTACAAGAGAAAGATATTCTACATCTGCATCTACTATCAATCATAGAAGTACTGTAGTTATCACATAGATAATATAGATATACATTATGCTTGGCTCTGACCAACAAGATACTAGTATAAGTTAAACTCTGAAAGCTATAGAAACTAGGGCTAACCCTAAACTAAAACTAACACTGATGATAACTAAGCAATCGAAATGAACACTCAACTGGTGGACATCACAAAAACGCAAATAGCCATATTTCTCATATCACAACAAATGTATTGATTGAAACGTTATTAACAGATTGCAGAATGGGTACAGTACAGTACAGCTCAATTGTTAAGGGGATGCAGTGCAGACCAGAGAAAGACTTTCGTCTTGTTTACATCAGGGTCCGCTCCGCTGATTTCATTGGGGTTTTATGTCTATTATTATTTTGTTTACATTTTCCACAGCACCTAGATAGCAAGCCTATTCCTGAATGAACCCATGTTGTCAACACCACGTCACCCTTTAGTGTGTCTGCCACTCAAACGCTTGTTAAGTAAAGTAGTCACTGTGGCTTTATTATAATCAACGGCACGAGGTCAGTTTGGTGTTCCGCCACCACGTGACCCGTGCGACAATGTATAAAATCAACGTTAGCAACACAGTCGCGAGTACGCGTCGTCGGCTTTCGTTCGGTAACCGACAGTAACAACAACGGGTGCGTGCACGACATTGCCTTGGAAATCAACACTGAACACTGAACACCATCATGTAGTTCAATCGTAAAATACGCGAACGTTGACTGAAAAATCCACACGGGATTGTCATGGGTTAGGAAACGGGCAACTTCGCAGGTTTTATCAAAATGCAGACTATTGATCTGCGTGCATTCGCATACAAGTTCCGCTGGCCGCTTACCTTTTTTTTATTTATTTTTTTAGGTCGGTCCGCCTCAGTACCAATGGGCCAGACCGGTGACAGTCGGTGCACTGGGTCTGAGAAACTGTTCAACGGCGGTATCAAACAAACAAATGTGTTTGTAATTGTGAAGTTCTCGGAGGAAGTTGGGCTATCATCACTTCCCGTTCGCTGTAGTCACGTGACTCAGTCCACCGGCGATTGGCGCTGAAAGAAACGTCAGTGGCCAATCAGATCGCGCAAACCGAACGCGGAAGTGCAACTCCGTTAGGGAAAATATAGACACCACCGGCACGCGTGATTACGAAACCAAGCCGCATTTCTCGGAGACGCTCTCTGATTGGCCGGCGCCTGTTTCTACACTGGTTAAGCTTAGGCACTCTTCGAAGTTGGTTAAGGTTAGAGTTTGTCTTAGAGCGTGACGGCAAGTTCTTTCGACGGTTAAGCTTAGGCACTCTTTCGAAGTTGGTTAAGGTTAGAGTTTGTCTTAGACTTAGAGCATGGCGATAACCCTAACCCAACAGCCGATCAATCAATCAATCATGGTATTCACTGACCTTTGGGAAGTATTTTGACATGTACATGGGTACCTTGGTCGTGTAGTGTATCTTGTAGACCAGGCCCATTGCAAGTTGCTGTACTCTGTCGTCTACTCTAAGCCATCCTAGGTTGTCAAAGTGGGCAGGGGTGAGGTGGGTTCTAGGAGTAAGGTCAAGCAGTAGTCTGACCAGTTTGTTTTGAGATGTTTGTAATTTTGTTTTTAGCGCCTTTGAGGTGCTTTGGTACCATGAGGTGCAAGCATAGTCGTAGTACCCTTGAATGAGTGCTCCTGCCAGAGTCTTCAGGGTATTCTTGTTTACCAGAGAGGAGATCCGGTAGAAGAATCGAGTTCGTTGGTTGACTTTTTTTTATTACATTGGATGCCATTTTGTCACAGGAAAGATTAGCCTCTAGGATGGAACCCATGGTAGGTAATTTCATCTTTCCTTGTGACAATATTGTCACCCACTGACCACTGTAACTGAGAAGCCGTCGGTCTTGCTGAGTTTGTTATTTGAACCGAAGAGAATGGACTCTGTTTTGCCCATGTGTAATGATAGTTTGTTATCAGTGAGCCATATGCAGATTTTGCCTATAGTTCCGAGCTGAGGGTTTTTTCAACCTGTAACTTGTTCTTGTCAGAGACCAGCAGGGCTGAGTCGTCTGCGAACAAGAACAAGTTGCAGTCACAAGCTGACGACAATCCGGTGTATGTACTTCCCCTGGAAGCTGCCTCAGAACGGACCAAACTTTTCCCGAATCCTGTCGGCAAACAAGCTAGAACGTCCCGGTCATGTAGTGAATTCTTCAGGCAAAGCCGTTGCAGTGGCTTAAACAAGGAAATATTGTGCACCTCACACGTTTTTATTTTTTTTTATCAAATCTTTTTTATTTTCCTTTTTTCAACAACATGAATCAAGACAACACAATACAGTAAAAACACCAGCAAACAAGACATCAAGGGACACAATAGCAATAAATAATAATAACGACAACAATAACGACAATGACAAGACCTTCAATCATATTAGACCACCTGAGTACCCATCACCTCCAGCACCGACCACCAAGGTCCCCAACCCGTGAGGACCCCGAATCCGGAGCCCCAGCAACCCAGAGCATCATGCCTCTTTGACACTCCGACTCACCGAGACCCCGAATCAGGGGCCCCCACCGGTCCGGGCCGCAACCACAAAAAACACCTCAAGGGGCCCAAACAGCCCTCCCCAATTGAACATAGATTAGAAATAAAAGTAATAAAAATAAAATTGTACTACAAAGGACATTTACAAACCCCCCCGCTGCCCGCCCCCCAAAAGTATCCCACCCCACGGCTGTGGGTAGGGAGTTCCACATTGTTGTGTGGCATAATTGCTAAACGTATTTAGTCCCTTAATTGTTTGAGCCGAATCTGGGTTGAACATGATTTGTGGAACTCTGGTGTTGTGGCCGTGGTATTCACTGACCTCTGGGAAGTATTTAGACATGTATGTCTAACTATACATACTTCTATCCCCAGGCCATCAGGCTGCTAAACGAACAATGAATGAACACTACACAACAACAACCACCAAACGCACATAGCACACACATCCACACGCACACACTCACTTTAAACAAACACACTGTAGCACCCACTCCACACACTTATAGCACACACCCACTTTAAACAAACACACTGTAGCACCCACTCCCCACACTTTATATTTATGGATGAAGGATTGCACTACAACTCGTACACCTTACTGTAAATTGTACCTAAAATTGTACCTCATCCCATTTCTGCTTTGCACTAGATAGTACTGTACATTAGTACACTGCATAGTATTGTGTATTGTATATTATATGGTAACTCAGAACATTGTACATATGTCTATACCGAACACTGTGACCTCATTTTCTTCTTCTAAATTCATGCTATATTATGTTATTATGTTATTTGATACTATCTTGTCTAGCACAGTCTCTGGAGCGTAACAGTAAGAAGCATTTTGTATGAAAGTATTCTGTACTTCTGTATGACAACTATTAAAGAACTTGAACTTGAACTTGAACTTGGGTACCTTAGTGGTGTAGTGTAGTCCAGCATGACCATGCCGCATTATTTGCCCGCGTCCACCTCGTGTTTGATGTGGTCGTTCAAATAGAGAAGGCATGTGTCAGTGGAATGGGATGTTCTGAAGCCAGATTGGAATTCGTAGATTAGCTTTTTTTCGCAAGGTACTTTTCGACCTGTTCGTAGACAATTTCTTCCATAACTTTCGAGATGGAGGTAAGAATAGAAACAGGGCGGTAGTTGCCTGGGTCTATTTGCTGCCTTTTTTGTGCAGGGGGGTCACTCTCGCAATTTTGAAATCTTTGGGGGCTCTCTGTTTTATGGAGAGGTTTATCATGTGGGTGATAATTGGGGTGATGGTGGGTAAATGTTGTGATTGTTTAATGGCCAAAATAATCGCATCAGGTATTACGCGATTCGTCTCATCTTCATTCGTATGTTAAGGGTCATAGAAAAGTATCAGATACAGCAGTTTTTTACTAGTTCAAATACAATTTGTAGTAGTTGGGTGGTAGTTTAAAGGTGCTATAAGTGGTATTATTTTGTTAAGATAAGTGGTAAATAGCTCTACATTCCAACGGCCATCACTGATATAGTGTGTTTGGTCAGAAAACATGGGTCTCCAGCCCCTGCTGTAAACATAATACATTTCCTGATTTAGTATTTTTGCAGTGGAGTTCAAGATTCAAGAGTTTTATTTGTCACATACAAGACATGTAGTGAAATGAAGGTGGCCATGCCCGCCTCGATTGTGCAAAAATACAAATAATAAAATAGAATAGACATCATAAAAAGTAATAAGAATAAAATACAATGTTAAGCTTAAGAAATAAAGGTAATGAGTACTATATACAGTACAATAATGTACAACTATACAGTTGTGTTTTTAAAGTGACAATTTTTTGTAGTGTACTATTTATGTGTGGGGTGTGTGAGAGATGTGTGGTTCTCTCTCCTGATTGGATAAAGTGGGAAGGGATACCAGAACATTTATTTTGTATGCAGAGCGGAGGGACTGGGAGACCCATGTTACTGATTGATTGATTGATTGATTGATTGAAGTTTATTTCAAATATGCAACATAACAAACAAACATCAAGTACAGATATAGCCTTAAGCCGTTCAAAAAAATTATATAAAAAAATACATATAAAAAATAACAAAGAACAAACAAAAAAGTCAAACTACATTTCTTTTTTCATTTGCATATTTGAAAAGGAGTGGGAAGAAGCATACACTTAATCCCACCCCTATTTACTCAATACATACTATATATTACTATATTACTATATATATTATATTTACTAATTCATACATTAGACTTATATTGAAAAAACGAACTTAGTTAACAATAAAAATTATAATACCTTATTAAAATATTTGCCAAAAATAGGGCAGTCAGGTGGCGTAGCGGAGATTGCGCTCCTCACCAATGCAAGAGGCTGCGGTCTCGACTCCCGGAGTCAGCATTGCCTTGGCTTGGGCTGATCGTCATACTAACTCGTTTGGCTGAGTTAGGGGGAGGGAAGTCATGGGTGGGAATCTGGCGTTGTGGACAGCCTACAGGTCAGGTCTTGGCGCTTGATCAGCGGAGGCAGGACTTGATGAAGGCAGCGTGACCTCCCACGCGTTACGCTTCACCAATGAGAGTCCTCGCTGCCAGGTGAAAAAAGAGTCACTGGCTGTCGCCGCGCGTGTCGGAGGAAGCGTGCGGATGACTTCAGGGTTCCCTTGTACCGACCAGTAGGAGAACATGCGCACAACAACCAGGCAGGGGAGGGGGGGAATTGGCATAACGACTAAATTGGGACGGGGAGAAAAACAGAGAAAAATCTGAGAAAGAGAGGATATAAAAAATATATATATATATTTGCCCAAACTGTATATGTTACCCTGTATAGTTCCTCTAGCCATTTTCTATACATATATATATACAACTATACATATGCACATATATACATTTATATATACATACATAGGGCTGTCCCAGACTAAGGATTTGTATAGTCGACTTGTAGTCGCCAAAATTTGCCGGTAGTCGACTATTAGTCGACTATGAAAAAAAAGAAAAAAGTATGATTTAAAAAAGAAAAATATTGTTATTTTTCTTTTTTTTTATCATTCCATTTGGGCTGTGGGGGTGCTTAATGTCTGAATGAGTCGACAGAAGGCTTCTTGTCCTCTGCGAAAGCATGCAATTGGTCCATGCACTGATGGATACATCTTGATATTTGTGTGTTCATTAGATGGGTGAAATCCTCTTTCAGTGCCTCTGTGCCTGTTTTATTAGGCAGTTAGCCTCTGGTATGTGTGCCATTAGTGTTAGCCACGCTTCTAGGCCTCTTTTCTTTTGGAAAGAATGATAAAAAGAATTATAATAATTGTTTTTTTGCAGTCGACTACGGCTCCTTCAGACCGTTCCATAATTTTACTCCGGAAATTGAAATACAAAGACTCTTCATGGTCGTTAGAAAACTATCTTTTGAAATTAAATGTTCCCCATAAATTGTAACCCCCATCTTGCACATTGAACAATCTTTGAATATTTCCTGGGAGTTAATTATTTTTTGCTTTGTACATTATTTATGCAGTTTGATACATTACAATATCAGTACATTTTAATAATTTTGACTAAGAATAGTGTATGTTCCAGATATCCAACCTTGTGAATGATGCGCACAGCTCTTTTCTGTAGGATGGTTAATGGTTGTAATGAGCATTTATAATTATTTCCCCAGACTTCAACGCAGTAATTAAATATGGTGAAACTAGTGAACAGTAGAGAATGTGAAGTGAATTGTGATCCAGGACCTGCTTTGCTTTGTTTATTACTGAAATGCTCCTTGCCAATTTGGTTTGAATATGTTTGATATGTGATTTCCAATAAGTGTTTTCGTCAATCGTGACACCAAGACATTTTATTTCAGACACTCTTTCAATATCCACCCCATCTATTTTTATCTGTACACATATATCTTTCCAAAAATTTCCAAACAGTATTATTTTGGTCTTGGATAGATTTATTGATTTAATTTTTTTTAATCAAACCAGTTTAAAAAAAAAAATAATAATAATTTGTTCACTTCTTCTGTATTTTGCTCCCACCCCAATTTAGTCGTTATGCCAATTCCCTTCCTGGTCATTGCGCGCATTGTCCCACTGTCGGCCTGGGGAGGGTGGAGAACTACCACATGCCTCCTCCGATACATGTGGAGTCGCCAGTCGCTTCTTTTCACCGGACAGCGAGGAGTTTCACTGGGGGAACATAGCGCGTGCAGAGGTACACGCTATTTCCCCCCGATCCCCTCCCAGTCGTCCCTACCAACACAATTGGCAGTGTTAGCGGGTGGGAAGCCGGTGGGGTATGTGTGCTGGTCGTTGTAAGCTGCGACTCCTACTGGTCGGTCGGGGCGCCTGTTCAGCAGGGAGGGGATCTGGGGGGAAATAGCATGATAGATTTATTGATTTAATTTTTTTTAATCAAACCAGTTTAAAAAAAAATATGTTCTCACTTCTTCTGTATTTTGCTCCCATCCCAATTTAGTCATTATGCCAATTCCCTTCCTGGTCGTTGCGCGCATTGTCCCACTGTCGGCCTGGGGAGGGTGGAGAACTACCACATGCCTCCTCCGATACATGTGGAGTCGCCAGTTGCTTCTTTTCACCGGACAGCAAGGAGTTTCACTGGGGGAACATAGCGCGTGCAGAGGTACACGCTATTTCCCCCCGATCCCCTCCCTGCTGAACAGGCGCCCCGACCCCCTCCCTGCTGAACAGGCGCCCCGACGACCAGTAAGAGCCGCAGTTTACAACGATCAGGACACACACCCCGCCGGCTTCCCACCCGCTAACACTGCCAATTGTGTTAGTAGGGACGACTGACCAAGCCGGAGGTACCGCTGACAGCGGGATTCAATCCCAGTCTCTGCGGTGGTAGGCCAGTGCATTCTCCACTGCGCTACCCAGCCGCACCCCATATTTTAAATAAACATTTCCTGCGTAATGTCCTCCTGCAGTTTATTTAACATGTAGACGACTTATTTGAACAAAGAAAATACCACTTACACCTTTAACGACATTCAAAGCATAGTAGTCGTTTTAGTAGTTCTATATTAGCTTCCGCTCAGCGTCATCTTCACATATCTCACTTCGTGCATATGCACTGAATAAAAACCCACAAATGCACCTTTACATACCAACATCCGTCTGGCCACACCCCATCCGCTACCTACATAAGCAGGTGTGTGGCCACACACTCACCTCCTTCTTCACTTTCACCACAAGAGAGTGCCTGTATACCAATCACTTGACAAGGGTATTTAGCTGAAGAAAGTTGAGTTACGTGTTTACATCGTTTCTTGCTTTTTTCTTTCTCTCATACTTTTACAAAGAAAAAAGCTAAGTCATAATGTTTACCTCGGGGGGTCGCGCTAGCAACGTTACCCTTCACCAGCGGTTCTTCATTTCCTCCTCTGCGTGTTCTGTTGCTTAAACGGTGATATTGAGCCACAACACTGTTGTGTTGGTCTGCAGTAATGCTCGTGTGTGTAAGGGTACCGCAGACTTGTCTGTGGCTAGCGTGCATTGAGTTAGCTTATCGCTGTTCATTAGCATACTGGCTACTTAAGGTATCATATGGCTATTTGTTGTTGTCGTATTCGAGGGTTGGGCTTGCGAGGGGGTACCGGATAAACCCCTCCTTCCCTCTTCTGATTGGTCGGGGGTTTTTGACTCTCTTTTCATTCGGTCCGGCCAAGCTGTTAGGCAGCTTGGCACGGGGGGGGGGGGGGTTCCCTGACTCTGCACCTATCACGGGGATTCCCCCCGTCATAGAATACGTCACTGGGCACGTTTCTATTGGACGACGGCTTCCGTGAGTTTTTTACAGACCCATGTGTGGTTCTCTGTTATTGTCAAGTTGTCGGGGCAGAGCGTAGGAACTTGGTGTTCTGCTACGCTCTATGTATGTGTAACTTGAGTCTGTTGGTCACATGGCTCAATGTTACCGTGACTTTTCAATTCATGGCTCACGTGGGAAGTCTCTCTGAGGATTCCTGTCTCCTCCCTGTGGTGAGGTTGGCGGGGTGTAAAATGATTTTTTTCCCCTCAGCCGCGTCACATGGGATTCATGTCAGTCTGTGTTTTTCTTTCTTTTTTAATAAAAAGAGGAAAGGAAATTAAGCACGACGGCTTCTTGTCGTTCTCCCAGGCGACTTGGAGGAACAATGTCTGGTGTCTTGTTAGACTATCCATTGATGTGTTTGGGTCTCGACGCGTACATAGTGCTGGCTCTGGGTGTTTCTGATAAGAATCACGCATGAGGCTGGTACGCCTTGGTTGCTCGTTATTAAAACGGCGTTTTTATAGGGTAACTGGGATGGAGTTTTCTCTTCCGAGCGCCAGTTTACTAGGTCTCGGCGAATTCTCGTTCATATCTGGGGGATGTTAACGGAATAGATCAAAGCATAGGTAGAGGAGTCTCACGCCCTTGGGGTGGGCCACTGAGCGCGGTACGAATAGGACCGTCTGGGTGGCGCCCTCTATAATGTTTTAGATCGACACGCGTACCTACCCCCTCTCCTGGAGTGGGGATGTCGGCGTGATTAGGGCACGGAACTGGTTCTGGTCACGCTGGTCCAGGTCAGTTAACCCATTGTCCGCCGGGGACACAGATCTTCTGTTCTGGTACCCTGAGGGACTTGTGCTTTTTTCAGGGGGAAAAATGCCGGGTCGGCCCGGGTGTCACAGGGTTGGGCGTTATGGAGACCCTTTTGTTGGGTACATGTTGTACCCTGTGCTGTCATGAAGGGGCTGGTTCTCCATTCTTTTTGCCCCTCTCTTACCCATGGCTGAGAGGGGGCTGTTGGGGTGGTCTTATAGACCTTCTCTGGCATCCCTGTGTGCATCCCGGTCCGCCGGGCCCGGTCCGAAGTTGTTTTTCGTCGACCCGTAGGCCTGGGATAACCCTTTTTTGAAAACTGAAACACTTGTACTGCAGTATAGCCAGTGTATACCCGCAGGTGTTTTGGAGTTTTTTCTTGAGGGGTTATAGGAACAACCACCGCATGTGGAACCAAGAGGGTGGTTGATTCCCTGGTGTGTTGGAGCGGAGTCAACTCCCGGGTTACCCGGTTGAGTGTGCCCCTGCACGTTCATGACGTCTGCCAATCGTGTCAGCCTTCTCTGCCTCGGCCCCTCTGGAGCATCTGGGTTTTTTGGTGGAGGCTTTGTCATGGTGCTCAACAATGCCAGCATACGCCCCTTCCGCCGGGGTGCTGTTTTCAGTTGACCCCTTTGGCGCCTGTCTCGTCCGCAGTGCTCCAGGCTCGGTTGTGGGGGGCCTCAGTGGGGTACATTTGTCGAGCTTCAGCTCCCGTTGTGCAGATGACGCCGAGCGGAAGCTAATACGATATAGAACGATAGGTTATGAATAATGTAAATTCCAAAAAGTACAGACGGCGGCTGGGTGGCGCAGTGGACTAAGCAATCGCCTACCACAGCAGAGACTCAGAGATCGAATCCAGCGGTCCTTCCGGCTTGGTCAGTCGTTAGCGGGTGGGGTATGTGTCCTGGTCGTTGTAAACTGCGACTCCTACTGGTCGGTCGGGGCGCCTGTTCAGCAGGGAGGGGATCTGGGGGGAAATAGCATGAACCTTACGTTCCCCCAGTGAAACTCCTCACTGTCCGGTGAAAAGCGGCTGACGACTCCACATGTATCAGAAGAGGCATGTGATAGTTCTACACCCTCCCCAGACTGACAGTAGGGCAATGTGCGCAACGACCAGGAAGGGAATTGGCATAACGACTAAATTGGGATGGGTAAAAAAAAAGACAGAAAGCCAAAAAAGTACAATGTGCAAAGCCACTTGCCACTCAGAGCGTAGAAAATATATATATATTTTTTTTTTATTCAGCTCAGCGCTGCCTCTGGGAAACCTTTGTTGCGCGTGCATGGGCTCGGAGCTTGCTCCGTTTCTGCTGGGCAGGTAAACTCACTCTTGCCAATTTCTCCTAAGTTAACTACTGCAGCTTTATGATTTAGTAACAGTTTACATTGTGAAGTCACTAGTCGTTTGCTAGAACTAATTGATCAGGCAAATGGCGGTATGGTATTACAAAACAATCTTTTATTGTGGTGTAAAAGGTAAAAGGGCAGAGATGTAATAAGGAAATACAACTTAAGAGAAATAAACAATGGAACAAAACGATAGCAAACAAAAACAAAATTATGATTCACTTGAAAGGGACATTAATGGAGAGGTGTAGAAGGCTTACATGATATACCAAGACAAAATGAAGGTGAGACATCTCATACACCTGTTCATTCTCACATGGGCATAGATCACTACAGATATATTTTACATTAGCCTACAGGTATTCAAGGTGGCCTACATTACATAGCAAAGTAGACTGCTATATCACACCGATATGGTACTGAGGGTATATGACACCGTTGAGCTGTATCATAAGCAACTTGTAACACCTAAAAAAGATAAGCAACATCTACAGTAAAGATTATGATTCGCTGGTAAAACCCTGACCGGAATATTACACTGGCCTCTGCATCTCATTTCAGTAAAGTAATACAGAAACATCATACAAACATAACTCAGATTTCAACCCCCCCCCCCTCCCCGACAGTCACCAGCCATTCCAAAAAAAAAGAAATCACTCCTGTGATTCCTATTGGGAGCTTATTTGATCAAACCTCCTTAGAACCATTTTCTCCTGGACACTGTGACTAAGAAACTAAAGATGCAAAGTCAAACTTTTCTTTTCCTATTGTCTTTTTAATTACAGGACTAAAAAAATCTGTGTCCAGGATAGTGGCTGCTAAGAACCATATCACAATCAAAACCCATTCAATCCCAGATTCCATCGCCTGCCAGCTTGCGATTCCGCGCTATATTCTACAAGCTGTAGAACTTGAGACTTCTGTCCATTCCAGCGGAGGTCAGGAACTGAGCGTGCTCTCCGAAGGCCACTCCAGTCACCAGTCCTGAATGGTCTAGAGGTGGAGGAGACAAAACACAACAGTCACCAGTCCTGAATGGTCTAGAGGTGGAGGAGACAAAACACAACAGTCACCAGTCCTGAATGGTCTAGAGGTGAAGTTTGAAGAAGAAATTGAGAAGTTTGGACTTTTTCTTTTTACAACTTAAACTTAAACGATAAAGTGCTGAAAAAAGGTACTGTTGGGTACCGATAGCGAATTCCAAGAACTGGTACCAGTTTCAGTTCAAATGTGAACGGTGGTGAATAACACCATGTTAACATTGACCAGACGTGAAAAATTGCAAATAAATAAAGGGCAGATGATTTACAGGTTTTTTTGTAGATGCAGTACTGAATTTTGCCATCCGGACACATAGCTAGCCCCCTAACTTTAGCAGATAGATGATCTACTCTGTATGAAGTGTTGTGAACTTATTCATTATAGTATTTATTTAGTTTTAGTGTTAAGTGTTAAAGGGGCAGTTCACAAAAAGAAAAAAAATTATGAATATAGAATATCAGGCCTATAAATGACCTTATTATGGCCAAGTCACACATCTATGGATCGGGCGAAATCTCAAATCTTCAATCTGGATTTAGTACCACCAGGTGCCCCTGACGGGGCAGCAAAAACAGTGAATGAAATCTACTGTAAGTCAAGTTATTTTATAATGTAAATAGCTGCCATTTTCCATCAGATTGCAACGCGGTTTCTAGACGTTCACAGAAAGGTAAAGAAACTAACTACGTTCTATCTTATGGCAATAGCGTTCAGGTTTGTTCGACCTGTGAGATATGATCCCGAAATAACGTAAAAAGAAAAAAAATTCATGCTGAAAGTTGAGATGCTTTGACGGGCTGGCGTACGTGAGCTGGGAAGTGTAGTTTTATGAAATTCGAATGGCCAGAGTCTCTTCTTTCAAAAGACTACACATACGTATGCCAACTTCCTTTATTTCTGACAAATTCATCCAGTTTCCACCGGGATGGGCAGAGATATTTATTTATGAACTCATAATTTCTCATAATTTGGTAAACAAACAGTGGTGAAAATATACACTTTGACTGCTGTTTTGATAAGGTTAGGGTCTTTACTCTTGGCTACATTTGAAAAATAAAATATATATACATTAATTAATACAGACTGTATTGATCTATTTAAGTTTAAGTTTATTTGCAAAAGGGACAGTGCATATTAATCAACAATAAATGTAAATACACCAGAATTAGCCAGAAGGCTAGATTTAATCTGTAGTCCCTGGCCAAGATGTTACAAAAGGCATCAACCTAAAGTGATAAAAAAATGTTATCATACATAACATACATCAAATAGGCCTACATAAAAATGCAATTCATCATCACAATATACACATTTTTACAAAGATAGTACACATATAAAACAGAATAAAGGTGAATTGCATACACACAGTTAATGAATTTAGCTGTGGGTGCAGCTCTGGTGTTCTTTGAGCCATTTTATGTTACGTTACAATTTTGAAAAACTACAGTACCCAGCCAATTCTAGCTTCCTGCAAGCAAATTACTTGTATGATTTTTTTTTTTATTTCTCTCGATTCTCTACCACAAAACGGAACATTATTGGCATAGATTCGAGCGCAGTTAGTGTGTCTACCTTCTATGAACATTTAGCAACAATCCGCGTTGCAAACAGATTCAAAATGGCAGAGCCATATCCATTATTAGAATGGAACTGTACATACACTACAGTAGATTTCATTCACGGTTCTTCAGTGCACGCCTGGAGATACAAAATCCAAATTGAACTCTGCCATTTGAAAGAGGAGATTTGGCCTGATCCATAGATGTGCAAGTTGGCTATAATAAGGTAATTTATAGGCCTGGTATTCTATAATAATATTTCAAATGGCATGTGTCCGGATGGCAGGATTCAGTACTGTATCTACAAAACATTATGTTTAATCACCTTTATTAATTAGCTTAGATTTTTTGTACACATGATCTCAAGAACGAGCTCTGTGGCAGTTTTTCATGTCTGGTCATTTTTAGCATGGTGTTATTCACCGTCAAAGATGCAAAGAAAAATCATAATTTATATTCTCCTTTGTTTCATCACAATTTACTCAAGCCTAGACACAATATTAGCAAAATATGAGCTTATAACAATCTCAGCACATTGCATCGGAAACCGGCTGATTTTGAGGTGAGGAAATGATGGTCATTAAAATCGTTGTAGTCCTAAGAAAGAGGAGACACAGGGCTTTCGATGGACATTGAAATTTCATAAAACTACACTACCCAGCTCACACTAGCCACAGACAAAACTGCAGCTGCTTGATGTGAAAAATAAATATTGACGTGAAAATCGTGTTTATATCGCATGGGTCGAACAAACCGCAACGTTATTGCCATGAAATACAACGTATAGTTTTTTTTTAACCTTTCTGTGAACGTCTATGAAAAAACTGCGTTGCAATCCGGTAAAAAGAAATGGCGGAGCTATGGACATTATACAAAAGTAACTGTACTTAGAGTAGATTTCATTCACGTTCTTTGCTGGCCTGTAACGGGTGCCTGGTGGTACTAAATCCAGAATTACCTCGGTCATTGGAAAGGAGGAGATTTGGCCCGATCCATAGATGTATGACTTGGCCATAATAAGGTAATTTATGGGGCTGATATTCTATATTCATATTTCAAATAGCATGTGTCCGGATGGCAAAATTCAGTACTGTATCTATAAAAAAACGCTGTAAATCATCTGCCCTTTGTTCATTTGTTTAGATTTTTAGTACACTTGACTTGATCTCAAGAAGGTGCTGAATGAGCTCAGTGGCAATATTTCACTTTTGGTCAATGTTAGCATGGTGTTATTCACCGTCAAAGATGGAGAAAAATAACAATTTACTCAAGCATAGTAACAGACAATATTTCTGACACTGCAATCACAACCATTGCTTTCCTCAGTCAAGCTAAGAGAGCGGAGCTTGGGATCTCAAATTTTAGCGCATCATTAACATTTAAAATATGTTAACGTTTCACCAGGTTCAAAATATAGTTTGATTTTCAAACAAAAAAGTGATAGCCCAACTGATGCATATTAACCACATAACGTGCAACGGCCCAGGCCCTCTTTAGGACAATCTGCAAACCGACTCGACGCGGCCCTTTACAAGCGTCTAGCGGCTCTGCATTTTTTATAAAACAATTAACACGAACCTAAACTAACGTTACAACTAACCTAAAGTTAGTTTAGGTTTGTGTTAACGTTAGATAATGTACAAAATAAACATATTTCCGCTGCTATAGACGTCGCTCTTTTATTTTGAAACCCCCCCGACCGGAAGATATTACCCTCGTTATCTGCTTGAGTGTCCGGTTGTTGTTTTTCATTAGCTACAGTAGCAGCATATCAACACCAGCCATGGGAATACTGTTTTCTAAATTGGGGAGGCTTTTAATCGTCAAGGCAAGGAGTTTAAGTCATGGTATCCATAAACTTCAATCTGTTCGGATCCTTTCATGACTGTAGGGAACTTGAGGGTACAAGTCTGACCCACGTCCAGTGATGAAGCTAAGCTAAGCTAACGGAGCGGGCGTTCCCTAAGCCTACTGCAGGCACAGAGACAACAAAGGTATGTATCTTCTTGTCTAACTCCAAGGAAGATGGCAAATAAGCTAATTTCCCAAAATGTTGGCGTTTTCCTTTAAGCCCGGAGCCCTATTTTCTGAAACTCCAAAAATACATACCTAAGTAAATGGAATATTGCTCCACTTCTACAAGGTCCATTTGCATGTTCTTGGTATCTAGTGACATCTATGGACCTCAGTGAATGTATTCCCAGTGTCAGAAATATTGTGTCTATTACTAGGCTTGCTTAAATTGTGATGAAACAAATATGAATTAAGATTTTTCTTTGCATCTTTGACAGTGAATAACACCATGCTAAAAATGACCAGACATAAGAAACCGCCACTGAGTTCATTCAGTATCTTCTTGAGATCACGTGTACAAAAATCTAAGGAAATGAATTAAGGGAAGATGATTAAACAGAATGATTTGTAGATACAGTACTGAATTCTGCCATCCGGACCCATGCAATTTGAAATATTATTATAGAATATAGAATATGAGGCCTATAAATGACCTTATTATAGCCAACTTGCACACTATGGATCGGGCCAAATCTACTCTTTCCAATGGCAGAGTTCAATTTGGATTTAGTATCACCAGGCGTGCATGAAGAACAGAGAATGAAATCTACTGTATGTACAGTAGGTTTTTTATTCTTGCAAGAGCTCTGCCATTTTGAAACAGATTCAAATCGGATGGTTGCTAAATGCTCAAAATAGGGGAGACAAACTAACTACGCTCCAATATATGCCAATAACGTTCAGTAATACGCTAATTATGCCAAACAGTCTAGAGAGACTGATTTATGACGTGATGTCATTTTGGGACCGGTACCGTCGGGTGGAAGAGGTTAATCTAACTACTGGAGGGCATTCAAATAGAGGACGGGCCTCTTATAATGGACGGGGGGTTTGATACATGCCGACAAATACAGTCCAGCCTCCAATACAAGGTCGCAACACTACACTCTGACTACATTAACGTTTCCCTACTCTCACTTCGTTGGCGTTAGCTAACGTTGTCATAGCTAGATCTGTGGTGTCGGCTGAATGACGTTGGCTTTGTTTGCAAACGTTAGTTAACGTGGCGTTGGCAGGCGGGGCTGGCGTTGTCCAGTTGACATTACAGATCATGATGGCTAGGCTATGATAGCGTTAGCTAAAGCTATTGCCGCACTGCATGTTCAACTCGATTCGACTCAGGTAGAGTCGAGAAGGTACCACACGCTAAATTGTCCGTGCGGACCCCGCAACCTATAGACAGTTCCAACTTGATTTTAGTGGCCAAGCCATATTTCTAGGGCTGTCTTAAATACTTCGATGCTTCGTTCGATGGGCATGGGAAAATTAAAATCAGAATACATAATTTTTTTTTGTTGGGGTGCAAAATCAACTCCGTCTCTTTGTTAACTACAACAAGCAATGCTGTTTGTTATTTAAGATGAGGTCGGACTCGGCACTGACAGATTTGTGTTCATTGTGCTGCTTTTATAAAGCCTCAAATGACGGCTTACAATATTTCATGAAAGCAAAGTGTTTAGTTTGTCTAAGATTTAAAAAGGTTTAAACTTTACAGCACTGACAAAGTTGAACAAAGTGCTGTACAAGTCCCACAACGTAAAAAAAAAAAAAAATATTTAAAAAAAAAAATATTATCTCGAAGCTTCGAATTAAAATCGAATCTCGGCCCGAAGCTTCGAATGCCAAAAAAAGAATTCGAAGGTCAGCCCTACATATTTCTGCTGCTGTTTTGAACAACTGTATGCCTACCGTATGTTGTACTACAGGTATGTGCCCATTAGGGGTGGGACGATACGCATTCGAACGGTACGACCCCCACGGTTCGGGGCGTCTGTGTATCGTACGGTTCAGATGACACGCAAATAAAAAAATTCATTTGGCGGAGCCGGGAGAGGTGAGCACTGGCTGCAGGCAGCAGCAGCACTGCAGCCAGGTGCTAGTCAGTTTGTGTAAAAATGGCAAGCACAATATAAATCAATCTTCATTACGACTTTAAAAACATAGCCATTAACATTACATAGGCCTACACACATCTTGCCATAGCGTTAGCAGTTTGTACAACACAACGCACATTTTAACTATGGTAGCCCGCCAGCTAATACAGTCAATGAAATGTTACCGTAGCTACTAGCTACCCCGTCTAGCTACCCCGTCTGAGAGGCGGGGTGTTTAAAGACAATGATAGGCGTTTATTCAACATCCAAGAAGGCTAACATACAACTGTGTTTCACTAACTCCAACCGGGACTATTGCCGCTTTCCCACTGCATGTTGATGTTATGAACTCCTCCTAACGTTACCGGAGCTGATAACATTGCCTGAGCTGAAGGTCTGTGACACTAAAATGTCCGTGGGGACCCGCCAACCCATAGATAGTTCCAACTCACCGAATTACGTAATCCACCACAGTTGCACTCAATATTTAAATAATGTTAGTCTAAATAAATGTAGACAGATAATGTACGTATTTTTAAAAATAGAATGAACAGAGCAGTGTGTGTTAGTTTGATGTATGCTGCCATTTATATTGATGGCCTAATTTGTTTATTTATTTATTTTAAATAACTGACACTTTTCCCTTTGATAAGATCCAGCCATATTCCTTTCATTGTATTTCAAATACTGCACTTTAATTTCAAGCAGAAAACGAATCTTTCCATTAAGAACTGACAATCAGGGAATTTAAACATGGTTGACAGTTTTTTTGTGTTTATATTAAAGAAAGGAAAGTCTAGTGCTGGCTGAGCATATTGTTTGTTTGCACTAAGTTAATACTTTGACAAATGTAGCCTATATTTTTCAGTCAGTTCGGTCTTTGTGTGCCAAACATTATTTAAGGCTGTAAACACTGGAACCTCTTTTTTTTTTTTTTATAAATGAGAAGCATGTTTAGATTTTTTAGTGTTAATTTTTAATAAAAATTAACGTATATCGAACCGAACCGAAAACCGTGACCCCAAAACCGTGATACGAACCGAACCGTCCATTTTGTGAACAGTCCCACCCCTAGTGCCCATGTTTTGCAATAAAAGTCTGAAAATGAAGGGATTATGTCCATGAGTGTCATTTTTTTTAAATTAAGGTCTGCCTCTTATATAAGCCTCTCTAATAAAGGCCTGGTGCTCTTTGCAGATGAGGTAAATACACGACCCGTCCAATATTAAGAGGAAATACGGTACATAGTTTTTAATAAAAAGCTAAATACTATTATTTTGTGTCATGTTTTTTTTATCTACTTTTTCTCCCATTTTCTATTTTTTCTCCCATCCCAATTTTCGTATCGTCCTATTCTACCCTCCCCTGTCTCGAACGTTGTTAGGCCATGCCTCCCACAAGCCGGCTGCAATGTGGACTAAGCCTTACATCACGTGTCCCCTCCGGTACTCGAGGAAGCAGCAGTCGCATCTTTTCACCTGCACAGCGCGATCTCTCAGCGTCGGGGGTCTGCGTTTGGAGGGCACGCCGCCCCCGTCGCTTCCTGATTCTGCTGCGCAGGCGCACCAACCGACCTGTAGGAGTCGCTGTCCACAACGTCCGATCCCCACCCATCAGCTTCCCACCCCCTAATACTGCCAATTGTATTAGTATGAACGACCAGCCAAGCTGATAGCAATGCGGAGAGCTGGGCTCGAACCCAGCGTCTCCTGCATTGGTGGTGAGCGCCTTGCCCACTGCACCACCTAGCCGCCCTTTGTGTCATGTTTCCAAATAAGATTGTTCACAACTAAATGCTTTCTACCTTCAATTTGTTGGTTAGATGACCCCTGTGATCAATCTCGCTCTCAGTGAAGTTTCTCATAGTTCGCTTAGCTCATTATTCCACATTCCATGGGGGTGTTTCATTACTATATATGGTTAATTAGGGGCGGTTCTGTATGCAAATGCTTACAATCGTGCACAAGCATAGACGGTAAGAACAATTGGTATTCATCAACACGGAGCGTGCGTATGAGTCGGTACGACCTGTGCACGCACGTTTGATAAATTACGATTTTTCTGTGCATAGACATTCTAAATTCCGTGCATAGGAATGAAAATAGAACACTTTCTACGCATTATTGATAAATGAGGGCCCAGGCTTATGCATGTGCTATAAGTATAAAGATACGCTTTTCAAAAAAAGTATGCAGTCCTCAAGTTCAAGTAAGAAAATGGCCACTTTTCTGGGTGCCTGTTAAGGCGAGACACCCCAGGTGAATAGGCAAATATACTTTTTTTTGTTGATTTTGAGATTGTTATATTTTGCTTCCTAAACATGTCTTCTATGAAACTAGTGACAATAAAACGTCAATAACACACATTTAGTAGTTTATTTTACTTCATTTTGCCTTATTGCATCCATAAATGTATCCTCATTTGCATATATAAACATAAAATTCAGAAAACGTGCAATATATTTTTTCTTAGTTTATATGTACATAACAAACTGGGAAAGTTTCATAGTGATATCTATTCAAATATGTTTGCCTATTAGGGGGTACTACACTGTACTACACTGTTTGTAGCCTGTGTGTAGTTCTGTTCAGTTCAATAACATCATTATTATTATTATTCAGTTATCAGGCATGTGTTTAGGTTGTCAATTAATAATGGTTTGATTAGGTATTGTGTTTGTAAATATCTGTTTTAAAAAAAAAAGTATGGCATTTTACAATACAGAACTTTGAAGGCGTTTTCCCAAAAATTAGTTTTATGAGTTTTTCCTCATACTCTGAGCCAGAAATCTCCACGTCAGTAGCACTCACATACACCAAACCTTCCAGTTCTATTCATATCTATGTTCTGAAGGTATTTACAGAAGGGTTTGTTGATATCGCATTCATACCCTGATTTATATCACATTTTATTCCTAAAAACATGGCGAAATATGGAATTTTACCAGTATTTTCTGATTTATGGAGTGATAAAAAGAGATGTCCAAAATCCCCTCTGTAATAACCTTTGGCTCTAATATGTCAACAAAATGATACTTTTGAAAATGGCTTTATCCAATGTTCAGATTTCTGTCCTGGAATTATATGCAAATTAGTGCATATTTAAGTAAATCATGCCTCATTTGCATATTTAAACATACAATTTCAGAAGACTTGTAATACAAAAAAGTCTCGTCTTAATATAAGTAATCAACTGGGGAAGTTTCATTGTGATATCTATTAGTAAAAATGTTTACCCTATTCACCTGTAGTGTCTCACCTTAAGAGGTTAATATGGTTGGATACCCGTTGTTATTCCTTCAAAGATGGCTACATCTACAAACAGCCATGCTTCACATTTATCAAGGCTATCAACACGTTTCCATGACATTTGCATATTTTTTACCAGGACTTTTCCAGGCCAAAAATGAGGTTTCCATGACCATGATCTGTGAAAAACAGTTTGGCAGAGTGAAGGAGAAGCGGAAAGAAATTAGTTATTTTCCCCCTCACCTGTGAAATTGAGGACCTCGGACCACTGCTTGCATATATAAACTCTGATGTCAGATCCTCCAACAGCCAAGTAGGTTCCACTCTGGTCAAATACCAACGACTTGACCTGGAAACAAAGTGAGACAAACAAGGTTCTGACAAATGTTTGCTAACCAAATTCCATGACTATTCCAGGAACTATTTTCTATATTTTATCCATCATCATTATGTGTAGTTCGGTAGAAAATAGTCCCTACAGGAAACTGTTCACAACTATCTGTGGATTCTCACGAGTAACTGAGTCATGATTTCTGGAAAGACAAGTTGCTTTTTGAGTTTTTCCAAATGTGTCTTTGAAAAGACACAAGCAGAGTATCATTCAGCTCCGTTGTATTGGAGTGAGTGCAGATATTTCCAAAACTAGGCGAATCACACCAAACAATCTGGATGGATAAGATAGCACTCCAGATAAAGGGGAAAATATGTTTTGTTTTTTTTGTTTTGACGAACTGCCCCTTTAACACTAACACTCAAAACAAAATAAATACTATAATGACTAAGTTCACAACACTTGATACAGAGTACAGTCATCCATCTGCTAAAGTGAGAGGGTCGTGGTTGCCAGTGTACAATGGTGTTCATTTTGAACGGTGATGAGTTTCGATGCACAGCGACTAGTTCTCTCACCTCGTAGTTGTTGTCCAGGGTGATGGTCTTGAAGTTCTTCAGCTTTCTCAGATCCCACAGCTTCAGAGAGCTGTCCTGAGCCCCTAGAGAACAGAAACAGTGGGTCAGCCCAATTCAAATCAATCGCAAAATTCACAACACAGCCGATATACAAGGGACACTACACCAAAGAAAACAATGCAGATTCATTTAACCTGTAGCCCTATTTCGCCTAAAGGTACATGCCTAATAGTCCAGTCATTATAGGCCAGAATTAGGCTAAACCTAGGACAAATTGCAACATTAGCAAACTCAACTGATTTTGTATCCTCAATATGTCTTTAGTGAGAGAAAAAAAGTCCCAAGGAATCCCATCATGGGAAATGTGGTTTTTTTCAATGTACTTGATTGCTGGCAGGATCACTGACGACACTGTCTTTCAGAGATTGTGACGTGTTCAAATTTTGAGGTAGCTCAAAAGTAAAGATACCATTTGATTCTAGACAACCTCGGGTTTCCAATGAGACCAACCATGTCATGTTACCTCATTGGAAAGGGGGCTACATACCTAATTATTCAAAGTTAAGACGATTTTTTGGGGAGGGAAATATGGCCATCACCATTTTTCAAATGGTCCCTTGGCCTTCTACCTCAATATATGTTAATGGAAATGGGTTACATGGGTACCTACAAGCCTCCCCTATACAGACATACCAAATTTATGTTAAGCCCATGTAGTTTTGTGCAAGAATCATGTAGTGTTTTGCATGCTGTACAAATATGTAGTTTCCGCCTATTATAAAAAACCCCATCTCCATGGACCTATCCCCACGGACATAAACCCTTGAGCCCCATCCTCGTGGACTGAGCTCCACAGAGCCTAACTACTAATATTCCAAGAAGAAAAACATTTCTTTATCAAATGTTTTGATTAGTTATGGCGTGTATGCTAATTGGTGCATATCAAATAAGATAATGTGTGATTTGCATGAGTAAACAGAATAATTCAATGAAGTTGTGATTGACTTTTTTTCTTGTCTTTGTGTGTGTAATCAGCTTGTGAGTTTTTATAGTGATATCTAAAAGTAAAATTTTCACCACTATGTTATAACAGGCATTTTTCGATATGAATATATATAGGTCGTTTTCAAAACTTTCCCATGATGGGATTCCTTGGGACTTTTTTTCCCTCACTAAGGACATAATGAGGATACAAAATCAGTTGAGTTTGCTACTGTTGCAATTTGTCCTAGGTTTTTTCATATAATGACTGGACTATAAGTAAATGGAAGATTGCTCCACTTCTGCAAGGTCAATTTGCATGTTCTTGGTATCTAGGAACATCTAGGGACCTGGGGGTATGTAATTCCAGTGTCAGAAATATTGTGTCTGTTACTAGGCTTGAGTAAATTGTAATGAAGAAAAGGAGAATATAAATGATGATTTATTTTTTCATCTGTGCCAGTGAATAACACCATGTTACAATTGTGCTGATTTTAATTATGAATTCATATTTGACCTTGAACTTGACCTTATTATGGCCAAATCATACATCTATGGATAGGGAAAAGGCTCCTCTTTCCAATGGCAGGGTTGAATCTGGATTTAGTCATTTCCTTGCGGTTTTACGATAAGAGATATAATTAGCATTTTTCAGATAAATTCGTATTTCCGATAAATCGTATAAAACATCGGTAAAAATGGAAATATACACTTTGACTACTGTCAACTGACTACTCCGTCAATCATTTGGCGATCTCGAAAATCTTTGCACAGGGTTGTAGCCAATGAGTGTGGCTTTCCAATGATACCCCATTATATGACAATTGGGGATCTAATACGGTCTCTATTGATCGATTTATGATAAAGAAAAGCAGGGTAAAACCTACGGTAATGTAGTTTTTTTTTCTTTTTGTAATTTCAAAGAGATGGATATTTCTTTGGATATATGTATATTATTATAATTTATTTTTTCTTTTTCAAAACACGTTTGCCACCCTGTGCAGGAGTTGGGAAAACCTGTTTTTGTTTTAAAGAGACACGTCACCAAAACAATGGTGAAATCAGCAGTTTTAGTTTTTTGTCGAAGCGCCCCTTCGTTCAAATGTACAAAAATTGATGGTGGTTGATACTAAGGAATTAGCATCGTTGTAGTCACAGTGGACATTTTGATCCTTTCAGAATCCCAACCTGAGCATGACATAAGAGCAAAATGGCCACCTTGTGACTAAGGTCAATTGCAAAGAAGCTCTGAGGTTTTGGTCCAGTTTCTTTGTCGAGCTGCTGTGACCGGTCCTCACCTGTGGCCAGGTAGTAGCCGTTCTCAGAGAAAGCGATGGAGGTGACGGGGCCAGAATGGCCGGGGAAGTTGGCCACATTGGTGCGCTCCTTCAGATCCCAAATCTTGATCTGGGAGTCGGCCGTCCCAGTGCCGAAAATCAGACCGTCAGGGTGGAACTGGGCACATGTCAGAGCTGGCGGGGGGACATTAAAATGTAACATGTGGATTATTCCATTATTTAATCAAGACCTCCATTTCAGACTTCTTCAAAACGTTAAGCTTCAAGAGTAAAATGTTTGCTGCAAAGACCTAAGAGCGATTCCTGTGTTTAATAATTAAGGCTAAATCCGAACCGGGCCTTGCCTACCAAACAAAACGGGTCCTACTGTATTCAATCTAAACAAGAACAATGAGCCTGTCTACTAATGCCTATAAAAACACATAGCAGACTAGCTAATGAGTCCCCCGTTTCGGGCACGCCCACCACTCGCATGTCAACACCCTCAAGGGCAAATATGACAACTGCAACAGAAATAACATCAGCTTTTTGCATGTGTGATGATATGCATTTATTAAATCAGTTATAATGTATGAAAAGGGCTCCTCTGAAAATCGCTTCCCTCTTGGAGGAGCCGTTAGAACAAGCTACGGATAGCTGGCATTTACCCATTATCAGAATAAATCACAATGAATCAACTAATAATGGCTGTGGCGTGCTTCACAGAATCAGCACTGTTTCATAGTGCAAAAAAGGCTCATTATTGTCCGATAAGGGGGCATGGCTACAGTAAGAAATTACTTCAAATAACGAATATAAACATCAGATAAATGGACTTACTATTCAGTAACACTTACATAATACACAGATTATAGAAAGCTGGATATATCTGGGTTAGAGCCAACTGTATTCACGAGAACCCAAAATGACACTCACCACAGCCGGCACTGTCATCTGTGACTTTGGTGAGGACTTTACCGGTCTGGATGTCGGAAAAGGCCCAGTACTGAAGGAAAGAGTGAAAACGTTAACAACGGGCGGAGAGATGTCCGCCTCAGATGGGACGTTAAGACTGCCGAGTTTGGTCTCATCACAGGGCCATTACGGTTCCACGCTCTACATTACCTGGTCCTCGGAGCAGCTGAGCAGGTAATCTCCGGTGGCGTGCAGGGAGAGCCCCGTCACACTTGCCTCGTGGGCGCGCACCACCTGGATGCAGTTGCCGCCAGACACTGACCACACGCGGATGGTGCTGTCCGGGGAGGCCGAGAACACCACGTTCTGGAGGGAGAGAGACCGAGGGGAGTTTAAGAAGTGAAAGCGAAGGCGATGGGATATTCTTTTCATAACAGAGAAAACAAACACCCCGCGAAAAGGAGAACGAGGTCCCCTGAAACACCCGCTTGAAGCTAGAATTAAACTGTTGTGCAGATTCTCTTTTTTTAAATTTTCTTTTTTAATGTACATGTGAGGTGCTTGTTTTTCCCGGCTCCTCAACCATAGTAGATTTTTAAACATAGTACACAACATATATTCTATCTATACAAACTATAAATAAAAACCATAAACTAAATAAGCTATAAACTAAACATAATACACAACATATATTCTATCTTACAAACTACGCTATGACTGTATCTAGACTATAAACTGAACTATAATACACAAAGTATATATATATATTTTATCCACTTTTCATCCTCATTTTTCTCCCATCCCAATTTCGCCTCGCCAATTATCTCTTAAATTCTCCCCTTCCCTGTCTCGAACGTTGCTAGACTATGCCTCCCACTGGTCGGCTGCAGTGAGGACCAAGCCTTGCATTACGCGTCCCCTCCGGTACACGAGGAGGCAGCTGTCGCATCTTTTCACCTGTACAGCGCGATCTCTCAGTGGCGAGGCGTAACGCGTGGGAGGCTCACGCTGCCCCAGTCAGTTCCTGATTCTGCTGTACAGGCGCACCAACCGACCTGTAGGAGTCGCTGTCCACAACGTCCAATCCCCACCCACCAGCTTTCCCACCCCTAACACTGCCAATTAGTGGCGAGCACCTTGCCCACTGTTTTAGTTGATCGGTATCGATCAAATTTAGATATAATGGATTAATGAAAACCACATTGAATGACTTGGATCGGGAGCAAAAGAAAACGTGACATTGGTAGAGAATAATTCTAAGAATTACATGGATAGCAAATGTTTTAGAAACCAATTCCAGGCTCTGCAAATGTAATCAAATCTCCCTCCACAAACTGCCAAGTGCAACTTTAAAATCAACAATCAAATAATTCCATTACCTCTAATCGCACATTATAAACTATGATGAGTAGCTCTAGTGGCAGAGAGGTAAAGTGCTCTGGGTTAACAGTCTCCACCAAATTGGTAGTTCTCTCAAAACAAGAGGCTTCGGACCCGGGGCAGGAGTTACCTGATTTGGATGGAAGATGACAGATGTGACCTTCTTGGTATGTCCCTTGAGGGTGGCCACAATCTGCTCCTCGCTCTTGTCGAACACCACCACGTTCTTATCGGCGCCACCTGGCAGACATAACGGGAGTGATCCATGTCAGGACAACAGACACTCGCCAGTCTTTCGACTGGCTTCATTCACTTGAATTTTCACATCATCAAATTTGGGAGAGGGCGGTAGAAGGAGACGCCGGGGTGTTTTACCAGTGAGCACTTTGTTGGTGTCAGAGGGACACAGATCCAGGGCCAATATTCCAGGAATACTAGCGCTATGGAGACCCTGGGAGTGGCAAAAGAGAACACCCGTTAGCATTACATTTACATTTAGTCATTTAGCTGACGCTTTTATCCAAAGCGACTTACAAGTTCTGTACGACAAGTCATCAGGAAGGGTACAACTCTATCAGCTGAGTAACAATGTTCATCAAAGTGTTGCGTGCTACAGTGTAGGTTAGTTTATTAGGACAAGTGCATGACTGTAAGGTTAGATTTTTGATTTTTTTTAGATAGTAGTAGCATTAGTGGCTACGATAACCTCCAAACTCAAAGCCAACAAAACAGGATAAATGTCCCGCCCGACCTTATCGGGTGGAAAGGTGAACTCACAGCGTGGGAAGCCACTTGGCGATATTTGCCGAGATCCTCAGATCTGACCAGCTCTTCTGGCACAGTTTTTCCTCTCTGGAGAAAAACAAGGATGAAATTTGTTTTAACAAGAGACTGCATACTATCAAAACTGTATTGAGCGTATTGGAGGCAAGTGTGATTATGCGACTACAACATCCTCAAAACTTGACATTTGAATTATGGAGCTGGCTAAAATGTAATATTATGTTTGTATGTAACCATGTATGCATGCCTGTCATGTATAAATTATACACACACACACACACACAGTATAAACAGCAAAATGATATTACCTTCTTTCTCTCCGTGGTGAGGACAGTGGCCTTGTCTTGGAGCTGAGTGCAAAAAAAACAACAGTGATGTTTTTTTTAAAGGGTTAAAAAAAAGGGGGGGGGGGGATTCCGCCCTCTGTGTGTTACAGTTGTGATTGGAAGATCAAGAGAAGAGGGGGGGGGTGAGATTAAGGCTCAATTAAGCATCATCTATAACACCCGTAGTGGGAAAGAGGGAGCTCACCTTCTGGACGATCTCTGGGGTCATTCCCACCTGTTCACTTATCTCCATGGGCTCTCCACCAGCACCCTGGGCAAGGAAAGACAGAATGTGTCACAAAAGACTAAAGGAAAACTGTGTTGAACCAATAATACTTGTGAATTTCTATTCTCTCGAAACATGGAGTCTCTAAATATGTCTTTCCCTGTGGGCTTTCAGATATTTGGTTAATTTTCCCTGTTGTTTAAAGGATTACAACTTACCAACAGTATCCATCCGTGAGACTTTTAAGCCATCTATCATTTAAAAAATGTTTTGATAATCTTTGCTGACCTCCAGATAATGTCACTGTGTTTACAGTTTTGGGATCCCTCAGATCGTTTAGTTTTGAGATCTCTCAGATTGTGTGCATCAATTTAACTAGCTTTGTTTTTCCCGGGAAGTGGCCCCCGGTAGTCATTGACGGACGGGAGCGAAAGCCAATCACTCACCACGGTGGTGGGCTGAGCGGCAGGGACAGCCTGTGGCGTGATCAATCCAGCTTGGGGTTTGAGCGTGGCAAGGGCTGTGGAAAGGAGAAGGGATCTAGGGTTAACAACACTTGACGTCGACTATGAATGAAACAATACCTCGGGGGCGAAGCACATTGTGATGAAACCATCAAAAAGCAGACGCTGCATGTCGCTACGCAAGAGACTTGAGGACTTTGAACAACGATAAGAGAAAGGTCGGCATTCTTTATTTCAGAATCTCTAAAGCGTACCCTCTCTGGCGGCGGTGACCTCTTTGGTGAGTCGAGCGATGACTCTGCAGGCTGCGTCGTGTTGGTACAGGGCGTGAGAGAGCTCCTGGCGGGTGGTCTGCAGCTGCTGCCTCAAGGTGAAGCTGTGAAGCATAACCGCATCCTGCGGAGAAAAGAGTAGTGGTGGGGAGAAAAGAGTAGTGGTGGGGAGAAAAGAGTAGTGGTGGGGAGAAAAGAGTAGTGGTGGGGAGAAAAGAGTAGTGGTGGGGAGAAAAGAGTAGTGGTGGGGAAAAAAGAGTAGTGGTGGGGAGAAAAGAGTAGTGGTGGTGGGGAGAAAAGAGTAGTGGTGGGGAGAAAAGAGTAGTGGTGGGGAGAAAAGAGTAGTGGTGGTGGGGAGAAAAGAGTAGTGGTGGTGGGGAGAAAAGAGTAGTGGTGGGGAGAAAAGAGTAGTGGTGGTGGGGAGAAAAGAGTAGTGGTGGGGAGAAAAGAGTAGTGGTGGTGGGGAGAAAAGAGTAGTGGTGGGGAGAAAAGAGTAGTGGTGGGGAGAAAAGAGTAGTGGTGGGGAGAAAAGAGTAGTGGTGGGGAAAAAAGTTTACCACAGTTCAAATACAATTAAAAAATAAAAACGACAGAAAATACCTGCAGTTCAAAGACGAATGTTTTAAGGAGGCTGTTAACTCACCCACTCATCTTGAAGGGACTTGAGAATTGCAGGGATGCTTGTTGCCGAGGGCGCCTTGGGTCGGATAGGATGAGCCACTGGTGAGAAAAAGCAATGCGAAGAGGTAGGTAGGGCAGAGTCATAATAACGCTCATGAATGAATGAAAACTTTATTGAACAGATTGCAGAATGGGTACGGTACGGCTCAATACACACACTTGTTAAGGGGATGCAGACCAGAGAAAGACGTTTGTCTTGTTTACATCAGGGTCCCCCATTTTCAATTCTAGGGACATACATGACATAGGTAGTGCTGCCGTTACATACAAATAGTCACATATATTGTAAATCACCTTTGTTTTAAGTACCGGTGCTGCGAGATGTGCGTTGCAGATCATGTAATATTGCTCATAAATTACCTTTGATATCTATGAGCTGTTCCTCCGAGAGGGGCTGACCATTCATTGGGTCCGTCCCATTCTCCGCAATAAACTTCTCGATCAGCCTGCGCTCGAACACCTGGTTTGACACCGGGGAGACGCATGGATGCTCCGGGACCTCATTGGAAACTGGAAGATTGCAGTGAACAACACTTGACAAATATACAATAATACAGACAGACGAACGATCACCAGCTCGCTATGGCGTGGCATTGCATGACAGCTAACGTTAGCCACCAGCTAGCTAGCATTAGCCAACACACTGCTTCCTCAAGCACATCGGTGTTTTCAACTTACTTGCACAAACCAAAGACATCTTCCAAGAGCACTTCTACGCGTCGCTCCAGAAAATCTATGTATGTATGACTATTTCGATGAAGGTTATTATAATTAACACTTTATGTTTTGTTTAAGTTAGTAGTAGCACGCTGTCCTTTCATTGCCGCTACAAATCCAGTTGCATGCTGGGGGGAAATCCTTCTTCGTCGTCTTCTCTGCATTCTTTCACTTGCGCTCAACAATGCAGCGCCCTCTACCGCTCCGACCAGGCACAGTCAGGGTCAATAGACCATAGACCACTGCACTTCCGCGTTACATGGAGCTCGTGAGGGGGGCGTGTATCACTTCCGCAACGGATTTAGTCGGATTTCGGTTTCCGGGTTCGCCTGATTGGCCGCGACGGCCACGTGACGCCCCGAGCACACTGCTATCGAATCCCGCGCGGCTCCCTCGCGGGAACGCGCGCCTGGTCAGGCACACTGGACCTGAATGAATGAATGAATGAAAACTTTATTTAACAGATTGCAGAATGGGTACAATACAGCAGACCCGAGAAAGACGTTTGTCTTGTTTCCATCAGGGTCCCCCATTTTCAATTCATATTCATATTCATACTCAGTCCCGGCGCCATGGGCGGCATTAGGGGGCCGGGCCCGCCCACTGAGTCAGCTGGTAAAAAAAAAAAAAAAAACGTTTACGAATAAAATGAAATAGAATAAAATACACAGTAAATAAATACAGTAAAAATATACTGAAGTCTACAGTAGGTGTAATATTGCACAGTGCTTTTAAAAAAAGTAAGAGTCCAGGAAGATGGTAACTGTCACTCTGTGCTCAGTGATGCAGTGAGGCACAGTGATGCATTATATAGTCTGATGGCTGTCGGAATGAAGGACTTCCTGTGCCGTTCAGTGCTGCATTTAGGTAGTGTGAGCCTATAACATGCTCCTCCTGTCAGCCAAGTCTGTGTATAGTGGGGGGAGGGGTTTTCCCTGATGGCCTGGAGATTAGCAAGGTTCCTCCTCTCCGCCACCCTCGCTAGAGTCCAGCTCCACCCCAACCACGCTACTGGCCTTCTTGACCATCTTATCCAGCCTGTTTGTGTCCCCTGCTCTCAGTCCGCTGCCCCAGCACTGCAGGTCTGTTATATATATCCGTTCAGTCTGTTTTTGTATAAGTGAAAGTTCTTAAGATAGAAAGAAATTCGATTTTTCAATTGCCTCTCTGCTGTTTAGTTCAGCACTGTGGGCAGCGCCAAGCAAGCCACAGCGCCGCTGTCCCAGCTGAAACGTATAAAACCTGTGTTGAAAAACCATTGTGCCCCCCCGAGAACATTTTATGCCCCCCCACTAATTTGTTTCTGCAGCCTGGTCTGTTCATACCTACGACTTGAGCGCGCGGAAGCGCACCGAGGAAGGCACATTTACATTGGGACAGCTGTAAATGCCTAGTCTATATGCGAAGTCAGTCATTTTACGCCACGGGCACACTGCTAACGAATGAATTTCACGCGTGGCTCCCTCGTGAGATCGCGCGCCTGGTCAGGCACGCACACTGGACCTACGACTTGAGCGTGCGGAAGCGCACCGAGGAAGGCACATTTACATTGGGACAGCTGTAAATGCCTAGTTTATATGCGAAGTCAGTCATTTTAGAATGATGATCAGTGTGACTGTACTCCTGAAAGAGCAGCGTGTAGCCCCAGCAGCAGCAAGAGCTTATTATTATTATTATTATTATGCAACATTGTAATAGTTATAGGTATAAACAAACATACAGACAAACATTCATGCTCTAATTATCATAACGCACTCCTGCGTGTGATGTAATGCTTAAATATAAAGCTTAGAGCTGTAGTGCATTGCACTGAGCTTACCATTGCACTACTTTGTATATTCTGTTTACATAGCCCACTGCACCTCACTGTATATCCGGTGTATATAGCCCATAGCTTGTGTAGATTTTTCTTACCATTGCACATTGTGCTAGCCATTGCACTTTACAGTACAGATTGCTGCTATATATATACTGTTTCATTGCAACTAATTGTTGATTCTAATCTAAGCCTACAGCACTTACTACCTCTAAGGCTGCTAACCCTATATGCCTAAATATATAAACGTTATACAATATGCAAGAGACAATGATAATATGTGGTGTATTGTGTAATAAATAAATTAGTTGACCTCGCATTGTGCCAATATCTCTCCGAACTCATCCACTTTGTTTACCTTACCTGTATATATAAGTACATTAATATGAAGCTACATTTGAGAAGCTAGTGAAGGGCTACATCTGTTCCTCCCTCCCCATCAACCTGGACCCCCTGCAATTTGCATACCGCCCTAACAGGTCCACGGAGGACGCCATAGCCCATGTGCTGCACACAGCAGCATCACACCTGGACAAGAGGCAGGGGAACTATGTGAGAATGCTGTTCATCGACTACAGCTCAGCATTCAATACCATAGTCCCCTCCAAACTCATAGCCAAGCTCAGGGACCTGGGCTTGAACTATGACCTCTGCCAGTGGGTCTTGGACTTCCTGACGGGCAGACCCCAGGTGGTAAGAGCAGGCAACTGCACCTCCTCATCCATCACGCTCAACATAGGGGCCCCCCAGGGCTGTGTTCTGAGCCCCCTCCTCTACTCCCTGTACACACATGACTGCGTGGCACAGCGGAACAACAACACAATCATCAAATTTGCTGATGACACAGTAGTGGTGGGCCAGATCTCTGCCAACGACGAGAGGGCCTACCTGGAAGAGGTAGAGAATCTGTCACAGTGGTGTCAGGAGAACTGCCTCTCCCTGAATGTCAGCAAAACAAAAGAGATGATTGTGGACTTCAGGAGGTCGGGGGTCAAGGACTACAGCCCCCTCAGCATTGACGGGGCACCGGTTGAGAGAGTGAACAGTTTCAAGTACCTCGGAGCCCACATATCCGAGGACTTGACATGGACCACACACATTGACAGTGTTGTGAAGAAGGCACGACAACGCCTCTACTTCCTCAGGCGCCTAAGGAAGTTCCAAGTCAGTCAGAAGATCCTTAAGAACTTCTACTCATGTACAACGAGCATCCTGACTGGCAACATCACCTCCTGGTTTGGGAATAGCACTGCACAAGACCGTAGCAGACTACAAAGAGTGACACGTTCAGCCGAACGCACAATTGGAGGGGGGCTTCCCATCCTCCAGAACATTTACAACAAGCGGTGCAGGGGGAAGGCTAAGAGAATCATCAAGGACTCCAGCCACCCGAACAACTGCCTCTTTGAACTGCTGCGGTCAGGCAAGCGATACCGGAGTCTTAAGGCGAGCACAGAAAGACTCAGAAGAAGCTTCTATCCCCAGGCCATCAGGCTGCTCAACGAACAATAAACACTATGCTACAACCATCAAATGCACACAGCACACACACACTCACTTAAACAAACAACACACTGCAGCACCCACTCTCCACACTTTAGACCACCTAAACACACTTTACACTTTATATTTATTGGTAAAGGATTTGCACTACAACTCGTACACCTTACTGTAAATTGTACCTAATCCCATTTCTGCTCTGCACTATATAGTATTGTATATTAGTACATTGCATAGTAGTATATTGTATGGTAACTCAGTTACTTCTATTCTGCATCGAACATTGTACATGTCTATACTGAACACTGTGACCTCTATTTTTACTTCTATTTTACATGCTATTACTATTTTATTTCATACTTATCTTGTCTAGCACAGTCTCTGGAGCGTAACAGTAAGAAGCATTTTGTATAAAAGTATTCTGTACTTATGTATGACAACTATTAAAGAAACTTGAAACTTGAAGCTGTGGTACAATCACAATAACACTTTATATATAACTACTCAGTGACTGACAGACAAACATTTCCCCATAGCGGACCAAAAACCCCAGTTTTCCACATGCCCTCAAGTCCTTCTATAGTGTATTATAAAAATAAAATAAAATAACTATCATTACATACATATACACATACATACATACACAGCAAATGTACAGTGCAGGTTATATTGGTCCCGAGGTAGGTAACAGCCAAGGAGCTTACTGGAGTGGAACACGCACGTCAGGGTCCATTCTCCTACGCAGAGTTATATAGACGACATTCCACCGTCAAACATCTCTGCCCAAACAGGAAGTAACTCGCTACCTTTACTCGTATTATTTTCACTTAACATACATTTTTACATATTTTTTCTTTTATAAATAAGAACAGAAAATTAGTTTAAAAAAGTAAAATAATTTAACTTCTGTACAGCCTTGTTTATTCACCGTGTCCATGGAAACGATGAAACTCACATGTCGAAATACTTCCCAAAGGTCAGTGAATACCATGACCACAACACCAGAGGGAGTTCCACAAATCATGTTCAACCCAGATTCGGCACAAACAAGGGACTAAACACATTTAGCAATTATGCCACATACTGTACATCAATGTGGAACGCCCTACCCACAGCCGTAAAATAATGTGAATCCCTACCCACCTTCAAAACTGCTCTCAAAGAGCACCTACGGGAGGGTGCTATTTGAAACTGGCCCCTGTAAATGTAACTTTTTTGGTTATTAGTGATACCATGTACGTATACACCCAATTCAACGTTATAGGAGCATTTTCTTTCAAACTATTTAGGTCACGGATGTCCCGATTTGGTTGATTTTTGCCCTCTTGGGCAGAGGCGTTTATAACAGGCTGTGACGACGACGTACAGTCGTAGAAACAGCTCTGCGTAGGAGTGTGGTCAGGGTCAATAAGTGGACGATGCAGAACACAAGGATTATCGGTCATTTTGTGATGAATAAAGATTAAAATTAGACAAAATACCAGATTATGCGATACAAGGTCAAAGGCACAGGTGAGATGTTTCTTTTTTCTTTACCATACTGGTTAAAATGCATCCGATAAATCTACAGTTGATCCGTCCTTTAAAAGAGGAATGATAACACTAAAAATAAGGGATAATTCTAAATGAATGTATATTTGCAAGTCAAATAATGTCACATTTGATACAACGTTTGTATTTAAAAAAAAATTAAGCCTATTTTTTAAGCCATCAGTCTTATCTGACATATTGTCATGGATACGGAGCATCACTGGTTTGTTCACTGGTTCACCGGTTAAGTCAAGCTGCTGGGCTTTGGGACTGTCGTCATATGTGTATCTATAATCATAGCTGGTATAGTCATGAAATCGTTATAAGTAAGCATGTAGTGAACTGCTGGATGTTATCAAACCCGTGACGCTGCGTATCCATGACAAGACGGCTTAAATTTCATAAACATTTAAAAAATAAGACGAACTAAAAATTTTATAAAACCGTTTTATCAGATGCAACACGATTATTTGACTTGATAATTTCATATTGAATCATCCCTTTGATTTCTAGTATTTCCATTCCCCTATAGAATACAATTCCCTCCTCCTTAGAACCACACCCTGCCACGTGCCCTATAAGAAACTGAGTTTGTCTGAAGTGTAGCTGCTGCAGGCTTCAGGGGCATCGGTGTCCAGCGGCAGGGTGGAGAAGTAGTCTTTCGCTTGGCTCAATCTCTCCTTGTCCCCGCCTTTCTCGATCTGGAACTGAACGCAGTCTTCTGACGCGTGGAGGCAATCTGACGCCCCGGGGACGGAGAAGGACAACTTTCTTTCAGTCTCATTAGATGGGACCTAGAAAAACAAAAACAAAAAACGAGACCGGAAAAGGCATGAGAATAATAACAACAATAATAATAATAATAATAATACAGCGGAGTGGAGAGATTCCACACACAGACACCATTATTATAGTATTATTACTTCAATAGTGGAAGAAGGATAAGCAGAGGTTCCAGCTGTCCGTCTGCCAGCCTCCTGGTCCCCAGCTGTTAGACTGACTGGGGGTAGTAGAGTGACTGGGGGTAGTTGAGACCCTCTATCTGCACTAACAGGCGCATAACCCTGAAAAGACACATGCACACACACATTCAGAATTTGCAGTGAAAAAAGTGTATCGTTATCATTGTTGTATAAAAAAACAACAACAATGAAGTGAAAACAAAATAAGCTCATAAACTTACCCCACTACAAGTTGGGCTGGGTCTTAGGCTCAATTTCCTTTGCGTGTGACCATAGAAGCCGGAGGGCTGTGGCCCAGGCTGACTGTAGTCCTGCAGAACACATAGGAGCAACACACACACAGTTCTGTGAAGCACGAGGAGAAGGGAACAAACCAGAGGCGGCATAGGATGAGGACGTGTTTCACCTAAGCTCCCAAAAGTACGTTATTTTAATCACACTTTTACCCATTAGTCTTTATTTTATATTTTTTTCACAGTATCTTTTGTTAGATATACGTTGAGTATACAGGTTTTTTAAGCATTGTTGATGGCAGCGGGGGGGGGGGGGGGGGGGGGGGTCATGGAGAGAGTGGAATCGCTGAATTCAATTGCCACGGCTAATTCATCTGAAATAATATCCCTAACCGAGGAAACGTCCGGACAGGCAGAGAGACTACTAAGCCTGGAGGGGGCCTTGCTCGATAAGCAATCGGAAATGGCCGGGATGCAAGCTACGATCTGTGAGATGCAGAGAGAGAGAGACGTTTCAACATCCGTATTGTGGGAGTCCCGGAGGGGTCTGAAGGGAGCAGTCTGGTGGACTCTATGCCCGGCGTGTTGCAGCAGATTGTGGGCCTTGACGTTCTGGCTACCCCTCCATTGTGTGAGACGGCCTACAGAACTGGCACGGCGAGGTCCGACGGGAACCAGGCGCCTAGACCCATCGTCGCGAGGCTTCACAGTCTACGCACGAAGGAGCTGATTATGTGGTCGGCCCGCTCCAGGAGGGGACAATTACATATTGGTGATTGTAAAGTGGCCATTTTCGATGACTTCACGCCCGAAGTGCTAGCTCAGAGAGGGGAATATCGAGAGGCCATGGCCCGGTTGTGGAGTTGGGCAGAGGCCCAACTTTGCTATACCCTGCCAGACTCTCTGTGAAAATGAAGGAAGAGGAACACCATCAGATATGGCCGCTAATAATGGCGAAGGAGTATGTGAAACTAGCTGACATGTACTCACTCCAGCTAGCTTAACAATTACATTGACACTGTGTGCTATCGTAACAGGCTAGGCTAACCTAGGTTTATTTAATTCTTTTTTTCTTTGTTAAATTAAGCTAGCTGGTCAATTGCTGGAGTGCTGCACACGGCCATGTGCGTGAATTACATTATGCTCCGTCACATCAAGCTAACCTTGTGTGTGCAGGACTACATGTGCTCATTCAAGCTAGCCGTTCTTTTCCCACAATGTTTCAGCTAAGAGGCCTGTTGTTGTTGTTTTGGCATTTGGCCTACGTTTAATGTGGGCCACAGTTATAATTATGTTATGCTTATGCTGTTGTACCGAGGTTATATCAGTATTTTGTGGTTTTTGTTTAGGTTGCTGGTGTTGCTTTTATTTTTAAGGAATTACAGGTATCTCCAACCAATTTGCCTAGATAGAGGTATGGTGAGATGCTCGACTTATCTATTTAAGGACTAATGGGGGGATAATAGAGGGGGAGCAAGGATGGCCCAGCCTTAGGAACCTATGTCTCCAACGGGAGATAATGTTAGAGGTGGTAAGTATGTGAAGCCAACCCTTATGGTTGACGGATCAATATATCGTTGGCCTCATACGATAGTTGCCTAGGTCATTCCCTTTTATTGTCAAATTGAGATTTCTGCCCGACTGTACTCTCTTCATACTGCTGCATCTTCCTGGCTTAGTGCCTATGTCCTCGGCCAGTCAGAACACTCGTTACGTTAAAAAAAAATTCCATTTGCCCGACTCACTCGTATGACTTGTGACTGACTTCCGAGGCTCATTTCCAATAGGAAAAAAATTTAAGAGAAGGGAACAAACCACAATCCTCTACACCTCTGGTTAGCTGCACGACTTTACCCATATCAGATCAAACTGTTTACAAGAACGATCTTCCAACATTATACACATATGGCACATCCATTTCCACACACACACAAAATGATCCATGATTCACAAAATCCCGGACATCTGGACCCTATGGTACACGTTCCAATGACTGGTGACCGTGTGACCGATCGTATGTTACTCCTTCTGCGTTGTGTTAAATGTCGATGCCCCGAGGGAGTTTCGAACCCGGGTCTCCCACGCCGTGGGCAACAACATAGACCGCTGCACTAAGAGGTGAATTCACTCCTGGGTACCGTATCTATGTGTCTTTTACTGTTATGGGGAAGTGAGTTTAACGGCCACGGTCACTTCACAACACACACGTCCATCGTGACTGTGGATATTACTCACGGACCTCCGTTACACTGGCTCACACTTAAAAGCACCTAGAATTTGTACTGAACTTGGGAAATCTGCTTTTAGCTTTCGTGCCCCCGATTACGTGAAACATCATACAACAACAAACTCTATTCCACCATAATCTGCAGTTGTTTTAATTTAATGTAAAAAAAACACCATGATTGCACCAATTGTATATTTATCATGTATTTATTATGTTTGTAATTATGCTTTACCTCAATGAATGAATGAATCCCAACTCCACACACACACACACACACACACACACACACACACACACACACACACACACACACACACACACACACACACACACACACACACACACACACACACACACACACACACACACACACACACACACACACACACACACACACACACACACACACACACACACACACACACACACACACACACCTTACCTGGATGTTGGTGCTGGGTGGAGGAGGGTGGTTCACTCTGAAGCCGTTGATGATCTGCGAGAGGCCGCAGGTAGGGTAGCGCTTCATAAACAGAATGAAACAAGCCAAGGACACGAACATACCAGAGGGGACAGAGATGGACTTGAGGACCGCTCGCCATTTACCACTCCCATCTGGACAGAGCAGAGACAGAGGATGAATATGGACAGAATGGAGACACGCATGTATAAAATAATGCATCAAGATACACATACCAAGGACGGTCGTTACACTTTTAGAAAATACAATAATAATAAAAAAATACATTCAGTGGAACAACCAACTTGTCATGTCATAAATGTCAGTGTATCTACTATTGAAATCATCATACTTAAATATTTTCATAAAAGATGCACAATATGTAACAACCCTTCCCTGTGCAACATAAATATACTGTTCTTTTATCAAATTCTCAAGATGGAACACATTATTTATGATGTTATTGTGACAATTATATGACCTCTTCACACCACTCAAAACATTTTGATGGTACATGGATAGCGAAGCCGATGCTAGTGCAGGGTTGTAGTTTGTTGCAAACCCAAAGAAGTTGACCCCAGACAAGAAAATACAAAAAGAGACCAGTTAGTGTAAGATTTTTACTGGATAATTGCATCTTTCCAATCTTAATTGCTTAATTAATTAATTGCTACAGGTGTAGTCTGGTTCAGGTATGATTACAAATGTCACCCTTTCTACGGTCACACCTAGGGCCTATGAAATCCGTTTTTATCTCTTCTTGTTTTCGGATATGAATTTCTGTTTTTTTGGATTTCTCGGTTTTAAATGTTCCCGTTTTTAGATTTATCTGATTAAATTTGTTTTCCTTTGGATTTAAAAAAAGGAAAAAATACCAAATTATGTTTTTAACTCAATTTAATAACAGTACATCTGCAAACAGTGTCAGTGCAGTTCAATGTTCATTGCCAGTTCAGTTAGGAGTTATTTTTTCTTCAATTTCAGTTCAACTGCCAGTGCAATAACTAAATAATTAAATACAAACTCCTCTGACCTCATCTGGTCTTTCCAAAGACCAGAGATGGGACGGGCGCACGCGACACACACACACAGAAATGGAGAAGGGAGAATGGCTTATAGCAGACTTAATGAATATAATATTTCAGCTAATGAAGTTAAATCAACTATGTATCCAGTTCGTTTTTATAGTGTAACGTTTGGCTACTTGAGAGAGAGAGAGTCAGTCAGTGGGTGAAGCACGCACTGCCAGCCTTTATGCAACGGAGAGATTCAGATACAATCTAACACAAACGTTTCCAAATATATTAATGTTTCTCTGCATATATTCACACCTCCAACAAAGTAGCCTACTGGGTCCGTTGTCTCGGTTGATAGCGGCGATTTCTGTGCATCTCCGTTTTAAAGTCGTAGTGAAGATTGATTTATATGAAAACCCATTTATGTATAATTTAAGAAAATTCCACGCCATTTTGCGATAATTCAGAATTCCGTGTTAATATCTAAATTCTGTGAAATCCTCCACGATTGCAGATTCCATAGGGCCCTACCTAAACCTCATGTGCCCACCGGCGCGACACGCCACTTTGGCGACCTCTAGCGGCTCTGGTCTGCATATTTTTTAATACAATATATATATATCGAATTAAAGCCCTATTTGTTGCCTGTCGATTTCCGTTTCAGGCGACAGAATCCATTCAGTGGTTCTCGAGTTGTATGCCGATATGCGAGGTGTGCGCCAAAGTACACGGCAGAGTCAGATTACCACCCCAGACTCCAGAGGCTCGAGCTCCGTCAATCATTTGGCGATCTCGAAAATTATTAGACAGGGTTGTAGCCATGAATTTGGCTTTCCAATGATACCCCACCTGGGGATGAGCGAATCAGGGATCTAGGTGAAAAGTCACGAGGGAAAACAGGAAGAGGAAAAACCCCTGAATGAATTGAAGTCAATGAGAAAACTGGAACCTGGAGAGCTTTTTTTTTCCTTTTTTCACAGTTTGCCTAAATCACTCCTAATCACTCATTTCTGAACAGACCTTTATGAAATTTGGACATTTACTACATAAGACTTAATATATACCTACAGACCTATGTTACTATATTTCATTAGCACTAAAAGTGAATCTTTATTGTATCAGAAACTTCAGAATGTTATCTTTCAAAAGAGACCAAAAGACCTTAAAGATACACTATAAGAAAAAGTATGCAGTGCTCAAGTTCAAGTTAAAAAATTGCCACTTTTCTCGGCACCAGTTAAGAGGTTAAATGTGTGAGCTTAGTGAAACAAAGTAACATCTCCGGTCACTCTTTTCTGTTCTCCCAGCCGTTAACAGACTGATATGCTACCTGGCTAGTAGCTAGTGAGCTGTAGCCAGCATGCCATTCAGCGGTGTAACAGTTAATATGGTCCCTTCTCAATACACTACATAGTGTAGATGCCGGTAAAAACAAGGCACAAAACAATATTCGCATAAACTATTTAATTGAACAACTATTTGAATATTCAAAAATCGATGCCCATCTATTCTATTAATAATTGTTTAGATTCCAAGACATTAGACCCCAGGACAGAATCCAAAAATGTGTCTGATGAAAAAGTTAATTTCATACCTCAACAACCTTTAAATTAATGCTATTTTGTATGGAACAAAAACCTAACCGAGCTGCAGAATGATTGACGTCGCCCTATAGCCCGATTCTGATTGAAGGAATTCAAGGCGTCCCATCTGTCCCACGTTACAACCATACCTGGTCTGCCCTGCACAAACAAACACACCCCCAGACACCAGGCCTCCTCAATGCCTAGTGAACGTGTGTTCTCCACTGCAGGAAACACAATCTGTGCGTAACGGTCACGCTTACTGCCTGAGAAGGCAGACATGATAATCTTCCTCAACAAGAACTGTTTTTGATTTAATTTGTCACATGACTTTTATTTTGTTTCATATCTCAACACCCACCTGGGCTGCAGCTCTTTGTTTTTTAGACTGCTGCCAACTTGCAATGTTATTTCAGTAGGTTTCAGTTTTACAGTTAGTTATTGAAGTTTGAAGTTACGTAATTGAATACCCTAGTTACAGTACAGCAATCAAATTAAACTGTATCAAGTCAACTGACAATGTGAATATTATATTAAAGGGGAACTATTTGACTATTTCTTTCACTATTTGGGCACTTTTACACAATTCCTGTGAGTTTATGGAACACCTCTGTAATTATATATATTTTTTAATTCATTGTTTTGTATTTCTAATCAAGTCCTCAAAAACAGCATTTTTCTACCTGAAGATCTTAAGCTGTTTTGAGGCTGGGCTCCTAAACCACTGTGTGGCCTTCGCGGCATCTGGGACATTATCATGCAGCGGTGTCTCTCTGACATCACAAATCATCACATTTTCAGATGACTCAGTTCAGTGAGGGTGAATATTGTGAGAGGAGAATTGGAAGAATGCGCCAATATGAGAATTAGAGACATAGATCATATTAATATAAGTCCACATAGCTAGGAAACAATGCTAAACACTGAAAAAGGCCATTTATAAGATAGTTCCCCTTTAAAAAAAAATGATTTTTCAAATATTTTTCTTCTCCTGCGAAATAAGCTGTGACCTGTTTTGACCTGCACATCAAAGAATCGGAATCGAGAATCGTTTAGAACAGGAATCGAAATGGAGAATCGGAATCGTTCAAATCCAAACGATGCCCAACCCTACTCACCAGCCACATGTAAGGTGGTAGAGGACACGAGGTTGCCCTCTCGATCCCTGATGTCATACATCCCGCTGTGCCTCGCGGTCAGCCTCGCGAAAACCACGGTGGAGCCGTCCCTGCTGAGAGAGAGGAGGCCGCGGAAGCGCATGTCGTGGTCCACTATCTGGCCGTCTCGGAGTAGCTGGACGGGGCCGTGGGGGGGCCAGGGGTCAAACGGGCCCAGGGACGATTTGTCGGGGTAGCGGGAAGGGGTAAAAATGAGTTGGGCGTGAGGGACGGGGAGAAAGAGGGGCAGGTTTAGAGGCTCCTTCATGGAGCGGGTGATATTGAAGGTGTGTCCTGCGCCCATATTATGGGATTCGTGAGCAGAGCGAGCGATGAATGGAAAGAAAGGAAAAGAAAAAAGAAAAAGAGTCAGAGGGGAATAGTATAGCGAAGGTATGTGACGGATGAAGGAAAGGAAAACAAAGATATAAATGTTACATTTAGATTCAAATAGAAGTTTTATTTTTTGATCCACTTTTTCTCCAAATGTTTTCAATTTTTCTCCCATCCAAATTTCGTGTTGCCAATTCTCCCCTCCCTTGTCTTGAACGTTGCTAGACTATGCCCCCCACTGGTCGATTGTAGTGAGGATAGAAGCCTTGTATCACGTGTCCCCTCCGGTACACGAGGAGGCAGCCTGTCGCATCTTTTCACCAGACAGCGAGGACTCTCAGTGGCGAGGAGTAACGCGTGGGAGGCTCACGCTGCCCCCGATACTTCCCGTCTCTGCTGTGCATGAGTCACCCAACCGACCTGTAGGAGTCGCCGTCCACAACGTCCAATCCCCACCCATCGACTTTCCACCCGCTGACTCTGCCAAATGAGCCAGTACGACGGCCGGCCCAAGTCGAAGGCAATGCTGAGACTGGGATTCGATACCAGAGTCTCTTGCATTGGTGATGAGTGCAATCTCCGCTACGCCACCCAGCCGAAAAGTTTAAAGATTCCCAGAACAATGTCAACTGCTTCCTGCCCTCTCGGTAGTTCCTCGCTGCTCTCTCCCCTCTCAACCCTCCCGCCATCCCAGAGCCGCAGAGACCGGTGCTCACCGTGGACGGCGAGTATGCTGCGGGAGACGACCTCTCCGCTCTCGTCCCTGAAGGTGTAGTTGCCCTGGTCTTCCGTGGTCAGCCTCTCGGCCACCCAGACCTTCCCGTCCTGCTGCACCAACCCCCGGCCCGTCTCGCCGGTCGCCGGGTCGGTCCGGTTCCACAGCACCACCGGCGTGGCCTCGGGGGGAGCGCCGCGGGGGGAGAACTCCAGCGAGGAGCCGCCCTGGGGGATCGTGTGCTGAAATGTCTCTCCATAGCCTCTTCTGTAGGCCTTAATGCATTCTGAGGAAGGATGGATGGCAGCATGATTAGATCAAAACAAGGAAGCGACATATAAACGCACAGCATTCACAGTCACCTTCAGAGGGGAACTTCAACGTCTTCAGTTACCTAGACTGGTACTCGTATTTTGTAGAGTGTGCAATATGTATGGCCTAAAAGATTTAAGCTAACATTGGACTGTGTGGCAATTTCAGGTGTTGGGGTTGCATAATAAAAACAACAGACAGACCAGTTGCGGTTCCAAAAGATTATAGTTTCCTTAATTTTTAAATCCTACAAATACTATACCGTCCTCATTTAACTCACTTAAATCTTACTGTCTGCCGGGCGGCTTCTCCGCTTACCAGTGTGTCTCCTTGCTCCTGATGTGAGAGAGTGTGCGCGTGTGTGTTCCTGGCCATAGATATATACTAGATGGTGCAAGGAGGAGTCTCCAGCGTAGTTCACCGGCGGTCACAGGCAGCACGCCCACTCATAACATGAATGTCTATGGTGCATGTACTATTGAAATAACCATAGCTTGCTAAATTTTCAACCGATTTACAAACGGTTTGGTTTATTACAAACGTCATTAACCCTCTAGAGCCCAAGGGGCTTTTTGAACCCGTCGGCGGAGAACAAAAGAATTTAGAATGTCTTCCAAATGCTCAAAAAGTACATCTTTTCAGAAATCGGTAAAAATAGAAAAATGCCAATTTCGAGTGCTTTGAGATGTAATCTATGTCTCCTTACTTGCTAAACATAATATGACTTGTAAATATGTTTAATTCTTGCTCAATTGTATAGTTCTAAATTATCCCAGTATTCATGGGACTACAACGCGTCACGTACATGCACGCGCGCGCTGATAGGTGTTAAATCACTGAGTGATCTATGCATATCATTCTTCAGAGCGAGAGGGGGGAGGGATTGTGTTTCTCACAACTCACTGCTCTCAGCTGAACTCGCGAGGATATCTCGCCATGGGGCTGCATATTTCTCCATTATACCGTCTATAAGATCTATTTTCTGGTATTCCAAGTTTAGTCAGGATAATATAACCTGCATTATTATTCTCGAGAATACACGCCGTGTTTCCAGCTCCTCAGGGACCCGAACGTTATGAATTAAAAGTTGAACTTTCTGAACTTGTAAGTCGCTTTGGATAAAACTAAAGCGTCAGCTAAATGACTAAATGTAAATGTACATGTACATATCCCTTATTAAAACGAATAACAGCTTGAAAAAACGAGTCAGCCTATTAAATTGTTGTAGAATGGCTATAGGTGTTCCTACCGACTGTGAAATTAAACTGAATTTAAATGGAACTGAAATTGAAAGTGTTACGACCCTGGCTCATGGGCACGCAACCTATGTGCAAACCAACACCAAAACCCTGTGCTCTAACTCAAAGTGCTACTATCTCAAGGAACTACTAATGTAACTGTAAACTAAGGTACTAATGCAACCCAACGGACAAGGACTAGAAGAATGTGACAGCTCTTCCTCCAAACACAGACACTGCATGTGTGTTACTAGGGCTGCCTTTAAAGCTCCCAGCAGGTAACCAATCAGCACTAATTGGCTAATTGGCAGCCCTCACCTGCCTGCACAGTCACACAGGAGTGATCAGCTCCTGGTACGTAACACCTCCCCCACCAAACTGGTTGCCCCAGAGGCAACCACCACACAACAACCCATAAACAAAAACAAAAGAAAAACCACTGTGACCCATTAGTTGTCAGGACCACTACCACAACAGCGATAGCGGGTCGGCCCCTCAAGTTCAAGTTTCAAGTTCAAGTTTCTTTAATAGTTGTCATACAGAAGTACAGAATACTTTCATACAAAATGCTTCTTACTGTTACGCTCCAGAGACTGTGCTAGACAAGATAGTATCAAATAACATAGTATAGCATGTAATTTAGAAGAAGAAAATGAGGTCACAGTGTTCGGTATAGACATATGTACAATGTTCTGAGTTACCATATAATATACAATACTATGCAGTGTACTAATGTACAGTACTATCTAGTGCAAAGCAGAAATGGGATGAGGTACAATTTAGGTACAATTTACAGTAAGGTGTACGAGTTGTAGTGCAATCCTTCATCAATAAATATAAAGTGTGGGGAGTGGGTGCTACAGTGTGTTTGTTTAAAGTGGGTGTGTGCTATAAAGTGTGTGGAGTGGGTGCTACAGTGTGTTTGTTTAAAGTGAGTGTGTGCGTGTGGATGTGTGTGCTATGTGCGTTTGGTGGTTGTTGTTGTGTAGTGTTCATTCATTGTTCGTTGACGCTTCCGTGAGTCTGCCTCAGGGCAGCTCTGGCTGCAATTGTCGCTTACCACCACCGGTATGACTGTGTATGAACGAATAATGGACTCTGTGAAGCGCTCTGAGTCAGAGCAACAGTCAGTCAGAGAAGAGCGCTATATAAATCCAATCCATTATTATTATTCTGAGTCTTTCTGTGCTCGCCTTGAGACTCCGGTATCGCTTGCCTGACCGCAGCAGTTCAAAGAGGCAGTTGTTCGGGTGACTGGAGTCTTTAATGATTCTCTTAGCCTTGCCCTTGCAACGCTTGTTGTAAATGTTCTGGAGGGTGGGGAGCCCCCCTCCAATTGTGCGTTCGGCTGAACGTGTCACTCTTTGTAGTCTGCTTCGGTCTTGTGCAGTGCTATTCCCAAACCAGGAGGTGATGTTGCCGGTCAAGATGCTCTCTATTGTACATGAGTAGAAGTTCTTAAGGATCTTCTGACTGACTTGGAACTTCCTTAGGCGCCTGAGGAAGTAGAGGCGTTGTCGTGCCTTCTTCACAACACTGTCAATGTGTGTGGTCCATGTCAAGTCCTCGGATATGTAGGCTCCGAGGTACTTAAAGCTGTTGACTCTCTCAACCGGTGCCCCGTCGATGCTGAGGGGGCTGTAGTCCTTGACCCCCGACCTCCTGAAGTCCACAATCATCTCCTTTGTTTTGCTGACGTTCAGGGAGAGGCTGTTTTCCTGGCACCATCCCGCCAGGACCTTGACCTCTTCCAGGTAGGCCCTCTCGTCGTTGGCAGAGATCAGGCCCACCACCACTGTGTCGTCAGCAAATTTGATGATTGTATTGCTACTCCGCTGAGCCACACAGTCGTGTGTGTACAGGGAGTAGAGGAGGGGACTCAGAACACAGCCCTGGGGGGCCCCTATGTTGAGGGTGATGGATGAGGAGGTGCAGTTGCTTGCTCTCACCACCTGGGGTCTGCCAGTCAGGAAGTCCAAGACCCACTGGCAGAGGTCATAGTTCAAGCCCAGGTCCCTGAGCTTGGCTATGAGTATGGAGGGGACTATGGTATTGAATGCCGAGCTGTAGTCGATGAATAGCATTCTCACATAGTTCCCCTGCCTCTTGTCCAGGTGTGATGCTGCTGTGTGCAGCACATGGGCTATGGCGTCCTCCGTGGACCTGTTGGGGCGGTATGCAAATTGCAGGGGGTCCATGTTGATGGGGAGGGAGGAGCAGATGTAGCCCTTTACTAGCTTCTCAAAGCACTTCATGGCTATGGAGGTGAGAGCTACAGGGCGGTAGTCGTTGAGGCAAGCAGGCTTGGATTTCTTGGGTACAGGGATAATAGTGGACTTCTTCAGGCAGGTGGGGATGACAGCCTGTTCTAAGGACAGGTTAAATATGTCAGTGAATACTGGGGCCAGTTGGTCGGCACAGACTTTTAGGACGCGGCCGGGGATGCCGTCCGGACCTGCTGCCTTCCTGATATTCACTTTTTTTTTTTTTATCCACTTTTTCTCCCATTTTTTCCATATTTTCTCCCATCCCAATTTCGTATCATCCAATTCAACCCTCCCCTGTCACGAACGCTGTTTCTTGCCTCCCACAAGCCGGCTGCAATGTGGACTAAGTCATACATAGCACAAGTCCCCTCCGGTACTTGAGGTAACAGCAGTCGCATCTTTTCACCTGCGCAGCTCGATCTCTCAGTGTCGAGGAGTAACGCGTGGGAGGCTCACGCTGCCCCCGACACTTCCTGATTCTACTGCGCAGGCGCACCAACCGACTTGTAGGAGTCGCTTGTTCACAACGTTCGATCCCCACCCTTCAGTTTTCCCTCCCCGTAATACGGCCAATGTGTATTACTGCGGACGACCAGCCAAACTGAAAAACAATGTGGAGAGCTGGATTCGAACACGCGAATCCTAGCGTCTCCACACTGGTGGCGAGTGCCTTGCCCACTACACCACCTAGCCGCCCTATGATATTCACTTTTTTAAAGGTCCGCCTCACCTCATGCTCTGTTACCCTGAACACTGCGCCTCCATCAGCAGCCGACCCCCCCCCCCCCCATTGCCGTGGCTTGTGAGCTGGTGTTGTTATTACCAGCATCAAACCTCGCATAGAAGGTATTGAGGTAATTTGCTAAGGAGATGTCACTGTTCAGTTTGAGGGAGGCGCCTTTGTAGTCTGTCATCGTTTTGAGCCCCTGCCACATAGCTCTAGAGTCAGCTTGTTCAAACTGGAGTTCAATTTTATCTCTGTAGCGCCGTTTGGCCTCTGACACTGTCCTCCTTACGTTGTATCGCGCCTCCTTGTGGTCATTCATGTTGCCTGCCACTAGGCCGTCGTTGTATGCTTTGGTGCGCTCTCTCAGAGCTTCACGGACGGATTTGTCTACCCAGGGTTTTTGATTTGGGTAAACTCTCATTTTGGTAGTGGGGATTGTTTCTTCCACCATAGTACAAACATAGTCCACCACTGTCTCCGTGTAGACATTAATGTTATCTGTGTCGCGGAACACATTCCAGTCTGTGCAGTCAAACGCAGACCGGAGCGTCTCCTCTGACGTCAAATCCCATTTCTGCACCTCTCGCGAGACTACAGGAGTACTTTTGATTCTCTGTTTGTACATTGGTGAAAGAAAGATTGACGCGTGATCTGATTTACCAAAGCCACTATCAGAATGAGCCTTGTAGCCACCTTTAAATTGCGTGTAACAGTGATCTAGGATGTTACCGCCTCTGGTGTTGCAAGTCACATGCTGATAGAAGTCAGGTAATACCTTTCTCAGATTGGCGCTATTGAAATCACCCAGCACCAAAATGGCGGCGTTAACGTTCGCCACTTATATTCTATTTACCTCGTTGTGGAGTCTGGAGAGCGCAACGTTGTTACTGGCTTGCGGTGGAATATACACTCCGATCAGAACGATCGCCGTTAACTCCCTCGGGAGGAAGAAAGGACGACACTTGATGGTTATATATTCCAGGTCTGGAGAGCAGTGGTTGGATAATTCCTTCACGTTAGTTGGATCGCTCCAATTTTTGTTAAACATGAAGGCAATACCTCCTCCACGTTGTTTACCGGACTCTGCTGTCCGATCCTTGCGATGGATAAAGAAGTGATCGGCTGGTTGGATTGCGTGGTCTGGAACCTCCGGCGTGAGCCACGTTTCGGTGAAGCAGAGAACGTTGCAGTCCCTAACGTCTCTTTGGTATTGAATCCTTGCTCGGATGTCATCCAGTTTATTGTCAATTGATTGTACATTGGCTAGCAATATACTGGGCAATGGTGTTCGGTGGCGTCTGGATCTCAGCCTGTTACGGATCCCAGCTCTCTTCCCTCGCCGTCTGATTCCTTTGTCTCTGGGGGCGAGATCCGGTCCTGATGTCCTCAAGATCTCAACAGGCCATTGTTTTGGTTCAGAGAGCTGATCCAGAGAGTAATCCAGTCGGTAAGTTTCCCGTAATCCAATGTCTATAAGTGACTGACGGTCATACACATTAAATGCACCTACTGTTGGTACAGACAAAACTCTTAAAACTATAAATATTAACAAAAGTAAGCACAGTCTCGACGGAGCGCACAGACAGGCAGCCGGTCGTAGCGGCGCCATCTTTTATTTATCGAACACGACCACCAACCGTGTTGTATGCTCCCTTACAACAGGCCCCTCCACCGATACCGATCTGTCAAAATTAGACTGTAAACCAAAATCAACCTGAGAACTGCGCTCAACAGAACAGAACACAGCACAACAAAAACCATAGATCACTGATACCACCACCGCGCCCATATCCATCCCACCTGGCACTGGCAGTTCAGGATACTGCAAACCGTGAACATCCAGAGTAGGATGTACCGCCTCAGGTACAGCCCCAGCGTACCGGGAACATGGCAGTACGACAGTCACAAAAACGTCTGGAACACCATCTAAAATGGCGTCACCCGAAATAACATTGTCCTGATCAAAATCAAAATGGCTGCCACTCAACAGACCAGGTCGCGAAGGCGGCTCCTGCCCCACAGGACACAGGTAACTAGGTTGACCATCACACCTAGTGCATGGCAGAGAATCAGTGTGGACATGTGGATCAATATCAGAATCATCAACTGACATACTGGGACCACCCCTGCCCATAAGTGAAACATTAGGGACAATAGAGCTACCGTGGGAAGGCTGGCAGCCTAAGTCAGGCTTAGTAGCCTCTCCAACTAGAACGGTGTCACATGAAACAACAGCACCTCTCATAGCATCCTTCCCACACTCATCCTCCAATTCGTTCGTGGCCTCAGCCACCGTACAGGCTGGGAAGACCTTGAGACACTGCGCTGCCATATCATCTCCTGTCACATGCTTCTCCGGCACGCATGTCAACTCACCGGGCCTAACACAAAGCCACAATCAAGAGAATCATTATGCAGAGGTACATCCACAGTGTGCTTTCCAAAATTCTCCACAGGTACACATTTTAATTCAACAAAGAACGTGTCACTAAGTGTAATGTCCCAAGTCGAAGTATCAACAACAACATCACATTTGTCCTTTGACATTTCTCGTGCCACAGCACACAGGAAACACTCCTGGATGTTGCTGTGCCAGCTCATTAGAGACCTCAGAAACCACAGGAATGGGAGTTACAACCGGAGTAGCCAACACTTTGTCACCAGCCAAATCATTCCCTAGAATGAAGGACACCCCCTTTATGGGAATGTGAGAACATACCGCCACAACAACATTGCCTGATACTAAGGGAGAATTGAGTGTGACCTCATGCAAAGGTGCATCCACAAATCCACCCCCAAAGCCCCGAACAACGACACCGGAACGCACAGAAGAGTTTCCTGAAAACGGCAAAACCCCCTCCAGAATGAGGGACTGAAAAGCACCGGTATCTCTCCAAATTGTTATAGCCTGTTTGGACTCTAGTGCATTAGTCAGGGAAACAAATCCATTCATCATAAACCTTGAGGAACCCTCGAGCTCTTTATCCACACGTTTGATACTTTCCCCATCCCCATCTAACGTTGGCATAGGCGTTCTGCATATGGTTTCTACCAGAGCCACGGTTCTGACATGTTTCTGCTCAAGCACCGGGCACCCAGCAACAATATGACCAGGTTCCTTACAGTAGAAACAGATAATCCCTTCTGGGAATGCACCAGCAGAACCACCCCACCTAGGAGGTGAAGTTAACTGACCAGCAGACACAGGTTTTGGGAAACGGCCCCCCTGAACAGGACGCCTATCCCCGGACTCCACACGGTAGTCCTCCAAAAACACGGACTTGTGTGTCAACACAAACTCATCAGCGAAGACAGCGGCGTCGCCTATCTTTGATACCTTACGCTCATTTAGATGTGTGGAAACGGTATCAGGAACACATCTTTTAAATTCCTCTAGGAGAATCAACTGCCTAAGCTGCTCTCTTGACTCTGCCTTCTGAGAAGTGCACCACCTGTCAAACAGGTTCTCCTTCTCCCTTCCAAATTCAACATAAGACTGCCCCTCCGACCTGCGATAACCTCTAAAACGCTGACGATAGGCCTCGGGGACCAACTCATAAGCCCTCAAAATGGAAGCTTTAACCAGCTCATAATCAGCGCTTTGTTCAAGGGACAGAGCAGTGTAGGCTTCTTGTGCCCTACCAACTAAAACACATTGCAGCAGCAGTGTCCAGGCGGTATCAGGCCACTTCAATGTGGTTGCCACCCGTTCAAAAAGGGGAAAATATCTTTCCACGTCTTTCTCAAAAAATGGTGGCACCATCCTAATATTCCTGCCTACATCAAACCCGGAACGTGACTCTGGATGCAGAGCACCCGCCTGCAAGGCAGCATGCTTATATTCAAGCTCCTTCTGTGCACGCTCGTGCTCCAACAACATTTGTTTCTCCTTAAACTCACGCTCCTCACGCCTCTCCTTAAGCTCACGCTCCTCTCTCTTCTCCTCACGCTCTCGCTCTAGCTGCCTTTCTTTAAACTCCAACTCCCTTATCCTCCAGTCACCCTCTACACCAGGTAATAGCGGAGATGCGCCAGACGAAGGAGGCTCCTCCACCCTCTCCTCAAGCACCTGCTCCCTAACGAGTAACACCCTTAACGCACTCAAGGCAGACGGCTTCAAACGTTTCTCCCCCGCAGAAAGCTCTACCCTGTAGTGTACAGCAAGTTCTAGCAGTTGGTCCTTGGAAAATTTCTCTAACAAGTCATGAGACGGGCGATCAACAAAGTCCCTGATGGAAGCCATTGTCACTGAACCAGCCACCCCAAGCTACACACCCTACCTCACAGTCACGAAGAACCACTAACGAACCACGAAGACCCCCCCAACGAACCACTGAAGAACCACGAAGAACCACTGAAGAACCATGAATAATGCTAAATGCCAATAATAACAACCAGAAGGGAACGCGGTGGAAATGTGAGCTCTACGGAGCGCACCTTTCTAGGATGCAAAAAAAAAAAAAAAAAAAAAAAAACCACCCTAAATAGACGTGTCATACACGCAGGGTGTTAGGTGCTACCAGGTATGCTCACCAAACACTCAAACAAACAAAATAAATCCAACAAACAATTCCAAACAGGTGCGCCTTCTAACCTGATATGACTACGTCTAAACTGCAGAAAAAACCGGCCCACCACATGTCTACCCTAAGAAACACTAAATCAAGCCCTACCACACTACCTGTGTTTTCTGGCCGCCCTAATCTACCTACCCTTACACTAATGCCCTGTAGACCTAACTTTCTTCAACCACACCTGCTACCAGTCAAAGATCATATACCAATCATTTCATTGACCGCCCCAGGAGTACGTGGTGCACAGGACGCTAACCAACAACCAGAAAATAATGTCCCTATCTACATGTGGTGCCCACTAAACTATATATTTTAACAGCATAAGTAGTCACATCAAATTACAAACAAATACGGCATACTCACCTGTTTGATGAAATGGCTCAGCCCCCACGTTACACCATATGTAACGAACACCACCCAAACCATAATACCATGACACCCTGTGTAACACAAAAAAAAACCACCAAACAAAGTTCTAGGGGTAAAAGATCCCGGACGAGCGCCCAACTGTTACGACCCTGGCTCATGGGCACGCAACCTATGTGCAAACCAACACCAAAACCCTGTGCTCTAACTCAAAGTGCTACTATCTCAAGGAACTACTAATGTAACTGTAAACTAAGGTACTAATGCAACCCAACAGACAAGGACTAGAAGAATGTGACAGCTCTTCCTCCAAACACAGACACTGCATGTGTGTTACTAGGGCTGCCTTTAAAGCTCCCAGCAGGTAACCAATCAGTACTAATTGGCTAATTGGCAGCCCTCACCTGCCTGCACAGTCACACAGGAGTGATCAGCTCCTGGTACGTAACAAAAGTATATAAAACAAAATTCTTAGGTGTGATAATACAGTAGATCACAAACTCTGTTGGAAGCCACATATACAATATATCAAAAGTAAATTTGCCAAATCTGTTGGCATTCTGTACAAAACAAGGGAGCTGTTAAATCAGAAATGTTTGCATATATTGTATTTTTCACTTGTTGTGCCATACATGTCATATTGTGTTGAGGTCTGGGGGAATGTTTATAAAAACAAATATAGATCCTATTATTAACACATTGACGGCCACAGGGATTAGACTGGCCCCACTCTATACGGCCAGCATATCATAATAAGGTTTCATTGTGCGTGAGGCTGTTTGTAGAGCTAAATCTATACTTTATATTATTGCTATCTGTCCATTCTCATTGTCAATTGACACTATAAACCGTCCCTTAAATATGCCTTAAAGGTGACATGCATTATAAATGTAATTTTTCAGTCTCTAGCATTGTATTATAGTAATAGGAGTTAGTATCAATGTGTTTTAGTGTCTAAATACCATATTGGCGGGTTGCTCTGATTCAGCTCAGATAATTTCCTGCTCCAGTAAATTAGGCCATCCTGATTTGAAGGCCTGAGTGACGTCACTCAGGCTCTGGGTAGCAGACAGTGATGTGATTGGCTCTGTGGTTGTAGCTAATGCCTGCCCACATTCTACCTAGACTGACTGTACACAGCGAGTGGAAACCACTTCCTCATACTCTGCATGCACTCTGGAGGGAGGGAGAGCGAGAGAGATAGAGAGCACTTGGGGGGGGGGGGACCTGCCGCGCGGCACACACCCGCAAACGGGAGATTGAAAGAAAGAAAAAAAGGAAGAGAGGGAGGAAGGGAGGCCCCCCCCCCACAAGCTGCCGCGCGGCACACCCGAGAGGGAGAGAAAGGAAGAGAGAGGGAGAGAGGGGGCCTTGTCAATAACGGCCTGTCTTTTTCTCTCTCTCTCCCACCCTCTCTCTCTCTCTCTCTCTATCTCTCTCTGTCTACCAGTCGCAGACTGTGTGGACTGACTGTCACTCAAAGTGCTTATGGGCGGGGCCATAACAGCCTGAAATCTTGAAGCTGAAAAATGATGGTTTTGAGTACTTGATTAGAAATATAAAACAATGCATTTTTTTGAAAAAAACCTTACAAATGTCTTCAATAGACTAACAGGAATTGTGTAAAGTTGCCCAAATAGTGCTAGGAATAGCAACGCATGTCCCCTTTAAACAAATAATTTTTTCATCTATACGTTCCCATTTTATAGCGTCTTGAATATGAACGTTATAGCAGAATTTTCTGGGGTATTTCTTGGAACGCGAGATACAGGGCGTTTCGGCCATAGACAAGCTAGAGATAAAAATCGAAATGCATTTGATCGGTATCATGGTCCACCATGAATGCATGAAAGGGGGGGGGGGGGCGTCGTTTCTGATTATTGATTACCAATAACGGCATTAGCCTCAGTAGCCTAATTCGCTGACCGGGTGGATGTCTATCAAAGCAAGGCCCGATTGGGCTGTAATTGACGTCAAATAGCTCTTACCTGTGGCCGGTTGGACTGCAAAAAAGATTTCCCAGTTATAGATCACCATCTGGTAGATCCATATGTCCATTGGCTGATGCTATAATCCTTTACTCCATACTGAATTCAGCGTCCCAAAAACTATTTCAGGCGATCGGCTACACGCATAGCTGTAGGCTAACAGAAAAATCCATTCATAAAAAAAAACACCGGCCTCTTACAGGGAACACTGCATTATCGAGACAGCGCCCCTATGAGGATCTGGCCTGTAATGCACTTTTCCGAATTCCAAGAGTAGGGTAAATCTGCAGTGACGCTCGGTGACATTGAGTAGGATATTACAATGGAATAAAAGCCAAAACAACCTAGCCACGGACATATCCGTGGTTGGCCCTCAACCGTTGGATCCGAAACACGGACATGTCCGTGGTTGGCCCCGAATGTGTTAAACTACAGAAAAGAGCTATTAGAATAATAAACAAAGCTAGTTACCTTGAATTGACAAATCCATTATTCATCAAGTCCTGCACATAAACATTTGTAGATATGGTGTACATAAAAACCTTGGAAATCATTTTTCGTGCGAAGAGTAAAAGCCTACCAGTTTGTATTTGTCTCTTTCAACCAAGAGAAGGAAAGTATCATTTAAGAGGGTTATGTATTCTTAAAACATGTAAAAAGGTAAGAACTAATGTCAAAGCTAGATGTGTTTCAGAGTTAAATTATGGAATAGCCTTAGTGACGGGTTGAAGTTGTGTACTTCTCAGGAGAGATTTAAAAAAGCCTTTAAAAGGATAAAATAATTCAGGAGTACAGTTTTGAGTAAAACATCAAACATTTGTTTTTTCTTTCAAAAAATTATATCTTGCAGCATATTTTAAGTTTTTCTTTCTTATATTAAAATATATTTAGTTAAGAATTTGTAAAGGATAGGCAAAAATAAGCATGTGCTTCAGCCTATTCCTTTTTTTCCGGTCGTTGATTTTGGATTTTGTGTGTGAGCTTGCCTTGAATATGTACATCTGTGATTTTTTATTTGTTTTCCTTTTGCAAGTCCACACAGGTGTGTTTGATTTGTCTGTAAACAAGACCGAAAAATAAACTTCATTAATTCATTCAAAATAAACTTCATTCTGGGCGGCTGGGTAGCGCAGCGGACTAAGCGCCTGCCTACCACCGCAGAGACACTGGTATCGAATCCAGCTGTCAGCGGTACCTCCAGCTTGGTCGGTCGTCCATACTAACCAATTGGCAGTGTTAGCGGGTGGGAAGCCGGCGGGGTGTGTATCCTGGTTGTTGTAAACAGCGACTCCTACAGGTCGGTCGGGGCGCCTGCTCAGCGAGGGAGGGAACTAGTCTCCCACACGACTCTCGCTGTCAGGTGAAAAGAAGCGGCTGGCTGACTCTGCATGTATCGGAGGGGACATGTGATAGTATCTATCAACCCTCCCTAGACCGGCAAGTGGGGGGGAAATGCACACAACGACCAGGAAGGGGAGGGGGGAATTGGCATAACGACTAAATTGGGATGAGAGAAAAATACAGAAAAGAGAAAAAGTAGATAAAAAAAAGAAAATGCATTCATTCAAATCACACTGCAGCTATTAATACCATTACCGTCTTTAGCAATACATTTATTTGTTTAGTTTAAAACTAAAATGAGGACAAAACTGAAATCCTGTTAGTTAGCCCTGTATCAAAAGGAGAAATGTTATAGGATAATATAGGTCAACTTACTCCCTGGGTTAAACCTGAGGTTACAAGTCTCGTTGTTATTCTAGATTCAGACCCAAGTTTCAAGTCCCACATAAACAAGGTGACAAAAGCATAATTTTCTCACCTTAGAAACATAGCTAATGTGCAACAATTTCTAAATAAAAAATATGCTGAAAGATTAATTCATGCTTTCTCTCAAGCCGACTTGATTACTTTAACACACTCGTTACGGGCCTCCTGGAAAAAACAACAGACAGGCTCCAGCTCATTTAAAACTCTGTGTTGTGAAGGGCCAGATTAAACCGAATATATATATTTATTTATATATATATATTTAATTGTATTTGTATATTCTCTAATATTCCCTGATATCCCTTGTATATTCCTTGTACAATATGCATTGAATATCCATTCTAGCCTACTGAACATCCCATAATAGTCTCCATTCTACTATTGGTCGAGACCTTGGTGCCAGGCTGCCATACCCCCCAGACCCAGTTCAAACGTACCGCTCAACATGTACGAACAAGTCCTAGTTCCGCGTAGGAATCTGGCTACCGCACCACTAACGGTACTATTTGTTCATAGTGCGTATATATACTGCGCTACTAAAGTAGGACTTCCTTTTTAGTCCAGTTTCTTACCCTCCAATAGAGTGACAGACGTAAAGCCTCCCCGCGACGCCACGTGTGGGAGTAAGGCCAAGTTCGGCCTACCATCGGTATTGAGACATCGTGTATATTAATATTTGAATAGTCATATTTGGCACTATATCGTCGAGTTGGACGTAGTCTATTAAGCTAATAATAGTCTATTCATATGTAGTGCTTCGTGCGGTGAGAATACTATCGTAGTCAGTACCCCATCGTTTCGGGCAGAGAACTGGCTGCTTATCCAGGGTGGCCGACCCCATGTGAGGCTGCACCCGAGGAGCCCCAGAGCCGACGAGCGAGTGGACCTGCATACCGGATTATTCTACCGACGACAGCCCGCCTTCCCAGGCACGGATTATGCTTTGTATACAGTGATTATTCTATGGATAAAGACCAACACTGCCGTGTGTTGGAAACCCCCCCCCCGGAGAGGACGACAGGTGAGGAGACGCTCTACACGACGAGGTCGCTTCACGTCTCTCCATCGTGGACCGAAGGAAGCCGGCCCACAGAGAGTCCAACTGCTTTCATCTGTGGATCGAGGATCGTTGAGGCACCGAGCCGCACAACCGTGGGTTCTCCCAGGATACCCTCGGCCAGACGGATACAGCCAGACTCTACCCCCCCCCTTCTCCAGTTGTCTTACAAGCGACCGGAATTCCCCCCTAGTGTATCCAGTTCTATAATCATTAAAGTATCATTGCTATTATTCCTTAACTATTCCAGGTCGTATATGTACCACCTGCGCCTTCAGAGATTGGACATTCTCTATTGATATACCGACGAATACTCTTGCCATAAAAGTGCATACTAATTCCCATTCATAAATGTGATTGATTTGATTAAGTGCTTGCTCTACACACCATCGCTGTGTAGAAATAAAGACCTATTTCTAATTCGTACATTTGTGTTGGATCCGTTTCATCTACGTGACAGTGTTCATCATAATATATTTATGCCGAGTACTGGGTGGCCGAATATTAAGTACAAAGGTAGTGGTAGTAAGTATCATATCTAGTAATACAGTCAGGGAATTGTACCCCTCAGTTACAATTGGTCCTTCGAGCCGGAGGGTAATTAGTGTAATATTAATATAGTGTTATTAATATTGAAATGGCCTATGATGAACACTCCACGAAACGATCCTCCTAACCAACGCCCGCAGCGCGAACGACGGCTCCCTCAGTACTTAGAGGCTTACGCTGTCAGTCAACAACCTAGTCTTCTACTAACAGTAAACGCGGTAAAACTAGAAAGTAAAAGTATGTCTAACCCCAACGCCCAGACTACCCCGACCATAGAGGCCCCTACGGGTTCTAATGTAACTGACCAAGTTCACGGTGGGGACCAGTGGGAACCAGACATGACTTCACACCCCGCCAGTACTGAAGAAGTAGTCCCCGATGAGTCCCGGGAGGAATACAACGCTACCGAGAGAGAACTCGGCACGGAAGAAGACGGGGAGAGCACCGTGGAGATAGAGCTCCAAGGCTCCGCAAGGAGTACCCCGAGGGAAGGCTCCCCTATACAACCGCCTTCCCCCAGCGAGGCAGAGAGGACCCTACAGCAGGCCTTCCTCATCAGCCTGAACGCCGCTGCTGAACGCGACCGACTGCAGATCCAGCAGCGGAGCGAAGAAGAGCATATACGTCTAGAAATAAGACGCATTCAGAGGGAAGAGAATGTGGCCCGAGACCGAGCAGACAGCCAGCGAGCAGCTGCTGGTGCTCTACGGGACGCAGAGCACGACAGACAGCAAGCGCAACTAATAGAACAGCTGATCAGACGGACAACACCCCCTCCCTCCGCCAGAGGCTCCAGGAACTCGTCTAGACACACCTCCAGGGCGGCATCCCCTAGCCGAGTAAACAACCCTGAACTTGACCAACAGACGAGGTCTATACCCCCCACAGACCACCTCCCCCCACCGGTCCAAGCGAGACCTAGCAACCGGGAAGGAGCAGCATATCCTGTGGAGAGGCTAAACCAGAGACTACAAGCACTGGATGACCTAACTGAAGACGAAGAGGAAGAGGAGGAGAACCACGCCCGACGACAGCACAGTACTCTACCGGACCAGGAGGTCCGGTACAGCCCAGGCTATACTCCCGCGGAGCTGCGCTACAGACCCCCGACTCTATACACGGGTGAGCACGACGCACGACCCGCACCGAGGAACAGCACCTGGACAAGCGGGCCATGGTACACTGCCGGTACCAGCCCATACCAAGGAGCGGGAGGAGACTCGCCTAGGAGGCCTCTCCCCCAACGCTCGCCGATGTATCCACAGTCAGCGTCATACATTGGCACGCCTATGGTACCCGACTTCACCCAAGAGAACCGGGCCCAGTATACAGAACTCTGCATGTGTCTGGAGACCATGTTGGTGGATGTATTGGATGAACGCCATAAATACGCCATCCTACTGAAGCACTTAAAGGTACCCCGCGCACATAATATAGCGCTCGCCTACGCGACTTCCACCACCCCATACACAGCAGCGCTGGTAGCATTGGACCAGAGGTATGGGCGCATATGGGATTACGTGATCCAGGAGATCCGACACATCGACCGCTTACCCCCAGCAATAGACAATCGAGCACTGGACGACCTGTCCATCAGAGTGCAGTCCCTGGTAGGGATGTTGGGAGCGCAGAGAGAGAAGGGGAGGCATGAACTTTACGCCAACTCAAATGTTGAAAGGATCTTGGAGAAGCTGCCGCCCGCTCGACAGGAGCGTTTTAGGCGGCAGAGAGACCACCGAGACCCGAATGGCCCCGAACCGAACCTCCTCGATCTAGCAGACTTCCTGGCGAGAGAAGTCAGCAGCCTACGGCTAGATACATTCGGACGGAGCACCCCTGGCTCCAGAGAAGGAACCAGACGACTAAATGATGGAAGAAGATCGGTGACTGTGATGCACCAATCGGAGTCAGTACCGAGCAGCAGGAGCCACAGTACCCCCTCCAGAACGGAGAAGTGGAAGATAGTGTGCCCCTACTGTGAGAAAGAACACTGGCTAGCGCAATGTGACTCCTTCCCCAAGCTGAACGCGGAGGAAGCAAGTCAATGGATAAAGTCCAACAAGCGCTGTTTTCGCTGTGCGCGCTCACACATGGCAGCCGAATGCCGCTTAAAGAAAAGGTGCACCAAGTGCGATGGAGCCCATCTGGACATACTTCACGACAGTAACAGACGGCGCCCTTCACCCGCACCATCCAGCAGCAAAGCGAGCGTCATGTACATCGATCCCGCCAGCAGCAGTGGAGCCCGAGTACTCCTAAAAGTAGTGCGTGTGACACTAAGCTACCAGAATAAAGTCCTGGACACTTACGCCGTCCTCGATGACGGGTCAGAGAAGACCCTTCTGCTCGCCTCCGCTGCGGCCCAGCTAGGGCTGCGGGGAAGCGAAACCCAAATGACAATTCGGACAATAAGACGAGATTTGAAGACGATAAAGGGCGAGAATGTCTCATTCTCTATCGCAGCAAGCGGCCAGCCTGAGCGACGGTACCAGATTACAGACGCTTTCACCAGCCAAGAAATAGGACTGTCGCGGTACACATACCCCGTCGCCAAGCTGATGGAGAAATATGCACATCTGCGCAAGTTACCGATCCCGCTCATAGACAATGCTATGCCGACCCTGTTGATAGGCTCCGACCATGCAGACCTCATTGTCCCGATAGACCGGGTTCATACCGGACCCCGAGGCTGTCCTGCAGCAGTCGAGACCCGTTTGGGATGGACTCTCCAAGGCCCGCTCGCCAAATCTCTCAACCGAAGTACAGCCACTAGATGTCTCCACTCCCGAGTCACAGAGGGAGAAACCGCACTCCTGCAACACGTAGAGCGGCTATGGACCTTGGAACAAATGCCCTTTAAGAACGGAAAGAAAGACATTCGCTCTAAAGATGACATTTACGCCATTCACCTCCTCGAGACAGGGACCAAGAGAGTCCCGGTCAACGGCGTGTTGAGATACGCCACGCCACTCCTGCGGCGAGAAGGAATGCCTACTTTCCACGCCAAGACAGACGCCACAGAACGGTACCTGCTGAACACGGAGCGGCGCTTAGCCAAGAACCCCGCCCAAGAGAGTGTATACCGCGCTGAGATTGAGAAGCTCATCACAGCGGGACACGTCACAAAGATGGACATTAAAGAGGCTGACCAGACCACTGAATCGTGGTACGTGCCTCACCACAAGGTCCATCACAACGGTAAAGACCGCATAGTATTTAACTGCAGCTACCAGATCGGATCCCAAAATCTGAATAAAGAGTTACTGCCCGGTCCCACACTCGGCCCCTCCCTACTCGGCGTTCTACTCCGCTTCCGCCAGGAAAAGGTGGCCATCAGCGGGGACATTAAAGGAATGTTCCTGCAGGTGAGATTAGTAGAGGAGGACAAGCCCCTGTTACGGTTCCTATGGAGAGAGAAGCCAGGAGATGAGCACCCAGCCATCTACCAATGGGAAGTCCTCCCCTTCGGAACGACGTGCAGCCCCTGCTGTGCTACATTTGCACTACAGAAACATGTAGCAGAGGACCCAGCAGCGGACGAAGAGGTCCGACACAGCGTAAAGAACAGCTTCTACGTAGACAACTGTCTACAAAGCCTTTCAACCCAGGAAGAAGCCGAGGCTCTCCTGATTAAACTCTGCGCCTCATTGATCAAAGGCGGCTTTGATCTCAGGCAGTGGGCCAGCAGCGATCCGCAAGTACTGCGCAGCCTCTCCTCCGAGGACAAGGCAGCCAGCAGCGAGACCTGGATGGCTACAATCCCGGGAGAAGCCCAGGAGATGACCCTGGGATTGGTGTGGCGATTCAAAACAGATTCGCTTCACTACAGACACAAGCCCCTGACTACGGAGCAGGGAAGGCCGGCGGCGGCGCCGACCACCAGACGGAGTGTGTACACAACACTAGCCCGACAATATGACCCGCTAGGATGTATTCTACCGTACACCACCAGGGCAAAAATGATTGTACGAGCATTGTGGGACAAGGACCAGGGCTGGGACGACCCCATTCCCGCACACCTTGCATCCACCTGGAGAGAGTGGGAGATGGAGCTCCACTCACTCCCAGGCGTTAATATGCGCCGAAGCTACTTCCCACCCACGGTGAGGCCAGAGACATGTAAAATGGACTTACACGTCTTCAGTGACGCCTCAGAGGTCGCATACGGATCAGTAGCCTACTTGCGGGCCCAAGAAGAGGGGGGAGAGATCTACACAGCATTTGTCCTCGCCCGCTCGAGAATAGCCCCACGCAAGCAACAATCTATCCCACGCCTAGAGCTCTGTGCAACCCTAGCCGGAGCGCACCTAGCCACGCTCATCCAACGTGAGCTCACCATACCGGTGTCTAGAACAATCCTGTGGTCAGATTCCACGACAGTACTCGCCTGGATCAAATCGGACTCATGCAAGTACAAAGTCTTCGTGGGAGTCAGAGTCACCGAGATTCAAGACTTAACCGAAGAGTTAACCGGAGAAACAGAGTGGCGCTACGTTGATACAAAACAGAACCCAGCTGACGTCATCACCCGGGGAATGCCCCTAGATGACCTCACCCGTCGCAATGTCTACAGTGACGGCCCAGCATTCCTAAAGCTCCCGGAAGGAGAGTGGCCCACGCCTATCCCGAGGGAAGCCAGTCAGGAGGAGGCTGAGAATAAGAAGCCTGTGTTCTGTGGATTGAGCACTGTTATCTCCGCAGACCCCAACATAGATGATTGCACTACCATAGAGAGTGCACAACAAAGGACATTCCTGCGGCACCACCCGGAGTGTAAGTCCCCCGCTGAAATGTCAGCAGCTAACTACGAGGAAGCAGAATTGCTTCTACTGCAGCGAGCCCAGAGAGACTCGTTCCCCGATGAATTGGCCTGTCTACAGGGAGGAAAGCCCTTCCCATCCGACAGCAGATTAATTCATCTGGCCCCCGAGAGCGACGCTCATACCCTCATCAGAGTGGGTGGTCGCCTACGCAGAGCCCCCAATCTACCGGATGACATTAAATACCCGATCATATTGAACAGCCGACACAAGGTCACAGAGCTGATTATAAAGAAATACGATGAGGATGTACATCACGCAGGAGCAGAAAGAGTCTTCGCGGAGATCAGACGTCGTTACTGGATCCTACAAGGAAGAGAGGCGGTACGACGCTTCCAGCGAACATGTCTAGACTGCCGCAAGTGGCGCGCGCAGCCCAGCATACCAAGGATGGCTGACCTTCCTCCATGTCGCCTCCGAATCGGTGACAAGCCATTCCACTCAACGGGTATGGACTGCTTTGGCCCGCTGCACATAAAGAAAGGAAGAGGAACCGAGAAGCGGTGGGGTATTGTATTCAAATGCATGACCACCAGAGCGATACACATCGAGCTTCTCCCGACCATGAGCACAGACTCATTCCTTATGGCCTTCCGTAGATTCACATCACGGAAAGGAAGACCGTCTACACTATTGTCCGATCATGGGACAAACTTCAAAGGCGGCGAAAGAGAGCTGAGAGAGAGCTTCCAAGCTATGGGCCCAGAACTTAAGACCCACCTCGCTCCAGCACAGATTGACTTCCAATTCAACCCCCCAAACGCACCCCACTTCGGTGGTACTTGGGAACGGGAAGTGCGTTCCATAAAGACAGCCCTGTACGCAGTACTTGGGGCCCAGACTGTGGCGGAAGAAGTCCTAATGACAGTCCTCACGGAGATTGAGGGAGTATTGAACTCTAAGCCCCTCGGCTACGTCTCCAGCGATGTGGCGGATATCGACCCAGTTACCCCCAACACACTCCTGATGGGGCGGCTAGATCCCGCGTTACCCCAGACAATGTACCGGCCTGAAGAAGCGAACGGCCGACGAATGTGGAGGTACAGCCAAGTATTAGCCGACAAGTTTTGGAGCAGTTTCCTACTACACTACCTACCGTCTCTACAGACCCGCCAGAAGTGGGTAAAGGAGAGAGACAATTTGACAGAAGGAACAGTCGTCATGATTATTGATCAATCACTGCCCAGAGCTATGTGGCCGGCCGGCCGCGTAAGCAAAGTGATCACCGGTGCCGACGGCAAGGTCCGAGCAGCTGAAGTGCTTGTCCAGGGTCGCACTTACACCCGTCCCGTGGCGAGGCTCATAGAACTGCCCCGACTCCCAGACACAATCGATGATGACCATGACCCTATAACCCTATGACTTTGTGAAGTTGACTGACCCCTACAGCAAACCCTTATGTGTAAATAGACAACGCGATTAATCTGTCTCTGCTTAACTGATTAGGTCTGGGACCAATCAGGGGGTGGCTGTTGTGAAGGGCCAGATTAAACCGAATATATATATTTATTTATATATATATATTTAATTGTATTTGTATATTCTCTAATATTCCCTGATATCCCTTGTATATTCCTTGTACAATATGCATTGAATATCCATTCTAGCCTACTGAACATCCCATAATAGTCTCCATTCTACTATTGGTCGAGACCTTGGTGCCAGGCTGCCATACCCCCCAGACCCAGTTCAAACGTACCGCTCAACATGTACGAACAAGTCCTAGTTCCGCGTAGGAATCTGGCTACCGCACCACTAACGGTACTATTTGTTCATAGTGCGTATATATACTGCGCTACTAAAGTAGGACTTCCTTTTTAGTCCAGTTTCTTACCCTCCAATAGAGTGACAGACGTAAAGCCTCCCCGCGACGCCACGTGTGGGAGTAAGGCCAAGTTCGGCCTACCATCGGTATTGAGACATCGTGTATATTAATATTTGAATAGTCATATTTGGCACTATATCGTCGAGTTGGACGTAGTCTATTAAGCTAATAATAGTCTATTCATATGTAGTGCTTCGTGCGGTGAGAATACTATCGTAGTCAGTACCCCATCGTTTCGGGCAGAGAACTGGCTGCTTATCCAGGGTGGCCGACCCCATGTGAGGCTGCACCCGAGGAGCCCCAGAGCCGACGAGCGAGTGGACCTGCATACCGGATTATTCTACCGACGACAGCCCGCCTTCCCAGGCACGGATTATGCTTTGTATACAGTGATTATTCTATGGATAAAGACCAACACTGCCGTGTGTTGGAAACCCCCCCCCCGGAGAGGACGACAGGTGAGGAGACGCTCTACACGACGAGGTCGCTTCACGTCTCTCCATCGTGGACCGAAGGAAGCCGGCCCACAGAGAGTCCAACTGCTTTCATCTGTGGATCGAGGATCGCTGAGGCACCGAGCCGCACAACCGTGGGTTCTCCCAGGATACCCTCGGCCAGACGGATACAGCCAGACTCTACCCCCCCCCCCTTCTCCAGTTGTCTTACAAGCGACCGGAATTCCCCCCTAGTGTATCCAGTTCTATAATCATTAAAGTATCATTGCTATTATTCCTTAACTATTCCAGGTCGTATATGTACCACCTGCGCCTTCAGAGATTGGACATTCTCTATTGATATACCGACGAATACTCTTGCCATAAAAGTGCATACTAATTCCCATTCATAAATGTGATTGATTTGATTAAGTGCTTGCTCTACACACCATCGCTGTGTAGAAATAAAGACCTATTTCTAATTCGTACATTTGTGTTGGATCCGTTTCATCTACGTGACAGTGTTCATCATAATATATTTATGCCGAGTACTGGGTGGCCGAATATTAAGTACAAAGGTAGTGGTAGTAAGTATCATATCTAGTAATACAGTCAGGGAATTGTACCCCTCAGTTACACTCTGCATATTAGACTATTAACAAGAACCAAAAGAAAAGAACACAATTAGTCCAGTACCGGCCACTCTGCACTGACTTCCGGTAACTTTTAGGATCGACTTTAAGGTCCTCCTCTTTATATACAAAACTCTAAATGGAAGTGGAACAGGACCAAGATATATAATAGCCAATTCTCTTACCCTCCAGAACACTGCGATCATCCACTGCTAGCTTACTGAAAGTTCCAAAAAACAGCCAAAAGAAGATTGGAGATGCAGCCTTCCAATTACACCCAAAACTATGGAACACCCTACCTATAGATATTAACATGCTAAACATATTTAAAAGCAAGCTAAAAACATCTCTTCACTTTAGCCTTTTAATACCAAACAGACAAACGTATTTTATATTCAGATTTGGAGTAATCAATACTGGAAGAAAATCTACTCGATGCAACCGTTATGTCTTTTATTACTGTCTATTTTACTGCTGTGCTGAAGCACCTTTTTTTTTTTTTTAATACCCTTTTCTTATCAACCGTATTGTGTCAGGATTCGGCATATAGATTGTGTGGCTCCTGTGTGACAGTGAGGAGGCAGAGGGGAGAGTGAGTGTCATACTTGAGACGGTGAGACGTATGGTGTCGTAGGTGAACCCAGCTGGAGTAGAGGCCCTGATGGAGTAGAGGCCCTGGTCTCTTTGAGTGACGTCTTTCAACACTAGTATCCTTTGTCTGGTCCAATCAAATCGCGAGTCCTTTACCTGCACATCCAAAGAGGACAATGTCTATGTAGTATAACAGTTTAGACACACATACAAAGACCCCCCGCCCCCCACCCAATGTATATAGTGTGTGGGGACTACTGGAGTCTGTGATGCAATTTCAACTGACTTCCTAAGCACATCCCACTGTCACGGCTCCCATCAGCCAATTACTTTCATCCAAAGACTACACAGCCAATCACCACGTCTTACCTTTCCCCTCATCCTCCAATAATCGTATTACTCCTCCCGCAGAATTTAACCTGCGTTCCGACAGCTCAGTGTCCGAGCTGTCGTCTTGCATCCCACCACTACCACCCGCTCTCTTCCTTAGATTTGTTTACTTGTAAATAAACAACCAAAATATATATATATTTTTTTAATAACAACAACAATAATAATAATAATAATAATAATAATAATAATAATAATAATAATAATAATAATAATAATAATAATAATAATAATAATAATAATAATAATAATAATAATAATAAAGAGGGGAAGTATCAGCACAACCTTGGTCTCTACGGCCTATAGGGCTGACATCACCCCCCTGTGACCTTGGTGTCAACAACCCGGGATGGATGCCGCTTCTGCTGCATACAAGCCAAACCAGCCTTCACTTAATCCAGGGGTCGGCAACCTGCGGCCTCGAGGCCGCATGCGGCTCTTTAGCCAATCAGCTGGCAAAAAATAAATAAAAAAAATAAATATTTGAATTTTCTTTTAACTTTTTTATTTTTTTTTCTTATTTTGGAGATCGATGTAATACCGTGACACTGAAATGAAAAAATATTTCATCAACTAAGATATTTAGTCAACAAAAGGCTTACCTGTATGCCTGATATGTGGTGCAAAATTTGCGAACAACGAAAAATTTACTTTTTATTTTATAGATTTTCCACAAATAAGGGAAGGACTCTAATAGAGCTGCATAGTTCAGGGTTTTATTTCAAAGTAGGTCTACACAGCCAGTATTTTTTCTCCTCTTCATTAGAGTTTGAGGTTTTCCTTTGTTATAACAGGTAAAAACAGCAATTAAAAGTCAAATTTTTTCTTTTTGTTGCTTTATAATCCCATTAATGCAACAAACTGTGTGCTATAAGTATAAAGTATAATAAATCGCTAATTACTTTGGGTATGCAATTGTCAGGCGTTTTATGCTAAATGTGGGGTATGCTTGGGGATATATAAAACGTTATACACTGTGTTATCTTCATTTTAAGGGTAAATAGGTTGTGCGGCTCCCTGAGCATTTTATTTTGTGGGGCGGGGGGAAAGTGGCTCTTTTGATAGTAAAGGTTGCTGACCCCCGACCTCAATCATCGTCATCATCATTCATCATCTATTCAAAGTCAGTTGATAACCAAGAAGCTCAAACTAGTGAATTCACTTAATTATGGGAGGGGCCCCTTCTTTGATTGGCCTGGGTGCTGTAGTTGCATCCACTGCATAAACGCACATCATTTCTATCCAGCAGAACTCTTCTTGGGCCAGGAGGGTTGCTTGGGGTAAAGGTCACAACTCTTGATGGAGAGTACACAGGCAGATGGAACTCCTTCCCGGCGCAAATTGTCTCCAAGTCTTCATTTCCACCTGTCAAACATTATCTGTAAGTATTCTTGAAATGTTATTGTACTGGATTTACTGGCAACCAAGATATGTCAATGCAATGACTCACCTAACAAGAAACCTGTCGGAAAAGACAAAATATATGCCATGATCAAACAAACACGTATATTATTAAGTCAGTATATGTGGAATTAAATATCACTGGAGTCCAAATAATAACCAATAAAAATAAACTTACCAATGCAGAGGGGGGAGCTAAGAAGGACACTCAGTAGGACAAAATGGAGCATGTTCTAAAAGCAAGGGAATTAAAGAGTTTGAATGAGCACAGATTATTCCAATATGTAAATTAACGTAATTTCGGATACAACATTTTTTTGCACATTTATTTATCCTTTATTTATCCAGGAATGTCCCATTGAGATACAAGATCTCTTCTTCCAGGGAGTCCTGACCATCGCTTGTTGTTTACATAGGCTAAGAAGAGCCAAGAGAGACGAGGGAGACCAATGCTGGATTGTTTAATTTAAAACAAAGGCCTGGAATCATTGCCATTCATCCCCATCCTCCACTAAAACCAAGCCAGCAGAGAAGGAGGATGATCAATCATCAATCACCAAGCTGCACAAGGGGCTTTTGTAGATGTTGTTTTTGTAGAGGTATACCACGCCAACTAAATAATTATCGTTACGTTAAATAGCAAGAGTCTGTGATGCTAATCCGTTGATACCAGTCCAGTATGGAGTCGTGTCCAATATACGTCATTTAGAACATGCACTGACTGGACAACAACAACAACGACAGTGGGAAATCCTCTAATAATGATTTATTGGAAATTAACAGTCAATCACGCAAATACAAATCGTCTGGACTCACCTGCACGAGATGCTACGCGGTTAGATATTACAATCAACGTTCGTCGCCCAGTGCGCATGAGTGATTGGATCGTCTCATAAAAGGGGCGTGATTTTTTCCCCGTAGCCGCAGTTTGCGAAGACGCTCTCTGATTGGCTAGCCCACGTACAGCGAAGACCCTCTCTGAATGGTTTAGCTCAGAAGGGCTCTGGGATAGAAATGTCCGCCTTTTGTACATATATATATGGGTTATGCTTTGGCCCTCTTTCGAAGTGGGTTATGCTTAGAGTTTGGAATCAGGGCTGGTGGTCCATCGCCCTGCTCTAAAGATAAACTCTAAGCATAACCCACTTCGAACGAGCAACGAGGGCCAAAGCATAACCACTTCGAAGCAGAGAATATGTACAAGGCGGAAGAGTCATTCGGAGCTAAACCAATCAGAGAGGGTATTCGCTGTACGCGGGATAGCCAATCAGAGAGCGTCTTCGCAAACTGCGGCTACGAAAGAAAATCGCGCATTTATTTATAGCGGCATACTACTGCACTTCCGCGTTACATGGAGCTCGTGAGTCGTGGGGGGAGGGGGAAAGAGAGCGCGATGGGATACAATTGAATGAAATGTAGAGCCTGGACGTATGTGGTTATAGCTAGGACTTACCACGTCCAGGCTCTAATCAACATTCATTCATTTGATCCCCTCGCCCCCCTTCCCCGATCCCCCACTCTCTCCTATGAGCTCAAAATACCGGAAGTGTTGCGGTGGTCTATGGATTGCGTTCTCGACAGTTTTGGGCGTAAACTGCGCTGTGCCCTGCAATACGTACGCTGGTGGTTACGCGTTTGACGCATAGGCGTCTACGTTTGCGAGGGATGTGGAGTTCATGTTTAGTGGCGTAGTTTTTTCTCTCTCCAAGCATGCATTTTTGGTTTTACTTACTGCAGGTTGCATCTACATGTAGTAGTGGCATTGGTGAGTACAGAAATCTGTGATCAATCTTACTGTAGCCTACTGTGTTCTTCAGACATTACATTCACGTTCTATTCTATTCTGAAAGTCACTCACTTTTGGTGAGGGCAAGGCAAGATTTCAGTTTTGTAATATAAAAAAAATCATAGAAAAATCAAGTAAAATAAATAAAAAGATAAAATATTATCTACCTATTATATCACCGATTCTTGAGACTCGGGACAAAACATGTCCTACATAGAAAAGTCTTCTTTAAATGTTAAAAATCAAGAAATGTATAATAAATAATATACGTACTGAGTTAAATCTTACTGTGTATACCCACGTTATTATTCTCATATATTGTTTTACATTTTCAAAAATAAAATAAAACTAACGGCGTCACCCAACCGACCTGTAGGAGTCACTGTCCACAACGTCCAATCCCCACCCACCGGCTTTCCCACCCTCTAACACTGCCAATGTTAGTATGACGGCCGGCCAAGCATCTCCTGTGTTAGTGGCGAGTGCCTTGCCCACTGCATCACTCAGCCGCCCTAAATGGGGAACAAATTGTTATAAATATATCAAACAATACATACAGTGAACTTCGAACAATATTTTCTGTACAAATCTGCCTACCAAAGTTTCTGTCAACACCTTCAGATTTTTTTCATAATCCTGGTTAAATCAGGTAAGTAGGTAGTAGTTGAGAGGGAATTCGAAATAATTGTGCACTTTGTGACAAGTTTTTGCAATTTGGCAGGGTGTTAGGTATGGACATATGGTTTAAAAAAATCTCAGCATACAAGTTGGGTAGCTGCCTGGTGGCCTGTATGTATAAAATGAAATATGGTCGCCGTCGGAAAGAGGGGCAGGCAGACGCAGAACACCCACCTCCAAACGTGATTAAATATTGTTTAAAATAAAAAGCGAAATACTATTATTTTGTGTGTCATGTTTCCAAATAAGATTGGTCACAACGAAATGCTTTCTACTTCAATTTGTTGGTTAGAATAGATGACCTCCATTGAAACTTCACTGATGTCTGTGCACGCACAGACGTGATAATAATAATAATAATAATAATAATAATAATAATAATAATAATAATAATAATAATAATAATAATAATAATAATAATAATAATAATAATAATAATAATAATAGCTTCATTTTATATAGCGCCTTTCAAGAGACCCAATGTCGCTTCACATAGGGGGGAAAATAACAAAGTAACAAACTAGTGGACAGACACAACATATAAATATGATGATGGAATTCAAGTTCGCGTTTTTATTGATCACATAGGCAGGCTATACATGGCGTAGGCTACATGGCAGTGAGATTCATTGTTCTTGTATGCTCTCATATTTGCTATTGTCAAGAAGGAAGTACATTATTTTCAATCGTGGCTTTAATTCGTATAGCCGAGAAGCAGTCTCCTATCAGCTTTATTAATCCCGACCCATCTCAGTCACAGCATAACTGAGACCGGCTATGGAAACAAATCATAAATAGACTACTGTAAATAAAATAGCCTATAACATTATAAAGGATAGGCTATAGCAGGTGTCGTATTCGATTTAAAGAGAATAATCATTCAGGACGAGGAGATTACTGTAAGTTGTTTATTGCACCATTAAGCATGAGTGTGACTCCATCCACGGCTAGCAGCCAACTGACTGTCAGGACCCCTTGTGCAGCAGGTATACATAACAGGAAGGTGCGCCTGGCACGCCTGTCGTAAATGACATATTCAAGGCATGAATATTACATCCTCCTTCTTTTAAAGAAAGCTTTATAAGCTATGAACATAGATTGAAATAAAGAAAAATTGTGCAATACTCTGTAAGACCAGACCAGTGTCAGGACCAGGCAATGTAAACAGGTAAGCATTAATATGTTAAACATAAAAAAATAGATTCTTGTATCAAAGGTATTACAGTTCGTATTGTGTGCACTCTTATTCTGGAAAGTCTGCTTGAATATTTGAACACTTCAGCTGTGAATAAGGTATGTATTCAAAGCTTATATTATCGTGTGTCTCACAACTCTTACCGCAGCTCTTATTCATAGAATTAACCTGCTAACAAAATGGGAGCATATTGACAAGTAAACAGGGTAAGTAAGTCATAAATTTCAACACACATAGTAAGTCATCCATTTCAGTATTGTTGTGGAAAATGTGTATACGGGGGTGGAGGTAGGAAAGGGGTTAGTCTTGACTAGTTTAATATAGGTCAACTAGCAGGGCTCAAAGACACTAGGGCGACAGTCTGGCTGATGTTCTTAAAACAGCCTCAAGATAGGCAGATGGACATTTCAGTACATCATATCGTGTGCTCTAATCTTGTGTCTTTTCTCTCTTTCATACATACACAGCACACACACACAGACACACAGACACACACATACACAGCACACACACACAGACACAGCACACACACACAGACACACAGACACACACATACACAGCACACACACACAGACACAGCACACACACACAGACACACAGACACACACACACACACACACAGACACACACAGTCGCACAGACATACACACCGACACACACACACACACACACATTCCCTGTGTCACAATACACACATACAATACACACACGTCTGTACACAGACGCACACACACACAGACACACACACACAATACACACATACAATACACACACGTCTGTACACAGACGCACACACACAGACACACACACACATACACACACACACACACACAAACACACACACACACACACACATCTCACTAAATCTTTATCTCTCTTCGATGTTCTTAATGTTTTACATCATATCGTGTGTGTACATCATATCTTGTTTATCTCTCTTCGATGTTCTTAATGTTTTTATCTAAATCTATGTTCTTCTTAATGTCTTTATCTCTCTTCGATGTTCTTAATGTTTTTATCTCTCTCCGATGTTAAATCTACGTATCATCTTAATGTACGTCATGTCAGATCTGACATGATATGACACGTCATCATATCTGTCATGTGGGGGCAGGACTGAGAGGGGATTTAGGGGACAAGCAGAGGGATTGAGAGTTAGAGTGTTTTTGTTCAAGCTGTGGTGATCCTCTGCTCGATCCATAGCTTTTGCTGTTAAGAACTTCTTTTCCTAAATAAATTACCTACTTGTTACAATTGGAAATATCGTCTCCTGCTGTGTTAAACAACCATCAGCCACAACAGTATACATTAATATTCTGTTACATTTCACCACCCCTTTTTTTTTTTCTTTTTTCAATGGGGTATATATAACGGTGTTATAATAGGGCAGCGATCCGCCTACACCCTGTACATTCACAGGTCTAGTACGTCCCGAGGCTTCACTGCTCGGCCGGACCTGGTGTAGTATGAAGCTGAGTTCGCTTCTGAGTCCTCTGACAGTTCAGGGGCGTTGGTGTCCGGTGGCTGATCGACGCTTTCTGGAACTGGCAGACTGTCGCTGTCCTGGAAGTGTTCCTCTTTTGTGTCCCTCAGGTGCCTGCGGTTGCGGCGTTATTCGCGTCCATCTTGGGTGCGAACGTGGTATGACCGCGCAGTGTCGGCTGGTTGTATGACTACTGCTGGCCTCCAGCGTCCATACTCTTGGAGCCTGACAGATTCACCACAGTGTAGTGGGGGCAGTGGTCTAGCTGACCTGTCATAGTATTTCTTCTGGTGCTGTTGTCTCTGCACTCGCTTGTCATGTCCATCTTTGGGGCTGACTACCCCTGGCCGCAGCTGTTGGTTGGTGCTCGGGAGGGTTGAGCGCAGCCTGCGGCTCATCAACAGCTGTGCCGGCGATCTGAAGTTGTCGACTGGGGTGTTACGATACTCAAGGAGGCTTAGGTAAGGGTCTCTTCCGTCTGCTTTAGCCTTGTCCATGAGTGATTTTGCTGTCTTTACGGTTCTCTCCGCTAGTCCGTTGCTCTGCGGATAATGTGGGCTTGACGTGACGTGTGTAAACTCCCACGACTTGGCGAATGCCTCGAACTCTTTAGACTTGTATTGTGGTCCATTGTCTGAGACAATAGTCTCTGGGACGCCATGCCTGGCACAGGCTGCCTTTAGCTTGTGGACTACAGCTGCCGATGTGGTGCTGTGAAGTCTGTCTAGTTCGAAGAACCTGCTGTAATAGTCGACGGTCACAACGTAGTCCTGGTTGTTCCAGTTGAAGAGATCTGTCCCTACCACCTGCCAGGGACGGTCTGGGATACGATGAGGCATCATGGGCTCCTTGGTGTTTGATGGGCGGCGCTCTTGACATATTGAGCACTTTTCCACGACTTGCTCTATATGTTTACCCATTCCAGGCCAGAACATGATGTCTCGTGCTCTCAGTTTGCATTTTTCCATGCCCATGTGGCCTGCATGGATCTTGATCAGCATCTCTCCTCTGAGGCTGGTAGGGATGACTATTTTCTCCCCTTTGAAAATGATTCCATTCGTTTTGGATAGTTCATCTCGGTTGTAGCTGAGGGGCTACACAACCCGGACTGTATTAAAGATTGTTTAGATTAAACCACTACTAAATATTATTACTTGCCAGACAGTACAGTTAGATAAATATGGCAGACACTCAATTGACGGCACGGGGACAAGGATATCAAGTTTACAGTATTTTAATAATCATATCACTATACAACTGAATTATTACGTTGCTCTTTTAATAGTAGAATGTCAGAGTATCAAAGTCAGGGGGAATGAATATTTCCTAGGTTAAGAATACTCGACCGGAGCTCTGCAGGGAGTGAGAGAAGGCGATACAGGGCAAAGCATGGTGGGTAGCTGGAGACGATGATTTCCCCTGTGGAGTTGTAAGCTCCGGAGGAATTGAAGAATAGTCGGATAATCCTGTGGTCACTGAAGAAAAGGGGGTCTCGTACGGATCCAGTCCTTGTAATCCAAGTGCCCGATGGCAGGGTTAATAGCTCTTAATCCAAAGCCCGATGGCAGAGAGGGTGGCTAGCTAGCTTCGTTTGTACTGGAAGCTAGCCCAATGACGGTCTTCAGGGAGTAGTTCGATCCAAACTCCGATGGTCTTAACTATACGCTTCTCCACGTTACTTCGCTTACACAAGTCACTATACTGCGCCAATAATGGCTCTACAATATTATGGTCGTATCTAAGTAGCTACTAGCTATCCGTAACAATACACCGCGGGTAGGTCTGTGTACAACGGTACCGAACGTATTACAATCTCGCTCGGCTGCTTCTCCTGTTCTGCTACTGCCGACTCATTACTTCCACTGCTCACATGTTCACTCGTTCTGCACACTCGTTACTGTGTTCTCGTTTCTCTGCTCTCGTTTACATCGGCTGCTTGCGCCATCTACAATATATATACTCAGACTGATTTCTAGAGCGCAGCCGAATTACCTGTCCGGAATCAATGCGCCTACTAAGGGCATGTCTGAACTTGCCCGGACACGTCTTTAAACTTGTCTGAGGGGCACGTCTGCTGGCGCCTCCAATGTCAAGGGCGGTGCCCAATGAGGTGAGCGAATAATACTATGATGCAAACGGATGGCTTAAAGGTATATAGCTTATATATATATAAACAATATACAAGTTATACAAAATAATAAACGCAGATTCTCAGTGTTAATCTGGCCCTTCAGAACAGCCGCCTCCTAATTAGTCCGCACCTAATTAGTAAATAAATGGGGGGCACAGATTAATATTAAGGTCAAGTCAACTTCTCCATAATGCGCTATGGGGAGTTGGAAACAATCTACAAAGTCAGTGGGTCATCGTCGTCGTCAGGGGATTTTGGGATCTCCGGCAGCTCTATCAACTTGGCTACAGGTCTGGTGTAGGTCCGCCCTTGGACGATGACTTCTGCCGCTCTGACCTTCCCATCGGAACCAGTAATCACTCTGCTCACACGGCCGGCCGGCCATGTAGCTCGGGGTAGTGACTGGTCTATTATCATCACGACGGTATTCACTGTCAGGTTGTCCCTGTCTTTAACCCACTTCTGACGGGCTGGAAGGGAGGGTAGGTAGCGTAGGAGGAAGCGGGCCCAAGACTGGTCGGCCAGTACTTGGCCGTGTCTCCACATCCTCCGTCCGTTCATCTCGTCCTGTCTGTACACCGTCTGAGGAAGGGCCGGGTCCGGCCGCCCCATCAAGAGGTGGTTTGGGGTGATGAGTTCGATGTCAGCTACGTCGCTTGGAGCGTAGCTGAGGGGTTTGGAGTTCAGAACTCCCTCTTCTTGAGCCCTCAGGTAGGCCACTGGTCCGTACGCCACTTCTGGGGCGTCGCTGAAGACGCTGATGGCGCTTGTTATACGCCGCCTCCTGCGCGGCGTGAGGGTTGGCGACTGGGGTCATCAGCCATGGGGCCAGTGCATATCCACGGCCTCCTAATAAAACAGGTCATTAAAGGAATAGAAGCCTATACTGGTGCAAGAACAATTCTATACGCACAGATACTTACCAATTAGCCATGCGTCTCCTGCGTCTCCTTGTTCGAGGAGCATACCCACTTCGCTGTTCTGGAGGATGTACGAGTCGTGCGCACCTCCTGGGAAACGGGCGACGACGTTCAACAGCTGGTTGTTGGCGTCACGGATGACCTAATAATAAATAATAATTATAAATTCTATTTGAAGAGAGAAGCAAAAGAAATGATAGATATAGGAAACACAGGAAAAAAGAAAAAACTAGTAAGATAAGAAAAGGAAGCAAGGTGCTGTCCAATTGGATGAAGTGGTAACAAGAGAGTAAACAAAAAATAGAAACATACCTGTACATTGATAGAATGGTACTGATTCCGATTAAGGTATGGGAACGGGTCTGGGGAGGGTGCCAGGATGCGCACGTGGGTGCAGTCAATAGCGCCGATGATGTTTGGCAGCCCAGCGATGGCATGGAATGCCGTCTTCACTGGGATCTGCTCTTGGGCGGAAAAGGGGAATCTGATGTACTGTGTGGTCAACTCCACGATGCCAGCCAAGACCCGTGGGATGCAGCGGCTGATGGAGGTCTGGGATATGCCCACCCTGTCTCCTAGCTCCCTCTGGAATGTTCCAGTTGCTAGGAAGCCCAAGGTGGACAGTACCTGGACGTGCGGTGGCACAGGGTTGGAGCGTCTGGTCTGGCTCCTCAGTGCTGGCTCCAGCGTCTCGGACAGCTCCATTAGCACAGGTCTTGACAGCCTGAAGCGTCCCAGCAGGTACGCGTCACTCTCGGCGAAGAGATCAGCGTGGTCCCTGTACTGGCGCTCCCTATTCATTGCGCGTTCGTATCGGGCATAATTATGCTGGACGTTACCCATAATTGTGTGTGTAAGCCTTGGGTGCAGAGTTGACCATGAGTTTTAAGCATGGCGCGATTAATCACTGTTAATTGGATGCCAGGGTTCAATGTACATGATTGCTGTTCAGTGCACCTGCAAGGTCAGGTTTATTTGTCACACGCAACATCATACCGGTAAGATGAGCAGTGGAATGTTTATCCACTGGCTCTTATAATGTATACAATAAGCAAATGTCCCAAACTATAAATAAGAACAACAATAAAATTATAACAGAATTATGTGGCTGATGTATTTATTTATTCCGAGTCATTTGCAGTGTGTGTAGCTATTATTTATTTTTCCGACATCAAATAACGTAATTTCTTATCATACAAATATTGTCATATTTATTTTAATTATGATTAAGTAATTAATTCCAATGAGGCCTGTAGTGTTGACGTGAAGGAATCACTATGAGAACACAGTCTGTCAAGTTGTAATAAAGTTTTAAATTAGTCAATCAATCATGAGATTTGATCGTGGGCTGAGAGCATATTTAAGTGTGCTCCTCAGCACTCTTGGATCTGCTCTCAAATAAGATCTCAGGAAAATTTGAGGACTCCCACTCCCAGCCCTAATATGGCCGAAATCTGGCTAAGACGAAATATTTTGTCGTAACTTCGTTCGAGAATGAGACCCATTGTCTCTGCAATGTATAAACTATCATGTTCAACCACCCCTGATACCAATACCCAAACTAAAGTCCAATGGGAGCGAGACATGGGCATATCCATATCTGAAACACAATGGGAAGCAGCACTTAGGAATAGTACTAAAATATCAAAATGTGTTAGATATAAAATTATACAATTAAAGATACTACACAGGGCCTATATAACACCCTGTACACTGAATAAAATGAATCACACCCTACCCAAATTGTGCTGGCATGGGTGTGGAGTAGAGGGTACGCTCATGCACTTGCTGTGGCACTGCCCGCTTGTTAGGACATTTTGGTTGGACATTGCTGAGGACCTGTCAGTTACTCTCCAAATTGACATTAATCCTTGCCCTATAACGTGTATATTGGGTGTAAAAATGTACACTGCTCAAGCAAAGATTGTAAATAATATTGTAGCACTGGCTTTTCTAGCATGCAAACAGATTATTTTAATGAACTGGAAAGAACGCAAACCGAACTGCTTCAGTTTGGAGAACTGGCGCAAGGACTTCATGGACTTGTTATCAATGGAACAGGCTGCTCTATCTCTTCAAGAGAGTGATAGGCCCGATGGCCTTCAAGGTCCCTGGAACTTTATTAGATCACTATCTGGAATATGTTTGTGTACTGAACCGTTGTAACACTCTGCAACCCCCCCCCTCACCCCCTTGTTGTTATTATTATTATTTTTTGTCTTAGTTTGTCTTGTCATGTATGTATTGTCTTGCTTGTGAAAAATAAAAACTTTAAATATGAAAAAAATTATAATTTCCAAAGGACCAGGTCGAAAACACGCTCAATACAAGGGTATCCACATCAGAGCCCTACTATTTTGACTCCAACCTGGGTACAGACGTAAGAATACTGAATAGTCATTGGGTATAACTTTAGCTAGAAGCAGTACCAGCAATTGATTGAATATGTAATCAGGCTACCAGGACATATTTAATTCCATCACGCTTACCTCAGATGAAAGCAAGGCGTGGCCAGCGTTTTGAAAGATCATGATGCTCGTGAAAGAACGCGGTCCAAGAGTTGAATAAAAGTATTTAACAAAGTTTGGTTTAATTAGAAAAAGTTGTTACAATAATACTGTCTTGGAAAGATCCAATCCAGGAAAATAATAAAGCACGAATATAAAAACTCATCAAAGTCGAAGTCAACATCTTTCTCAAGAAGAACAATAAAACCTCTATAGTTTAAGAATCATCACAAAAAGTGAGCGGAGAGCCAAGCACAGCTCTTCAAATCTAAACAGACAGGATACCTATGTTGAGAGCTGGCCATCATAGGGAAAAGCCTGCATTTAAAACATTCATTTTCAAGTCCTGTACACCGCATGACATTGAAATGAAGATAAAAAAAAGTCACAAAAAGAAAAAGAGACCTTTTCATGGGCTCTTTATACACAGGTCCGTAGCGTCACATTGCAAGCAAAGATAAACACTCCTTCTTTCAAAATGTGACTTGCCATTGGCTTATCGCTACTCCAATGGTTAGTAACTTGAAAAGTAAAAGTAATCAGTTTAACTGAAACGGATTACTGTACTTCGGAAATCCCCTAGGATCCCTCTCATCAATGTCATGTGCTTTTGCACTGGTCCCTGGCCTTATTAGCAGGCTAGTGAGGGAGACTGGTCTAAGAGGGATAGCCTGTAAGCTATAGATATATACAGGTACTATACAGGCATTTACAATAAACATATACTTAATCATGGTTAAGCTTAATCATCACCCGTTGTGTTTTAAACACACGTACAGCATTGTGCAGAGACCATTGGTAGTGTGATTGTAAAGGGTTAACCCTCTGATGCACCAATCAGCTAGCTGCAGTATAGGATTCTCGGACGCGACCGGAGGTCGAACTGTTGTAAAATGAGACAGCAACAACTCCTCTCCAGAGATAAGGTCATAGCGACCAATCAGCACACAGCAGTATATAGGGTCCTGGGGCGCCGACCGGAGCAGAGTGATAGCAGGGCTACAAGGCCACACACAGGGGAGGGAAAGATAATGCACCCTAATACTGATGCAAGCCTTCCTGCTTGGAATGTGCCGTGCAGTAGAGAGACCCTGTCCGGGGGAGAGAGGCACAATGAGCAGACAACTTGTACTGCTGTGATGGGAAGGCCATGAAAAACAATATACAAGATATATACACATGTACTTCAATCATCTCATCAACGGTGAAAGAAAGTAGGCACAGAGGTCACTGTCCTAATAACGTCTGTGAGGGGGAACGGGATGGCAAATGCTGGGTCACGCTGGCTGTGACTCTCAACACTATTACAATATACGACAGCAGCTTCCAGGGGAAGTACATTCTACCCCATACACACTTTCGGCCGTAGTGCTTTACCAGTCTTTATAGAGGAGATAAAACTGGGAACGATGTTACTGCTGTTGTGTATGCATCACAACGGTGTTCACTGTGCCTTTAAGACGGCACAGTGGTTTTACGACAGGCTAATGTGAAGCGCCGTCAAGCGTGGTGGTAACGTAAATGGTAAATGGCTGCTTTTTTATGTAGCGCTTTTATCCAAAGCGCTTTACAATTTGTTACTCACATTTTACCCGTTCACTCACACATTCACACACCGACGGTGGAGGCGACCATGCAAGGTGCCAACCTGCTCATCGGGAGCAATTAGGGGTTAAGTGTCTTGCTCAAGGACACATCGACATGCTGCCCGGGAGGAGCGGGAATCGAACCGGGAACCTCCGGATTGCCAGACGACTGCTCTACCTCCCGAGCCACTGTCGCCCCTTAACGTCAGTGGGGTTGATGTGTTGAGCGTGCAATAAAACGTCTAACGTTAACGTCGTAGTCCGTGAGTTTTTAATACACAATATTGGCGATGAGGACTACATTTATGGATTCCCTACACTCACCTCTCTCTCCGTTCCTCACCCTGCCTGGCGCGCCACAGATTCCGTGGATTCGTTGGCTGGAAGCGTTTAATACGTTTATAATAGCCGTCGGGCTAGCAGACGCTAATGGCGTTAGGAAGAGAGCCCTCCTGATACACACTGAACGAGGGACAACGGATTTTTAGGACTCTCGGAGACGCACAAGTTATGGGGACTGTGTCACACCACTGTCTGGACATTTCTCTGCTCCACAAAACATTATGCTCCGGCGAATCATGTTTCGTCAGTGACGTCAGCAGGCAGGTGAGTCGGTCCACCACTACGTAGCGGATCTACGGGGGCTGGCTAGCCTCTGTAAGTTTGGGGTGCTGTAAAATGAACTGATATGGGATCAGCTAGCTGAACACACTAATAACCCGAAGCTCAGAGATAAGCTATTAATGATGCCAGACGATTTTGACATTGGCAAAGGCTGTTAATATCGCTTTCCATCTTGAGTCAGCAGTGGGCTTAACATCACAGGCTTCACAGCTAGCACCCGCCAGTAATTTCCCTCCCAAACCACTGCTACTGACTCAAACGGTGGCGCTGTCCGAGGAGTCCCCCGACCCTGTTTTCCAAGAGGACAGCCTGGATGTAAATTTTGCTGCACACTGGGGTACGACAGCACGCTGGGCCGTTTGTGGAAATTGTGGATCCTCATCACACCCCAGCCGAGCTCCAGCTTGCCCTGCCAGGGGACAGAGGTGTCAATTTAAATGGGGCATGGCGGAACTGCTCCCACTCCTGCTGGATACGGGGGCCTCCAAGTCGCTTTTGATATTTTTTTTGGATGACATAGTGGTCCATGGTGCAACATCAGCCATCCACGACGAGCGCCTGGTGAGGGTGTTGGACGTCCTCGCCAGTCACAACCTCACGCTGAATGGGGACAAGTGCACCTTCGCTGTCCCAGTCATCGAGTTTGTGGGGTTCCGCCTGTCTGCGGATGGCCTCAGCCCGCTCCACTCTAACGTGGAGGCCGTGCTGCGCCTGCCTGAGCCGTCCTGCCCAGCGCAGCTCTCGTAGTTTCTGGGGATGAAAGCCTACTACCTGCACTTCCTTCCACAATACTCCGTGACCACCACCCCACTTCATGAGCTCCTGAAACAGGACGCGGTCTGGGAGTGGACCTCGGCCTGCTCCACCGCTGTTCGCCGGCTTAAGACGCAGCTCCCCTCGCCGCCGGTGCTCGCGTTCTTTGATGTGGTGAGCCCAACGTTTGTCACCTGTGATGCGTCCAATATGCAGATCGGGGGGTGCGCTGTCTCAGGTCCAGCGGGGCACGGAGCGGTTTGCCTCCCGGTCTCTCTCCCCAGCTGAGCAGAAGTACTCGGTGGGGGAGCGGGAGGCTCTGGCCTGCGTCTGAGCGTGTGAGCGGTGGCATATGTACGTGTGAGCGGTGGCATATGTACGTGTACGGACGACATTTTACACTGCGGATGGACCACCAGGCTCTCACCGCCCTGCTGGCTACGTCAGGGTCGGGACACAAGCCACTGAGGATTCACCACTGGTCAGAGAGGCTCCAGCCATATAACTTTACCACAGTGTTTACTCGTGGTGGCTGACCTGCTCTCCTGTGCCACATCTACCCCGGCACCAGGCCATGTGAGCGGATCGGAGCGTGAGCGGCGCGGGGAGCGAAGCGGGCGGTTTTGACGTGAGCGAGGAGTGGGTTTTAAAATGGGTCGGCGCGACGTCCGGAGCGAGAGTTCTCCTCCGCTCCAATCCACTCCGGGACGCTCACACAGTGGTTTAACACTGATGTAATAATATACATGTAGTACAATGCCAAAGCAACAGATGGCGATGTACAAACATGAAGGCCATTTTCAACCAATGAGAATTGAGAAGGGTGAACCTGTGATATCCTGTTCAGGCTTCACTCCTCCTCCTTCACTCACTCCTGTTAGAAAAGTATCGACGCCATTGTTGTTGTCATTAGCTTACATGCTAACGTTAATGGCAGCGACCATAGCATTGTGGCTTGGCTAACTATCATCACTTAGTGAATGGATAAACAACGTTATTTAACATTGCAGAATGGGTACAATTACAATGCTGCTCAATACAAACAATTGTTAAGGGGCCCAGGGGGTGTAGACTGTTGTAGTTTGAGCTAATTTACACCATGCTCCAAAAAATAAATAAAAAAAAGCCGAGCGATCTGGCGCGGGGAGCGGGGAGCGCTCGATTCAAGGTGAGCGGTGAGGGAGCGGAGAGCGACTTGGGGGCGGGGTCAGCATGAGCGATTAGCGGAGCGGACCAAGCTTTAAAGAGCGAAGAGCGGATTTCTCGGCCGCGCCGATCCGCTCACGTGGCCTGCCCGGCACCCAACACGTGCCCAGATTCCATGGAACCGGAGCTCGTCCTTATGCTTCACGGCCCGCTCCAGGTCACAGTCTCCCTGGAGGACCTCCAGCTCGCGTCGGAGGAGGACTCTGCGCTCGCCCAGCTCCGCACCTACATCAGGAGGGGGAGGGGTGGCCACGGCGCACAATGGCCACCTGGGCATCGTGAAGATGAAGCAGGGCTGCAGGGATCTGGTGTGGTGGCTGGGCATTGACCGGGATATAGAGACAATGGTGAGGGACTGCTCAGCCTGCCTTCTCAGCGGTAAGACGGGGCCGCCGACCCCAGCGTCTCTGCAGCCTTTGCCATGGCCATCCGCACCTTGGAAGCACATCCAGCTGGACATCTGTGGGGAGCTCCATGGTGTCCCACACCACCAGCGTTTCCTCCTGGTTGCCCATGACCTCCATTCCAAGTGGCCAGAGGTGGCCGCCTCTGGGTCTGTGACAACCTGTGTGGTCACGGATTTCCTCTCCGCCCTGTTCACCCGGTGGGGCATTCCAGACACCCTCACTACGGACAATGGGCCGCAGTTTGTCTCTGCTGACTTTGCAACCTTTGTGGAGGCCAGGGGGATTAAACATGTCCGTACAGCTTTCTACCACCCGGAGGCGAACGGGGGGGTGGAAAGATTTAACCAGAGATTGAAAGACGGGATCAGAGCACACCTGACAGAGGGTCTGCCGTTCTCAGCCGCACTGCTCCGCACTCTGCTTCACTACCGGGCAACGCCACACACAACTACGGGCAGCTCCCCAGCCCTCCTGATGATGGGACGTGAGCTACAGCTTCCCCTGGATCGGCTGAGGGCCCCTGCGATCATCAAGCCGGCAGCGGTACCCTGCCAGAGCGCCAGGGTTGCAGATTCTCAGCGTCGTATGAAGCAGCGGTTCGACAGGAGGCAGAGGGTAAAAGTGCCTTCCTTCACAGAGGGAGACTGGGAAGGTGGCAAACAACACCATCTCAGACCCAGAGTCCAGGGAGGACTTAGAGCCGGATATTGGGGACTTGCCTTGTCCTGGTGAGCAGCAGCGGGGCCCGCCATTACCAGCCGAGCCCCAGGTTCACCCGGAATCCCGTCCAGTCCACGCCCAGGTCAGACCGGGCTACTTGAGAGACTATATTACGGACTGATTACTCATCAGATGTTTTAGTCAGAGCATATTCTGTTACGTGGCAGAATAACCCACATGACTATGTCGGTGACTGGCAGTCTACCCAGTTCACCTAGGTAGGTTGCAGAGACTGTTAATATAAAAAAGAAAAAGAAAATAAATAGTTCATGGGGATGTTCTTTTGGGTTCCCTGTGGGGGAATATGTTGTGTATGCATCTGTGTATGCATCACAACAGTGTTCAATGTGCCTTTAAGACGGCACAGTGGTTTTACGACAGGCTGCTGTGAAGTGCCGTCAAGCGTGGTGGTAACGTCAGTGGGGTTGATGTATTGAGCATGCAATTAAATGTCTAACGTCTAGGGCTTGTGTCCACAGATGATGTTTTTTTCAAGGCGGACCGCTTTGAAAATCAAAAATATGCATGCTCAGAGCGTTTCCAGAACTCCGGACCTCAATCTGCTTTAGTCTCGCGACTCCCGCGGCTCCGCCACTTGCTCGATTTTGATTGGTCGGTCGAAAAAAGTGACCTTGATGAGCGGCGCTCCTCTCCACAAGTTGAACTATTTTCAACTTTATGCGCTGGGAGCGCTCCGCCCAAAAACGCTAGCCGCAGAGAGCGCTAAAACGCGAAGCGCGGCGCTGGGAAAAGGAGCGCGCCTGTCAGGTCTTTAGCATAGAAATGAATGACAGAAAGGAGCTGGCAACTCAGAAAAAGCTGGCTGTCGACACAGCCCCTTTTAACGCTCTTAAAGTCGTAGTCCGGTGAGTTTTTGATACAATAGCTGCATAGTTAGCTTTTGCTATAAATAACAACATTAGGGCTTTGCTTATGGATTTTGCCCTGTCAGTATCTAAATGCAGAGGTTGCTTTGTGTAACGCTATACTTTGCGGAGATTTTGCGCAGTTTTGATCACCGCCTTGCCAAGGAGTGCGTTGCATCATGCATAACGATTAGAATGTTGTCTGACTTCATTTTCGAGGCGAGCCTAAAGTAATCTTAAACAAGCCTATTCTAAATTCCGTGCGTAGGGGAAAAAACGGAACACGCATAAATCAGGGCCCAGGTCAGTACCCAGTGGCGGTTTACATGTAGGTAGGTTCTGGGCTTTGTTAGGAAACCGTGAGGAGAGTTAGAGGAGCATACTTTAGCGTAGCCTATGGCTACAGGGAAGGCTGGGGGAATTGAGGGAATTGAGGAAGGAGGAAAAGTGGGAAAGGCAGGTAGGAAGAGAGCACTTTCCTTAGAAGGTGACTGGTCAGCAGAGGGGGAAGGGGGGATTAAAATATTCAAAATGGCTATAGTAGTGAAGGGTTTGTTGTTTTGTTTAACTAAAAGGTCAGAAATCGGAGGACACAGCTGAGATGTTCGGGTAAGCGGCCATAGAAAAGAGCTCCCGGTCAAAGAATATCGAAAAAAGGAAGTAAAACTATCTAAAACAAAATAAAAAGTGACAATTCAAGGATATAAGAAAAAAGGAAGGATGAACACGAGAAAAAGCGAGAGAAAAGGGACCCCAGAAGAAGTATAAACACCGGAGGAAAGTTATCGACACGAGGAGGTGGCGCAGGAGGTAATTCAAGCTAGCATGACGCAGGGTGACAGACCAGAGATACCCACCTGGGTAGCGGAGCTACAAGCTAGCATACAGACTAGCATACAAGCTAGCTAACCAACAAACTAGCGCAATAGCTAACCAAGCTAACACGCAGAGCATTCGGAGCGACATCGACAGACTCAGGGAAGAATTAAAGAAGGGTCAGGAGGAGCTCAGAGAAAGTTATCGACACGAGGAGGTGGCGCAGGAGGTAATTCAAGCAGGGTCGGGGGACAAGGAAGAGGAGAGGAGGACGGGACGGTGAAGGAGATCTGAACCGATTAAAAGCGGAACAACTGAGAAGAAAGACGAAAAGACACGGAGAAGGGGAACAGAGAGGAGACGAGAGGGGACACGGTGATCCAGGGAAGGATAAGTACAATACACATTAAACTGGTATACATGGGACACACACAATACAAGTAAAGGTAAACATGAAAAGGACTTATACAATGAGAAGATGGTAAAGTACATACGAGATAATTATACCAAAAGTAATAAAAAAAGGACATGGGGATTCAAGAGATATATTGAGGTGGATATGAAAGAACCACAGGATTACACGTGACACATAATACAAATAGACGGGGACATGAAAGTGACTAATGCAGAGCTTATGACAGGGAGCTCGGAGGTTGCACACAGAACGAGCTGGACATGTATAGTGTGCATTTCTTAGCCACTAGGGGGAGCCCTCTCACTAGGAGAGCCACTACTCCCCACCCGCCAGCGGGGGAAAGAGGGAGACGACTGAATCCGTCAACTACCATGGAAGTTCCAAGTATTAATGTTGATTATGGTTATATGTATGTAAATCAGACAGGGATAGCAGTGGCTACAACCACAAATATTATTTTATGTGACATGGGTAGAACGGGAGAACATTTGGAAAAGAAATATGACACAAGTTAAGGGTATCAAAATGATGTCGCTGAATGTGAATGGTATGAATAATCCGATTAAAAGGAGTAAGGTGATGACGAAACTTAAGAAATAAGAGGCGCAGGTTATCTTCTTACAAGAAACACATCTAATATCACAAGAACATGAAAAGCTGAAGAGATTCGGGTATGAGAATCTGTTTTATAGTTCTTTTAAACAGAACCTTATGTAGCATCCTGAATATTCTGCTAAGTATTCAGAAGTGCTGACTAACTTGTTACTTCCCCTGTGTGTATAAAGTGTGATAAACAGTGTTCCTTTTTGATATCTCGCCCGGACTAATGATGCGAGGTGCTCTTCTTTCTCCGGCTTCGATATGGACCATTAACATGACATTGAAGCATCTTTCTCCCTGCCTTGAGTTGTCCTATAGTGGGACCAGTTGCGGTCGCCAGCAGGGGGCAGTGGTGGCAGGTGGAGCGGAGGAGAGAGGAGCAGAGAGTGAGAGATGATTACCTGGAGGGCGGAAGAAAAGGAAGTCCTCTTTGACAGTGAACTCGGACGTGAGCGGTCGTGAACGGGCGTGTGCTCTGGACGAGCCCCGTTTGAAGAGTCCCGTTGAAGAGCCCCGTTGAAGAGCAACGGGTGATAGAGAGTACTTGCTATAACACGGGTTATCCTATAAGTACAAGCGATAGTGAAGTGTGTGAGTAAGCGATACAGAAAGAAGAACCAACGTCCATAGATAACGTGTTATCCCAGAAGTGTGAGCGGTGTATTAGCATGCTGCTAACGGCTATAGTGACTCAAGTATATCACCAGGCGAGCGTCGCTGAAGACCGGTGGTGCATACAGCCACGTTGCGTTAGTAGTACAGACGATAGCAGGAGGGTTCACTAAGACCCACAGTTTAGCTGTGTTTAAGGTAGCCAAACAGTTTAGAGCGCTCCAGCCCAGTCAGCAGCCCCACAGTGGACGTCTCATCAACGCAGCAGAGGACACCTCTTCCTCCAGCAGAGGTCGCCACAACCCAGCACGCTCCTCCAGTTCCACCACTGCCCATGCTGTCTACCCCAGCCCGCTGGCTGTGCTCGCGGGATCGCCCGACGCCATCTTGTCACCCGGACGAGGGGTGGTGAGAGTGGATCCGCCATCTTGGTTAAGTACAGCGGTACTTCGTGTGCCCAAAACAGTATCCATTCGAGCGAACGCTAACGACCAGTGTCTAGGGGTACCCCAACCATTATAAGCCGGCTTTAGTGTAGGTTTTTATTTGGTAACATGGGCCCACATGTAAATTATTTCTTTTGTATTGTGATAACTGTGACGTTCTTGAATTCCCATTGAACTCCTTACCATGTGCCTGGGTCTTCCCCTAATCCAAGCGGGGTTTTGTAATAATGTATTGAGCACGAGGTGCCTATGTTGGGAATAGCATTCCCCTATAATACAAGTGAGAGCACCCGGTGCCTAATGTGAATACATGCCATATGAACCACATAAAGTATAAATTGTAACTTGCTAATTGACCAGGCTTACATAAAGGAGAAGTAAATGGGAGCACGGTGTGATATGCTAACCTTGTTCACCGGGTAAATACCTATGACTGTTGTATATTTATTTAACCCTTCCACCCCATTCGCAGCATATTATTAAGGGTCTATACAGGTGGTCAAGGAAGGGTACTGCTTTGAGGGAAGCCCAATATCTTTATTGAACTAACAGCCACCGGGTGTGGGAGGGCTAACGGAGGTACTGGGGGAAGTGAGAGTGTGTGGGGAGCTACTGCTGACCGCCCTGGAAGGCGAGGAAGACCAGAGTACCACCCCCCAGGTTAGTAAATCCTGGGCCCCATCCGCTCCTGCTGCCCGCCCTCCAGAACGACGTTCCGGGCCCAAAGACGGGGGTGCAGATAGATTGAACTCTACTGTATCCTGCTACCAGGTGGCTGTGTATAACTACTCCCATAAGCAGGGATAATCCAACGTTTATGCCAGACATTATAGATGAAGATCAAACTGGATTTATTAAAGGGAGACAGACACAGGACAACGTGAGAAAGACATTACACATAGTAGAGGAGATACAAAAACAAGGGGGTAGCGCGGTACTGATTAGCCTAGATGCAGAAAAAGCGTTCGACAGTGTGAGCTGGACATTTTTATATAAAACATTGATGAGGTTCGGACTGAACGGGAGGGCGATGAAGATGATCAAGGCGCTATATCAAGAACCGACAGCGAGGGTTAAGGTGAATGGCAGCTTGACGGATAGAATCAGATTAGAGAGGGCTACCAGACAGGGATGTTGTCTCTCACCGACGCTCTTCACCGTTTTCATAGAACCACTGGCACAACTGATCAGACAGACCGAGGACATCAAGGGAGTAAGGATAAAGGGAACGGAATATAAACTAGGCCTATTTGCAGACGACGTGATAGTATACATGAGGCAACCAGAAAAGAGCTTCCCGGCACTGATGGATCTACTGAAGGAATATGGCCACTACTCAGGATACAAACTAAACGTGACAAAGACACAGACCTTAGCATGGAACTATACCCCAACGACGGAAATTAGAGAACAGTACGGGATAAGATGGGACATGGACAAGATTAAATACTTAGGGGTGAACATCACGAGAGGGGTGGAGAAACTGTTTGAGGCGAATTATACACAGATAAATCAGAACATCAAGAGAGACTTAGAGAGATGGACAGTAATGCCCTTGGACTTCAATTCAAGAATAGAGGTCATTAAAATGAACATACTATCAAGGTTACTGTACCTATTCCAGTCACTACCGATACAAATACCACAGAATCAATTCAGGGAGTGGGACAGACTGATATCGAGGTTCATATGGGCGGGGAGAAGACCACGGGTCAGATATAAAACACTACAACTACCAAAGGAAGAGGGAGGGATGGCAGTACCCAGCCTACAAGATTATTACTATGCAGCACAACTGAGAGCAGTGACGTGCTGGTGTAACGACAGATATGAGGCAAGATGGAAAGACATTGAAAAAGAAGGGGAGGGATACAAGGTACAAGTTCTGGTGGGAGATAGGGAACTATTTAAAGAAAAAGAGGGACTATTAGATCCAATCACCAAATGCACCTTGACCATATGGAACAGAGTAGTAAAAACACACAAATTGGAGAAGCAGTCAGGGGTCCTGAGATGGGTAGCACATGACAAGAGATTCAAACCAGGGAGGTTAGACCATGGATTCAGAAGGTGGGAGAGGGGGGGGGGGGGCAACAGCGATATGCAAAATGATAGAGAAGGGAGAAATGCAGACACTACAAAAATTAAAGGAGAAATTTGGACTAGAAAACAGGGACCACTTCAGATATCTACAGGTTAGAGACTACTACAACAAAGAAATAAGGGGGGCCAAAGACGAGGAACAGAATGGAATAATAAAGATGATAGTATGGGCATACGAAGGGGGGCAAGGAAGAGTAATATCAGCAATATACCGGGCTATAATGACCAGCAAGGGACACACGACCGATTATATAAGGGAGAAATGGGAGAGAGAACTAGAGATAGGAATAACAGGGAAGGAATGGGGGAACATATGCGAGGTATACATTCAACAACAGGATCGATAATATGGAAAGAATTTGGATGGAAAAACATAATCAGATTCTTTATAACCCCAGAGCTGAAGGGAAAATATGCACCAACACAAAAAGCATGCTGGAGGATGTGTGGGAAGGAGGGGGCAAATCACACGCACATATTCTGGGGATGTCAGAAGCTGAAGGGGTATTGGGAGGAGATAGGGGAAGCAATGATCAGAATATTAGGATACGGGCTACCACAAACAGGACTGGTGCTTTACTTAGGAGACCTGACACACGAGGGAATACAAGGGGGGGACAAATATTTAATAAAGATAATGTTGATAGCGGCCAGAAAAGCAATAACGAGACTGTGGTACAAGGAAGACCCACCGACAATAGCAAAATGGGTAGGAATAGTGGAAGAAATACAGGATATGGAAAGGATAACACACATGCTGAGGTTACAGGAAGAGAAATTTGGGGAAAGATGGGGAAAGTGGGAGGATTATAAAAGGAACGAGAACGACATCACAGAGGAAGAACCAAATGCAACACAAGAGGGCGAAGGATAAAGGAGGAAAGATGTTCAAGGAGGGTCTATGAACCCATGTCACACACCTGTGCTTTAGTTAGTATTTTCTATTTTGTTTTTGGGATATTACAATTGCTGAATGCTTTTATACCTTATTATTTATGTCTGTTTAACGGTGTGATATTAAATATTCAGGGATGATGTGGTTTGTGTATGGGTGAACCAAAAGGCAAAGTGAAAGTTAATAAACAAGAGAAAAAAAAGAAAGGACGAAGGATAAGGGAAGAAAGAAGCTCAAGGAAGGTCTCTGGACCCAGATCACACACACAAGCCTTAGTCAGCATTTATCATCTTTGAGTAGGAATTACCTGTTTATGCCTGTTTAAGGGAGATACACAATCAGCCTTTGTATCAAATACCTAGAAAACAACAGTAGGGGAACCAGACAACTAACCATGATACCCATGTAAATATTTATGTGCACTGTTTTTTCTTTTTGTTTTTATTGTGATGCTAGTTTCTTAATTTTTTATTATTTATTTTTTGTAAGTGCTGTCTGTCTAAAAACTGTTAATAAAAAATTTAAGTTTAAAAAAAAAAGCAGGGATAATCCACCCTTCTACACTTAGAAGAGGAGTAGCTATACTAATTAAGAACAGTGAAGTTTGAAATGATCAGGGAAATAAGGGATAAAGAGGGGAGGTATGTAATGGTCAAGGGGAAAATGGAAGGGCAAATGGTAACACTAGTGAATGTATATGCTCCACCAGAAAGTGAGAAATATTTATTTTAAACAATCTTTGATATCATAGCGATGGAAGGGGAAGGGGTCCTAATCTGTACAGGTGATTTTAATGTAGTACTGAACTATGACATAGATACGACAAGCACAAAGAAATGGAGGACAAACATTAGCAAATATATGAATATACAAATGGCAGAATTAGGAATCATGGATATATGGAGAGAAATGCACACACTAGATAGAGAATACACACATTATTCGCATCCACACACAACATATTCAAGGATAGACTATTTTCTCATGACAACAGAGGACAGATACAGGGTAGAAGACTGCAGGATAGGGGTGACGGACATATCAGACCATAGCGCAATATATCTGACAGTGAATCTTAAAAGTAGGTGGAGAAATACAGTTTGGAGACTGAATGTAGGACTATTAAATAACAAAGGTTTGGTTAATGAAGTAAAAGGAGACATAATTAGATACAGAGAAGAAAATGATAATGGAGAGGTAGACCCAAACATTTTATGGGATGCACTAAAGGTAGTAATACATGGAAAATGTATAGCAAAGACGGCATTACTCAAGAAGGCCAGAATAGAGACATACCAGAACTTGATAAAGAAACTGAAAGAATTAGAGAAAGAACACCAAAGCTCAAAGAACCAAAAGACACTTAGAGAGGTAAAGGAAGTTAGAGGAAAGATAAACAAAGAACTGCTGACAGAAATAGAGAAGAAAGCTAGATACATGAAACAGACATACTATGAAGGAGGACAGAGAGTGACCAGACTTAGGGTGGGCAACTTTGTATATGGTGAGGGCCACTAAATTTCCACACTCAATCTGGGGGGCCGCATTGCTTATCGGCAGTCCCGCCAGTAGTACCCCATCACTCAAATAGCCCATAATAGGTGGTGCAGTGGGCAAGGCGCTCACCACCAATGCGGGAGACGCTGGGTTCGAGCCCAGCTCTCCGCATTGCATTCAGCTTTGCTGGTCGTTCGTACTAATACATTTGGCAGTATTAGGGGGTGGGAAGCTGATGGGTGGGGAATGGGGATCGGACGTTATGGACAGCGACTCCTACAGGTCGGTTGGTGCGCCTGCGCAGTAGAATCAGGAAGCGACGGGGGCGGCGTCCCTCCAAAGCGCAGACCCCCGACGCTGAAAGATCACGCTGTGCAGGTGAAAAGATGCTACGGCTGCTACCTCGAGTACCGGAGGGGACACGTGCAATGTATGGCTTCGTCCACATTACAGCCGGCTTGTGGGAGGCATGAAACAGCGTTCAAGATAGGGGAGGGTAGAATTGGACGATACGAAATTGGGATAGGAAAAAAATAGAAAATGGGAGAAAAAGTGGATACAAAACAGAATAGCCCATAATAGTCACAGATGTGATAAATAAGGCATATAAACTATTATAATTTGTTGTAACTTTGTTTTTATTCCATTTAGTAATGCTTAATTTCAACTTTATGAATTTATAAATACAGCTGAATTTGAAAGTATTGCTGTGTAACCCAAATATATACAAAACTGACAAATTATAATTAAGGCTTCTATTAAAATAAATGTATGAACTTAAAGCGCACTGCTCAACAAACACAAAGCAGCATTCCTGCTGCATTTCACTACAACAGTAAATCAAAAGTGCAATAATAAATGATTTTGTTAAATGTATAAACTTTTATCCTGCTACTAAACAAAACATTCCTGAGTGCATCCCATTGACCCTTTATCAAACTGGCATGACATTCACCCTCCCCCACAGTGGGTCAATAATGGTTCTGTCTTTAATGAGACACTTGTGGTCTCTCCTGTTGGCGCACAATAGAAATGTCAACTTCAATGTTTGTGCATGCAATCTGCATCAGATGAAATAACATTTCATTTTTGTGTGCGCGCGTGCACGAATTTACCTGATGTATAATGCAGTGCAGCATTGGACACTCAACGCCACTCTGCCTTAGAAGCCCGGCAAATCCTGTGTGTTCTCCTTTCATTGCGGGTGCTCCATCGGTAACAACAGCGGACAGTTTATCAAACCCCCCATATTGCTGCACGGCACTTTCAACAGTGTTGAATATGTCCACACTAGGGCTGACCCCTATTAGTCGAATAGTCGACTAATCGATCGAAAGGAGCCATAGTCGACTGCCAACCTCTTAGTCGAATGCAAAAAAAATTAAAAATTAAATATTATAATTATTTTTATTTTTTATTTTTTTTATAAATATTGGCCTGGGGCCGCATGGAGTGTCGGTGAGGGCCGCATGCGGCCCGCGGGCCGCCAGTTGCCCCTCCCTGAATTAGACGAATCAGGACTCAACAAAAACTGAACACAATACACACAATAAGGGACACGAATACAAACAAAATACTAAGAGAACCAGCTGAAATAGAGAAGACATTTTAAGAATACTATAAGAAACCATACACACAACCGATAGCGGCAGGAAAAGAGGAAATAGAGACATTTTTAGGAAAATTAGATCTACCATCGATAGGGAAGGAACAGAACGAAATATTAAACGCAGAGATTACAAAACAACACAGTTCCACATTTTATTTCTACGCACAGTTATTGGAATGTTTGAAGGCTCATGGAGTCCCATTAAAGATACCAATTGAGCACCACAGATATCACAAATTCTTCTATGAAAGAGAGACATCGAGAGGCTTTGTATCTGACTTTTATCATCACTTACTAACGTCTTCGTATGGAATCCTTCCCCTAGCCTAGACTCAGTCTGGAGGAGGGATATACCAGACTTGGAAGTAGATTTTGATTGGCAAGAAGTCTGGGCAAACGTTCGAATTGCGTCACGCAACCCGGATCATCAACAAATTAATCTTAACTATATTCATAGGACATACCTGACTCCTATAAGATTAAACAGAATGGGACTTAGACAAGATTCTCTATGTTCCTTATGTACAAACGGTGATGATGGTACATTTATGCATATGTATTGGGATTTCCCCCCTGTTAAGATATTCTGGGAAGAAGTGACCCTGCAATTATCAGAATTTTTTTTTCTGAACATACTGAACAACGTACAGCCCTCTGTATTGCTGTTGAATGATGTTTCTCAGTTTGCAGCCCCTATACAGCTAAAGAGACTAGTTTTGTCCGGTGTCACAGCTGCTAAAAAGCTGATAGCATCACGATGGATTCAACCGGATAAAATGTGCCGGAAGGTATGGGTTCTTACCTATCTCGATGTGATTTATCTAGAGATATCTACAGCAAAGATTTTAGGTGTCAGTGAAACCAGCATTGCAATCTGGTTAGAAGTGGTGGAGAGAATAAAGGCTAGCATATGAATTGTAATTCCTGGTTAAAAACGAATGAAAATGGATGGATTATCCAAGGGGGGGTCCTGGGGGGGGGGGAGAAGAGCGAGTAAGAGCATATGTATGTATTGTATTGGATTGCAAGTATTAGGTATATATCTCGTAAACTACATTTATATTGAATCAAATGGAATGTATAATCCTGTGACTTACTGTGGATATTTACTGTTAATGCTTGTGTATCTAATTTTATGTCATGTTTAAAAAAAAATGTAAATTAAACAAAATTTAAAAAAGAGATTACAGAACAAGAAGTGGGGAATGCGATCAGTAAAGCAAAGAGCAGTAAGTCACCGGGTAGCGACGGATTCCCCTCTGAATTCTACAAAACATTTAGACAGGAACTGAGCCCCATATTAGAAGCAGCGTTCAGACACACGATGAAAGAAGGCACAATGCCACCTTCATGGAAAGAAGCCATAATTACTACAATTCCAAAAGAAGGGAAAGATAGAGAACTATGTAGCAGTTTCAGACCTGTGTCCATACTTAATGTAGATTAAGTTTAAGTCTAAGTTTATTTGGATCCCCATTAGCCACAGCAGTGCTGGGGCTATTCTTCCTGGGGTCCATAACACGTAAAATACAGTTACAGACTTATACACTCACAACATTCACATGTCATACAGACAATTAAAACAACAATAAAAACCCTAATCAAATTCATAATACAATACAACAATATATACGCCTTATGAATTCATAATACAATACAATAATACCTACTCATAATTAATTCATAATACAATACAGCATAATATACTATTTAACTTTTACATACATTATCTATGTTCATATCAGCCAATTATACAATCTTTTAATAATATATCCCTATCAGACACATGCCTTTTCATCTATATATACCTATCTCTTTATCAGACACATACATTTTCATTTACGTACACACTATCTATTAGGGAATGTCAATTTCTTTGGTTGAAAATGTTGTTTTACCACGATTTTGAAACAACATTTACTATTCTCCTGCTTAACATGTCTGGGAAGAGAGTTCCATTCCTGCATACCACAGAACATGACAGTTCGCTGCATTGCATTCGACCTCACTTTTGGAAATGTAAAACCTCGTGCAGAAGCATGTCTGGTGGAATGGTTGTGTCTGTCAAGACTTATAGATAAATTGTTATATAAAATTGAGGGGATCTTTGTAACAAGAATATTCCTAGTGAATACAAGGAGTGAGCAGAGTAATTTATGTTTGACAAGTAACCAAGTTAAACAACTGTGCATCGCTGCAACATTAGTTCTGTACTCACAGCGAAGCGCTATACGTGTTGCTTTGTTTTGTACCATTTGCAATTTTTTCAGTTTATTCGTCGTTACATTCGACCATACTGCAGGACAATAGTCAAGATTTGACAAATTACAAGATGTATACATCAATAATATCCAAAAGATTTGAGACATTTATGACAGATATTATAGACGAGGACCAGACTGGATTCATTAAAGGAAGGCAGACACATGATAACATAAGGAAGACAGTACAGGTGGTAGAGGAGATCCAAAAGGAAGGAGGAAGTGCAGTATTAGTTAGCCTAGATGCAGAAAAAGCATTCGACAGTGTAAGCTGGATATTTCTATATAAAGTATTGGAGAAATTTGGATTAGACACAAACGCTATGAAAACAATTAGGGCATTATATCAAGAACCGACGGCAAGGATTAAGGTAAATGGTAGTCTGACGGACCGGATTAAAGTAGAGAGAGCTACCAGACAGGGTTGTTGTCTTTCGCCGACGCTCTTCGATGTATTCATCGAACCACTGGCTCAACTAATTAGACAGACCAAAGACATCAAAGGGGTGGAGATAAGGGGAACAGAACATAAATTGGGACTGTTCGCAGACGACGTGATAGTATATATGAGGCAACCAGACATAAGCTTTCCGACACTGATGGATTTACTGACAGAATATGGATATTACTCAGGGTATAGACTCAACGTGACGAAGACACAGACTTTAGCACTGAACTACACGCCAACGATAGAGATCAAAGAAAAATACAAAATTAAATGGGACATGGACAGGATCAAGTACCTAGGGGTGAACATTACAAGAGGGGTGGAGGAGGCGGTTAGGTGGCCGAGCGGAGATTGCGTTCGTCACCAACCCCGGAGCTGTGAGCTGGATTCGCCTGTTCGAATCCAGCTCACAGCTCCGGGGTTGTCACCAGCTTGGCTGGCCGTCTGCACTAATACAATTGGCTGTATTAGAGGGTGGGAGAAGCTGGCGGGGTGGGTCCGGGTCGTTGTAAACAGCGACTCCTACAGTTCGGTCGGGGCGCCTGCTAAGCGCGGATAGGACTTGAGGGGGATAGTGTGGTCCTCCCACACGCTACGCCCTCTCGATGAGAATCCGCGCTGCCAGGTGAAAAGAAGCGGTGATTGGCTGGACGTGTGTCGGAGGAAGCACGCGGTAGCCTCCACTCTCCCAGATGATCTGACTGTGGGGGGTAAGTGCGCAGCGACCAGGAAGGGACTGGGAATTGGCATACGACTAACATTGGGATGGGAGAAAATCGGAGGAAAAATGGAGGGGGAAAAAGATCAATAAAAAAAAAACAAGAGGGGTGGAGGGGCTATACGAGGCAAACTATACACAGATTAATCAGAAAATCAAGAGAGACCTAGAAAGATGGACAGTAATGCCCCTAGATTTCAGCTCAAGGATCGGAATCATTAAGATGAACATATTACCAAGGTTATTAATTTATACTTATTTCAGACTTTACCTATATTAATACCACAAAAACAATTCGGGGAATGGGATAGATATCAAGATTCATTTGGGGGGGGGAAAAGACCAAGGATCAGATATGTGACTCTACAACTACCAAAGGAGAAAGGAGGAATGGCAGTACCCAGTTTAGAATGCTATTACTATGCAGCACAGCTTAGGACAGTAGCATGCTGGTGCAATGTGAATTATGAAGCCAAATGGAAAGATATAGAAACCAAAAGAGAGGGATTCAAAGTGCAGGCACTAATAGGAGATAGGGAGCTGTTCAGAAGACAGTAACAACTACTAGACCCAATTACCAAATTCACATGGAACACAATAGTAAAGAAATACAAGCTAGAAAAATAATCCAAGATACTGAGATGGATAAGACACAACAACAAGACGACCATGGGTTCAAAAGATGGGAACGGGGGGGGGGGGGGGGGGGGGGGGGGTAACAGCAATATGTACAATGATAGAAGGAGGGGAGATGCAGACTCTACAAAAATTGAAAGAAAGATTCGGACTAGAGAATAGAGACCACTTTAGATATTTGCAGATTAGAGATTACTATAACAAAGAAATAAAACAAGACAGAGACAAAAAACAGAATTGGTAATTAAGATAATGGTAAAATCATATGAAGGAAGGAAGGGGAGGGTTATATCAGCACTATATCAGGCAATAATGGACAGTAAGGGAATTACAACCTTATAAAAGAGAAGTGGAAGAAAGAGTTAGAAATAGAGATAACAGAGGAGGATTGGTATAACACATGTAAGATACAACAATCAACCACAGGATCAAGGATATGGAGGGAGTTTGGGTGGAAAAACATAATTAGGTTCTTTATAACACCAGAAATACAGGGCAATTACACACCAGCACAGAAACCATGTTGGAGAAAATGTGGACAAGAAGTAGCGAACCACACACACATATTCTGGGGATGTCAGAAAATAAGAAACTATTGGGAAGAGATAGGAGAGATAATAAATGAAATAGTAGGATACGAAATACCCCAGGCAGGCCAAGTATTGTATCTGGGGAACCTATCACAGGAAGGAATTCAGGGGGAAGACAAATACTTGATTAAGGCCCTGTTTAGACGGAAACGCTAGCAGGTGAATCCGCAAAAATATTTTTTCGGATGTGCCTTTCGTTTATACGGAAACGGCGTTTTTACGGGGTGAAACCGTAAAAAAGTGAGACCACCTTCCAGGGTGGAATTCCTAGAAACGATAAACCTTTGCGCTATCATCTAAACTGTCAAACCGCATAAAACGATGACGAAAGGGTTGTCAAGGCTCTCGTCGCGCGTACTGCTTACATCACAGGCATGCGCCAGTAGCCTAGAAGCATAAACAAAGCATGTCTGATTCTATCCATGGCGATCACCTGAAGGCTACATTGGCAGTACTTTTAAATACACAAGAATCTGTCCCGCGGCTATCACAACTATTAGTACTGGACCCACTGTCTGTTAGTGACTCTGCTTTGGTCCAATCACATTCCCCACCCACAGTCTGCGAATCAGAGGCAGAGTAGGGCGGGTCTTCACAGCACGTCATGTGACATATGCGCCAATCGTGTGACAGTGGGGCTCCATCGTCTCGAGTCGTTACAGCGTCGTCTGCACGCAGAATTCCATCCCAAAACGCTAGTCTAAACGCAAAATTAAAAGTGAGACCGCAAGACGACTTTTGCGGTTTCTGTTCAGACTCTCTCCGTCTAAACGTAGCCTAAGATACTATTAGTAGCAGCCAAGAAAGCTTTGACTAAACTGTGGTACAGAGTAGAAGCACCGACGAAGGAACAATGGACATAGATAATAGAGGGGATACAGGAAATGGAGAGAATCACACATATGCTGAGGCTGCAAGAGGAGAAATTTGAGTCAAAATGGGAAAAGTGGGAGGAATATAGGAAGAAAGAGAACGACATCACAGAAGAATGAAAAGAAAATAAATGGAAATGTAAATAAACAATGTAAATATAGAATGGACCGAAGGACCCATGTCTGTTAGGATTTGGGGAAGAACAAAACCCAATATGCAGAAAGATGGAGGAGCCCCAGAACTACAGAATGACAGGATAACGGAGACGGTGGTGCAGAATGACAAGAGAACGGAGACGGTGGTTGCTCTTCACAAAAATGTGGTGTTCTATTTATTTTAGAACCAAGAGAGCAAGGCTAAACTACAAGTAACAAAAAGAACAAAAACAGTGCAGCCGTGCTGGCACTAGTGAAACGGCGAACTTGAGAATACGGAAAATAAACAGGAACAACAAAACACTAACATTTACTTAGAATGAAAACACAGTGCAACACGACATGGACGGGAACGGGGGGAAACTGGAGGTATGTCGCCACACAGAACTGAGGAAGGACACACTTAAATAATAGACTAATTACAATTGACAACACCTGGCACGGCCAGTCCAAAAACACAGAAACAATTAAACACCAACTAGACACAAAAGCAATATCACAACAACAACCAAGGCAAAATCACAAACAACAACCAGACAGGGGGATGACAATTAAACAAGGAAAGAAAAAGCCCAGGACAACATACATGAAGAAATTAACTCAACTATCTTAAAGAAACACAAAATGGTGGCCTGCATCATCTGGCCCATCTGATGGTGACCACTAGAGGGAGGTAGGAGACCACTGTTCCCATTGTGGCCACTGTTCACTTTGTGAGCAAAGTTCTCATTGTCCTCCCTGGAACCGTTACACATGTTACCCTTTTTTTTCTTTTCTCATTTTTGTCTATTTGTTTTTTCTTTTTTTCTTTCTTTTTGATACTATGTCTTTATAATTTTGTATGTTGAACTGTATTGTCTATGTTGTTGAAAAAATGAAAATAAAAAATTAAGTTAAAAAAAAAAAAAGTTTGAAGGGACAGATAAAAGGAGGCTTCGAGGCAAACATTTAGTCAAACGGCATATTGAGAGTTTGTTACAAGAATAAGGAGCAGTTCGATGGAGCTACGAAGGTGACAAATGTGTTGAAGGTGGGGGTGAAGACAATTATCCCTAGAGAGAGACAGCAGGGGCTTAAAGGAGTGATTTATGGGCTTTATGGTGCGTTGTCGAATGAGGAAATAAAGGGTAATATCAAGGGAGGAAATGTCATCGACGTCTTTAGATTCAAGGCTAGGGAGGGAGGGGAGCTCAGCAGATGCGCCAGTCCTGGTAACATTTGCAGACACTGTGTTACCAGTCAGGGTGTTTATAGGGAGTATGTCGTATATCGTGCAAGAATATATAAGACCTCCGCTGCGCTGTTACAAGTGCCAGAGGTTTGGGCATATTGCTGGAGCTTGCAGGGGGAAACGGAGGTGTGCTAAATGTGCACGATGATCACGATATTCAGGCGTGCACTGTGGTGCGTTCCTGAAATCAACTGGGATTGCACGCACCTAATGGCGCCACGTGCACGCTCGCTCCCGGCGCGTGCGCGCGCTCTCGCGAATGCGCATAAATGTCCCCTCACTTGAGCACAGACTACAGACAGTGCCTAATTGACTCTACCCACTTTCAAAACCTCTCTCAAGGGACACTAACCCAACCCCCTCCAATGTACAGTCATTTACCTAGTATGGTTTTGTCAATAGTCCAATGTACAATTTTGTTTGTTTGTACAGTGTCTCCTCCCCCCCCCCCCCCCCTCAATGTACAGTTTTACTTGTTTATACAGTGTGCCCCCCCCCCCCAACCACCTCCAATGTAAATTACCCAGTATGGTTGTCAATATCCCAATGTACCCAACCCCCCCCACCCAACCTCCTCCAATGTACAGTTTCTACGTCAAATGTATATACTCCCTTTTCTTGACTCCTTCTGTATCACAAACAGTACTGTATTTGCAAATCTGGTATGTCATAAATGTATAGATGTAGCAGTACTGACTATCTGTATGTCATGTATGTCATATATGTCCTGATGAATTGAAAATGGGGGACCCTGATGTAAACAAGACGAAAGTCTTTCTCTGGTCTGCATCCCCTTAACAATTGTGTGTATTGAGCTGTACTGTATTGTACCCATTCTGCAATCTGTTAATAAAGTTTTCAATCAATCAATCAAACTCTACGAATGGAATGTGTAACACATGTCATTCACAACAAGTTAGGTGTGAATGTATCTGAGAACGTATTTAACACACCTGACGACCGGTGTGGTGCCAAAATCTTACCCCTTGCCATAATTTTACCCCACCCCAATTCAATAACTTGCGTGTGACTGCTCCCACGGGCCGAATATTGCCCCGATCCACGCGAGATTAAGTCCACGGGTACCTATCGGCGTGCCGAAGCTTTTCCTAAATCACTTCCATCATCGAAAACGAGGGGAAAAGGTCGGCTCGCGACCCTGAAAATTAAAACGCTGTATTTTAAAAACGCTGTATTAAGTGAGCCTATTATGGGCTCCACGCGAGCTTTCTACCGTGGGTACATCTGGGCGTCCCGCAACTTTTACTCAGGGGGCTTTCACACTCAGCCTTTTGTATCGAATCACCGTCCCGGAGCACGGGGGGCAGTGTTCTCACTCACCACTTTTGGGGTGCGAGTCGGCGCTGAATCGTTTCACCCCCCGCTGAACGGGACCAGCTGGCAGAGGTGGTCTCGGGGTCGATCCCGGGAGAACGGGGGGTGTGGCTTTGCGAGCTTGTACCTTTTCACGGGCGTGGCGCCTGGTGCTGACATAACGTCATAAATGTTGTTTGCCATTGCTATGTCTATACATTTGTTCGAATGCATTTATTTCTATTAGACCAGTGGTGCCCAACAAGTCGGCCGTGGTCGACCAGTAGATCGCTCAAAACGCTCAAAAGCGGACTCTACAACACCATCCATTCGTGATAAAATATAACTTCATATTTATTGGCAATTTGTTCATTTTATATCAACATCCAGAGTCCGCAGTCGTGTTAAGACATTCCCGTTTACATTTTCAGTCGACCAGTAGATCAATGACATTCAATATAATCGATGCGAGCATGTTGCATGTGTAGTAACGTTAGCGTTAGCCGTTAGCTTAGCGATATTGTTAACCCTGCAAAACGATCAAAAGCGGGCTCTACAACAGAGTTCCATTCGTGAGAAAAGGGGGGTGGGTTATATTGACAAGGCTTGACAACAGAGGTTCAAATATAGCTTCATATTTATTAGTTATTTGTATCTTTATATCAACATCCATTCTCCAGTCTCCGTGTGAACACTTCCTGTGTTTACATTTCGAGCGTGACATCATCGACAATAGCCGGGGGGGTGTCGTGATTTGTAGCAGCAGCAGCAGCGCTCCTCTAGTGCAACAGCAATGAGCGAGTGCGAGAGGGATCTGTTTGGCAGTAGGCTGCTGTGTTATTAGCTGGCTTGCTAGGCTACTTATCCAAGCTACCGATATCCCTCCCTCCCTCCCATCCGTGCTTTTGCTCATCGACTACGGCAAGCTTACAAGCTCAAAACGCAAACCGTAAACAAAACCCAGAGCGCACCCAGAATGAAGTGTGTACACAAACTAGAGGGGGGGGGGGGTTCGGATCAGATCTCGGCACGGGCGGAACGGAACGAAATAGAAACTAATAGAGTGAGTGAGAAAGGGCCCTCATTCACATGTAGCCCCGGAAATGCTTAGAAAAGGAAAGCCGAAAGCGTGGAATAAACTCGCCGAAACGGAAAGTGTCCCACGGGCGCGCCGTGATTCCGATCCGCGTGAAAATATTCACGGCCATAGAGGAGACCGTGGGACACCTTTTTGCAACCGAATATGTGTCTCGAATTTACTCCCACGCGGCGCGCAAAATCGTGCAAGGAAATCGGACCAAAATGAACCAATGCTCCAGCAGTATTAACCAACGCTGACTGAGTGGGTGGGGTAAAATTATGGCAAGGGGTAGGATTTTGGCACACCTGGTGCCAAAATCCGGCGCTATTGATATGCAAATAGCGAGTACTTATCTGGGCTTGCACGAAGAACGCATGCCTGGGCGTGCAGTGCCGGTTCCTAAATGCTGTAACTGTGGAGGGGATCATGTAGTAGCGTTTCGTGGGTGTGAACATGTTGTCCGGGCCGCGTGTAGCTTTATGCCAAGCAAGCAGTGCAAAAATTTACCGTAGTGGCGTGCAGTAATGCGCCTTTCATTTTCCGCCGCCCAGCGCCCAGGTCGCGCGGAAATAGGCTGTCTATTGCCATTCTCTTTGACAAACTCTAACCTTAACCAGCTCCTTAACAGCGCCTAAACTTAACCGTTCTAACCTTAACCAACTCCGAAACAATGCCTAACCTTAACCTTAACCTTAACCATGCCTAACCTTAACCATAGAAATTATATTGCCATTCTCTTTGACAAACTCTAACCTTAACCAGCTCCTTAACAGCGCCTAAACTTAACCGTTCTAACCTTAACCAACTCCGAAACAATGCCTAACCTTAACCTTAACCTTAACCATGCCTAACCTTAACCGGCGAAAGAATACACGTTAAAAAAAAATCACGTTAAAAAATATTTTCGATGGGATTCGAACTCGCCAGCAAACGAGCCATAGGATCCACAGCCATGTGGCCTTGCCAATTGAGCTATTTCTAGATACTGAAAAAGGGGCGGTGACTTATATATATTGAGCTCCGCTCGTGTCGAACCAAGGCGGGATCTCATGCGCATGCGCGGGCACCTCGCGCGAGCACGCCGGCGCACGCACGCACCTGAGCGAGCACGCCGCCGCCGGTGCACGCACGGTAGCATTTGTCTAAAGGCCTCTGCATGCTACAGCAAATTCAAAGCAACTTCGACACAACATCGACAAAGCAACGGTGTTGCAGACACTCTACCTTTATGCTTCTGCAAAATCAACGCGCAGCCTATGTAACAGTGTACCCCGTATGTAGCTAGGTTCCTAGATAGATGACGCTTCCCTTCTCAACCAACCCATTGATAAAAGCAGGAAAATAAGCATAATTTTTACTTCCGGGCGGGGGTTTCAAAATAAAAGAGCGAGTCTAAAAGCACCGTAAATACGTTTATTTTTTACAATATCTAACGTTACACGAACCTAAATTAATCTAAAGTTAGTTTAGGTTCGTGTTAACGTTAGATTATGTACAAAATAAACGTATTTCCGGTGCTTTTAGTCGTCGCTCTTTTATTTTGACATTCCCCGACCGGAAGTATTATAGTGTCTGTTGCTAGCAGCTTAACCTTTGTCAGCCGGTTCTTTGCTTTTTAACGTAACTTCATTCGTTTCCAATGGAGAGGAGAGAAAGACCGGCTCACATGCAGCTCAAACTACCTATTGGAATAAATTAATTGATTGATGTTTAACTTGTCCCTGTGTGTGTCCAGTCATTTCGACTAGCAAACGTTGTATTTAACGTTAAAGTTACCTCAGGATACCATTGTATTTAGTTGGTTAGCTATGCAGCTATGTGGATAGCATTTTGTATAGCACCAATGCTAGCTGGCTGGCTACAGGTTTATTTACTAAATTATGGAGGCTTTTTTATCGTCAAGGTAAGAGAGGATTTGTCATGATCAACTGAAGGCGTATGCTATGGAACAATATGTGCTTGGGTTTTCAGAAAAAGGCCAGCTATGTGACGCTAATTATTTAGCATCAACGCTGGCTGGCTACAACAATGGCGGATGGTATTCTCTGCGATACCTATATTATTCTATGACAGCCCCGCCCCCATTCGCTAACCAACCAATCACTGCTACGCAATATCAACGCAACGGTTGTTTAGGTTAGATTTTGGAGACATGTACGCAGATTCCTCGCAACACAGTCTACAAGACCCTAAACAACAACCGCGCTGAAATCGCGCCGATGTTGTGTTGAAGTTGCTTTGAAGTTGCTGTAGCATGTAGAGGCCTTAAGCGGGGCCTGAAAAGAAGGGCGCTTTACCGCACTAGCGTGCGGTGACGAATGCGGAAGCATTTTTGCACTGCTTGCTTGGCATTAAGGAAAACGCGTCCGGGCCAAGAGAGTCCAAACTGTGAGGGATCAGAGCTGCAGAGCAAGGTGTCATATATGCTGAGGCAGTTAAGAAAGTTACGAGTGAGAGAGAAAGGAGAAATGTGGGCGTGTACTACTACAGTGTAGTGCAGCCTGTGCAGGGGAGTCAGCACTCTGATCTTATTCTGCCAGCCGCGTCTCAGTCTGACATGTTGATAATGAACAAACATGCGTTTCTGGCTTTCATGGTGGAGGTGGTGGTGAGAGTTAAAAACAGTATCACTAAAGGCCTCTGCATGCTACAGCAAATTCAAAGCAACTTCAACACAACATCGGCGCGATTTCAGCGCGCTTGTTGCAGACAGTCTTGTAGACTGTGTTGCGAGGGCGTTGCGTACCTGTGTCCAAAATCTAATCTAAAGACCCGTTGCGTTGGTATTGCGTAGCAGTGATTGGTTGGTAGTGAATGGGGGCGGGGCTGTCTGTCACTTCTAGTGTTCCTGGCTCGAGACCAAAAGAAAACTTTCTGACAGGAGCTCGAGACCAAAAGAAAACTTTCTGACAGGAGCTCGATAGCTAGTGTATTGTTTCATTACACTTGTTTAATTGTTTGTTTAAAATGAATCAAATGCAGGAACGTATTGCAGAGGAGGTCCGAAAGTACCAACATTTATATAATAGCGGGTCTAAAGACTACAAGGATAGCATTATGACGATGAATTCGTGGAAGGAGATTGGGGAAACAATGGGGATGGACTGGGTTGATGTGGCGATATAACTATATTACACTATATACAAGAACACAAGCGAAAACAAACATAAACAGGGCTATTATTATACTAACGATGTATGGTTGAGAAGGGAAATCCGTTTGTAATTGCTAGAGTGCGCACCTTCGGCTGCCCAAAGTATTCAGGCGGGCTGGGCGGCGTGTAACTGTTCCGCAACAGTAAGTGACTTCCGGGGTAGGCCTGATTGGCCCCGACAAGGCACGTGACGCGCAACTTTCTCTGCCGCGCGGCACGCTCCGCGGAGCCGAGCGGCAGAGCTTACGGAATTACGTAACCGTCCAAATACGCCATGACTCTCATTCGGCGCTATAGCTCACCTGGCAGAGCAGCGGTCCTGCGATCCTGCGGTCTGTTGTTGGTGAGTTCGAATCCCATTAAAACTTTTTTTTTTAACGTGATTTTTTTTTTTAACGTGTATTCTTTCGCCGGTTAGGCATGGTTAAGGTTAAGGTTAAGGTTAGGCATTGTTTCGGAGTTGGTTAAGGTTAGAACGGTTAAGTTTAGGCGCTGTTAAGGAGCTGGTTAAGGTTAGAGTTTGTCTTAGAGAATGGCAATATTCTTTCTATCATGGTTAAGGTTAAGGTTAAGGTTAGGCATTGTTTCGGAGTTGGTTAAGGTTAGAACGGTTAAGTTTAGGCGCTGTTAAGGAGCTGGTTAAGGTTAGAGTTTGTGTTAGAGAATGGCAATAGACAGCCTATTTCCGCGCGACAGCTCTCAGCAGCCTCGTTGCGCGTCCTGAGTTTGCCGCGTCACGTGCCTGTCGGGGCCAATCAGGCCTACCCCGGAAGTCACTTACTGTTGCGGAACAGGTACACGCGGCTGGGCGCGCTCGAGCCGCACATCCGGGGTACATTTTGTTGCATCATAGGCTGCGCGTTGATTTTGCAGAAGCATAAAGGTAATGTGTCTGCAACACCGTTGCTTTGTCGATGTTGTGTTGAAGTTGCTTTGAAGTTTCTGTAGCATGCAGAGGCCTTAAGTCAGACGCCTGTAGTATGGTGGCTGAAGCAGCTGAGAGGTTTTTGGGTTTAGTGGTACATGGTGGAGAAATTCATACTCTACTTCAGGAAAGGGAGAATGAGAAGAAAAGTGGGAGTGATCAGCAGGCAGGCAAGAGTGGGCGGGGTTCACGGCCAGTAGACAGGGGTGGGGGGGGGGGGGCGGGGGGGGTGTGAGGGAGAGAGAGGGGGAAAGTAGAATGGAGGAAGGTGATGGACTTACCAAAATGAACTGATTAAGACACTTGGACACTTGGACTAATGCATTCAGTCATTTGGACGGAGTTGTTAAAACTCACTCCACTCAAATCAATAGAGTTAAATTCACTCTACTCAAAATCAAATTTAAATCGATGTGACTGGGGAAATGTTGCCAGTCAGTCAGCCAAAACAAATTCCTGGACGACTCCAAGGTCGAACTGAGAGCTGCTGGAGTCGAAGGCCCTCTTGGAGATAAGAGTGGCATGCGGACCCCCCACCCCCCATCCCCCCTCCTACGTGTATGCCCTGCGCCTCACGTTGCCAAAGTGACTGTCTCATCGCCAAGTCCCACCCCCCTATGACGGCAACTGTAGTCATCTTCCATCCCCACCCCTCCGGTCCTGCAACTGTGATTCCGGAAAAGCTCTCCTTCCTCCCTCCCCCCCACCGCCCCCTCCCCTCAGGGTGCTCCGAGATACACAGACTCAAGGCTAGTTTAACATGTTTCAAGTTTCAAGTTTCTTTAATAGTTGTCATACAGAAGTACAGAATACTTTCATACAAAATGCTTCTTACTGTTACGCTCCAGAGACTGTGCTAGACAAGATAGTATCAAATAACATAGTCTCAACAAATGCGCATGTTTGTATTAATTAATGATTGTGCCATTATTGCTATCAAATGTAATGATTGTGAAATATTTCTGTAATGAGTTGTATGTGTATGTATCAAGCATCCTTGACTTCCAGGGACAATGATGTAAATAAGTCATTGGCTTTTTCCGTTCCTATCCTTGACAAAAGCAAATATGTGATCTTCTGTATATGTTTTGTTGTCTAAATAAATACCTACCTACCTACCTATGGATGGAGTAGATTAGAATCTTGATGTTTTATATTCTTCAGTAGAATGCCCGGAGTCTGACTGCTAATGGACAGGAGTTAAAGAGATTTGTTGATGAATTTAAAGTTAAGCCTGAGTTAATTTGCATCCAAGAGACGTGGTTAAAACCTCGCCTTGATTTTGTTATTCCAGGATATGAGTGTTTAAGAAAAGACAGTTTTTATATTTTTATTATTATCTTTTTCCCCCTCCTTTTTCTGATTTTTCTCCCATCCCACTGTTAGTCGTTATGCCAATTCCCAACCCCCTTCCTGGTTGTTGCGCACCCCCCCCTACTGTTGGTCCGGGAGGCCGGAGACTGTCACATGTTTTCCTCCGACACATGTGCAGCCAGCCGGCAGCCAGCCTGGCAGCGCAGATTCTCACCGGGAGAGTGTAACGTGTGGAAGGTCACACTACCTTTCTCCAGATCCTACCCTCGCTGTGCAGGCGCCCCGACCGAACTGTATAGGGGTCGCTGTCCACAACGCCCAGGACCCACCCACGGCTTCCCTCCCCCTAACTCAGCCAAACGAGTTAGTATAGCGATCAGCCCAAGCCAAGGCTATGCTGACTCTCCGGGAGTCGAGACCGCAGCCTCTTGCATTGGTGATGAAGAAAAGACAGAGTTGATAGAGCAGGTGGAGGGTGTGCAACTTTCATTAGAGTAGGGCTTCAGTACAGGGCACTGGACATAACATCTAATCTTGAGTGTGTGGCAGTGGACGTTTGGAGTAGTCAGAGCCATAGTCCCATAACGGTGCTTAATTTATATAATCCTTGTAAACGATTTATTTTGTCTGAATTTAATGAAATTATGGAGAAGGTGAGATGTCCTGTTATATGGGTCGGTGACTTTAATGCTCATAATCCATTGTGGGGCAGTGATAGTAAGGACAGTAATGGAGTCGTGGTTGAGGAGATTTTGGATAAGCATGATTTAGTTATGATAAATGATGATAGACCGACTAGGTTTGATATCTTAAGGAATACCTGTAGTCATATGGATTTGTGTTTTGCCTCTTCAAATTTAGCCAGAATTGGAGAGTGGGATGCGATGGACATTTATACTCTGGGTAGCGACCATTATCCTATTTTGTGCAGATTTGGTAGGGATCTGAGAATAGAAGTTGAGGAGAGAGTGCCCACTGCCCAGGTATAATTTCTCGCAGGCTAATTGGGATGAATTCTTGGAGGTGGCCCGAAAGTTGATAAGATAGATTGACTCTGAGGGGAATGTAGACAGGTGGAATGCTTCTCTTAGTGAGATTATCCATAAGGCAGCGCAGGACACAATTCCTATGAAGAAGGATCCCGGAGCTAGAATGTTGGTTCCCTGGTGGAGTAAAGAGTGTGATGTAGCTGTAAGGAATAGGAATAAAGCATATAGGAAGGTGAGACATTATCCAGGGTTGTGTCATGCAGTAGAATATAAGAGGTTAAGGGGAGTAGCAAGAAGAGTTATTAAATATGCTAAAAAGAGTAGTTGGAGGAAGTTCTGTGAAACACTAGGCCTTGAGACTTCTGTGAGGCAGTTGTACACAGAATGTCAGGAATATATAAGAAAAACTCGATTCCAGTTGTTAAAGTTAGATGTTATGTATGATTGCAAGTAACTGTCTAACTGTGTCTAACTGTTTCCACAAGAGGGCGCTATAGGCGGAGCTGCTAATGCTACCGCCAGGTATAAAAGGAGATGTCGACTCCCCCTCTGTCTCTTCCTCCGTCGCTCTCACAAGAGAAGGACCCTCATGTACTGTTGGGTGCACTGTGAAATAAAGTTTCAAGTTCAAGTTCAAGTTTCTTTAATAGTTGTCATACAGAAGTACAGAATACTTTTATACAAAATGCTTCTTACTGTTACGCTCCAGAGACTGTGCAAGACAAGATAAGTATGAAATAAAATAACATAGTATAGCATGTAAATTAGAAGTAAAAAAATGAGGTCACAGTGTTCAGTATAGACATATGTACAATGTTCGATGCAGAATAGACGTAACTGAGTTACCATATAATATACAATACTATGCAGTGTACTAATATACAATACTATATAGTGCAAGGCAGAAATGGGATGAGGTACAATTTACAGTAGGTGTACGAGTTGTAGTGCAACTCCTTTATCAATAAATATAAAGTGTGTTTGTGTGATCTAAAGTGTGGAGAGTGGGTGTTGCAGTGTGTTGTTTGTTTAAGTGAGTGTGTGCGTGTGGGTGTGTGTGCTGTGTGCATTTGATGGTTGTTGCATAGTGTTTATTGTTCGTTTAGCAGCCTGATGGCCTGGGGATAGAAGCTTCTTCTGAGTCTTTCTGTGCTCGCCTTAAGACTCCGGTATCGCTTGCCTGACCGCAGCAGTTCAAAGAGGCAGTTGTTCGGGTGGCTGGAGTCCTTGATGATTCTCTTAGCCTTCCCCCTGCACCGCTTGTTGTAAATGTTCTGGAGGGTGGGAAGCCCCCCTCCAATTGTGCGTTCGGCTGAACGTGTCACTCTTTGTAGTCTGCTACGGTCTTGTGCAGTGCTATTCCCAAACCAGGAGGTGATGTTGCCAGTCAGGATGCTCTCTATTGTACATGAGTAGAAGTTCCTAAGGATCTTCTGACTGACTTGGAACTTCCTTAGGCGCCTGAGGAAGTAGAGGCGTTGTCGTGCCTTCTTCACAACACTGTCAATGTGTGTGGTCCATGTCAAGTCCTCGGATATGTGGGCTCCGAGGTACTTGAAACTGTTCACTCTCTCAACCGGTGCCCCGTCGATGCTGAGGGGGCTGTAGTCCTTGACCCCCGACCTCCTGAAGTCCACAATCATCTCCACGCCGTTTAATGGCTAAAGACAGAAACCATGTCTCATGAACATATTATTGTCGCCCCATAGCTGACTCTGTCAACAGGTTATGGGCCCAGATCACGTAGGGGCGAAATAAAAAGGGTCGAAAGTTTAGCTGAAGTATAGGCTAGTTTAGCACCGGGAGCACCGCGTGGCTAAAGGCTAGGCCAACAGGAGCTAAAGCTACGCCTACCATCAAAAAAGCAACATGGACCCCAACACGACGATCCTGCGCGTCAAGAGGAAGCGGGGCACCGACCCCACCGACACGCTGCTGCTGGCGTGCAAGCGGACCCGCCCGGAGAGCAGCGCACAGAGCCCCGGGGAGGCGGCACCGGGGGAGACGGAGCCTGCTGAGCCCAATGGAGACGAGGTGGAGAACTCCGTCTTCAAACTCGTGGCGACCAAAGGAAGGAGCAAATGGCCCTCGTTCAACGGAAGAGCAGAGGACTATGAGCTCTGGGAAGAGCGCATGTTGTGCTGCATGCACGGTGTGGGACTGAAGACAACGATCTTGACTGACTCCTAGAACCCACCTCACCCACCTCACCCCTGCCCACTTTGACAACCTAGGATGGCTTAGAGTAGACGACAGAGTACAGCAACTTGCAATGGGCCTGGTCTACAAGATACACTACACGACCAAGGTACCCATGTACATGTCAAAATACTTCCCAAAGGTCAGTGAATACCACGATCACAACACCAGAGGGAGCTCCACAAATCATGTTAAACCCAGATTCGGCTCAAACAAGGGACTAAACACGTTTTGCAATTATGCCACATCAATGTGGAACGCCCTACCCACAGCTGTAAAGGAATGTGAATCACTACCCACTTTCAAAACCACTCTCAAAGAACACCTACGGGAGACTGCAATTCGAAACTGGCCCCTGTAAATGTCCTAACCCAACCCCCTCCAATGTACAGTAAATGACCATGTATGGTTTCGTCAATATTCCAATGTACAGTTTTGCTTGTAAAGTTGTACAGTGTCCCCCACCCACCCCTCCTACCCAACCCCCCCACCCCACCCACCCAACCACCTCCAATGTACAGTCCCCCCCCCCCACCCACCCAATTGGCTCAATTGCAAGAGAAATAAGAGACAGTTATGATATTACATTCTGCATAATTTGTAAATTGTCCCCCCCAATGGCCACCCCTCCTTCCTCGCCATACCTTGGCTTTTACTGAAATGACACCACTGCGTGTATGTCATATATCTATATATGTTATGATGAATTGAAAATGGGGGACCCTGATGTAAACAAGACGAAAGTCTTTCTCTGGTCTGCATCCCCTTAACAATTGTATGTATTGAGCTGTTTGATTGATTGATTGAAAACTTTATTAACAGATTGCAGAATGGGTACAGTACAGTACAGCTCAATACTTACAATTGTTAAGGGGATGCAGACCAGAGAAGGAGGTAGGAGGGGTGGGTGACACTGTACAACTGTATGAGCAAAACTGTACATTGGAATATTGACAAGACCATACTTGGTCATTTACTGTACATTGGAGGGGGTTGTGTTAGGAGTCTTAGGACATTTACAGGGGCCAGTTTCGAATTGCAGTCTCCCGTAGGTGTTTTTTTTTTTTTATAAGTATTTTTATTGCACATTACTTTAGTTACATTCCATATTGATGCACACATGCAATCTTATTTTTTTTCTTGTTCAAAAACAATTGTCCAGCGGCATATAACAAAAAATATTCAAAGTAAGAATAAACATTCTCTTTCTTTTGGCGGGTCCATACATACATATAAACAGGATAGTTAAATAAGCTAGATTTTTGCTGGGAAATAAAAGAAAAAAGAGACCAAAAAATAAAGAAATAAAAAACAGAGCATTAGAAAAAGGCCAAAAGCCAAGACACCGTAGGTGTTTTTTGAGAGTGTTTTTTACCGTAGGTGTTTTTTGAGAGTGTTTTTGAAAGTGGGTAGTGATTCACATTCCTTTACAGCTTTGGGTAGGGCGTTCCACATTGATGTGGCATAATTGCGAAATGTGTTTAGTCCCTTGTTTGAGCCGAATCTGGGTTTAACATGATTTGTGGAGCTCCCTCTGGTGTTGTGATCGTGGTATTCACTGACCTTTGGGAAGTATTTTGACATGTACATGGGTACCTTGGTCGTGTAGTGTATCTTGTAGACCAGGCCCATTGCAAGTTGCTGTACTCTGTCGTCTACTCTAAGCCATCCTAGGTTGTCAAAGTGGGCAGGGGTGAGGTGGGTTCTAGGAGTAAGGTCAAGCAGTAGTCTGACCAGTTTGTTTTGAGATGTTTGTAATTTTGTTTTTAGCGCCTTTGAGGTGCTTTGGTACCATGAGGTGCAAGCATAGTCGTAGTACCCTTGAATGAGTGCTTCTGCCAGAGTCTTCAGGGTATTCTTGTTTACCAGTGAGGAGATCCGGTACAAGAATCGAGTTCATTGGTTGACTTTTTTTATTACATTGGATGCCATTTTGTCACAGGAAAGATTTGCCTCTAGGATGGAACCCAGGTAGGTAATATCTTCTTTCCTTGTGACAATATTGTCACCCACTGTAACTGAGAAGCCGTCGGTCTTGCTGAGTTTGTTATTTGAACCGAACAGAATGGACTCTGTTTTGCCCATGTGTAATGATAGTTTGTTGTCAGCGAGCCATATGCAGATTTTGCCTAGTTCTGAGCTCAGGGTCAGAGACCAGCAGGGCTGAGTCGTCCGCAAACAGGAACAAGTTGCAGTCACAAGCTGACGACATGTCATTTGCATAAATTAGGAACAGTAGCGGACCTAGTATGCTTCCTTGTGGAACACCACAGCTCACTGTGAGGGGGGGGGGGATAGGGTACCGTTTACCTCCACCATCTGCTCTCTCCCCTCCAGGTAGGATTGCATCCAGCTCACTGATAGACTATACTGTACTGTACTGTACTTATTCTGCAATCTGTTAATAAAGTTTTCAATCAATCAATCAATTAAATCAATTCAATCAAACTCTCTCTCACACTCTCCAACCGCACGTCTCAACCGAGCCTGGTCAAGGGGGAGGGGCTAGAACCAATGTGGAGTGACGTCCCCTCTCCGCCAATCAGCGCGCCCCCCCCCCCCCCCCCCCACCCGCGTGTTGCTTTTTAACAGCGGAGGAGTGCAAGAATGTGACAATGTGACCATGTGACCGCGGCAGCGCGAGAGAGCGGCAGTGCGGAAATAGGCTGTCTATTGCCATTCTCTTAGACAAACGCTAACCTTAACCAGCTCCTTAACAGCGCCTAAACTTAACCTTTCTAACCTTAACCAACTCCGAAACAATGCCTAACCTTAACCTTAACCTTAACCATGCCTAACCTTAACCTTAACCATAGAAAGAATATTGCCATTCTCTAAGACAAACTCTAACCTTAACCAGCTCCTTAACAGCGCCTAAACTTAACCTTTCTAACCTTAACCAACTCCGAAACAATGCCTAACCGTAACCTTAACCTTAACCATGCCTAACCTTAACCGGCGAAAGAATACACGTTAAAAAAAATAAATAAAAAAATAAATTGATGGGATTCGAACTTGAAACCAACAGACGGCAGGACCGCCACGCTGCCAGGTGAGCTAAGCTTCGAATGAGAATCATGGCGGTTTACGGCTAAATAATGCCGCAAGCTCTGCCGCTCCGCTCCGCTCTGCGGTTGCCGCGCCTGCCGCGGGGCGTGTCGCAGCCAATCAGGGAAAACGCGGAAGCATTCGGCGCACTCCTTCGCTGTTAATAAGCAATAGGCCCCCCACCCACCCAACCACCTCCAATGCCCCCCCCCCCCCCCCCCCCCCCACCTACCCAACCTCCTCCAATGTACAGTTTCTACGTCAATTGTATATACTCTCTTTTCTGGACTCTTTTTGTATCACAAACAGTACTGTATTTTCAAATCTGGTATGACATAAATGTATAGATGTAGCAGTACTGTCTCGTCGTGTATGTCATATATGTTATGATGAATTGAAAATGGGGGACCCTGATGTAAACAAGACGAAAGTCTTTCTCTGGTCTGCATCAAGAAGAGCCTGGACTGGTCAGATGAACTCAATGGTACACTGGTTGAAGAAACCTGGCTTGGCTTCAAAACCAAATTCTCAACAATACTAAACAACATGGCCCCCCTAAGAACCACCAGGGTAAAAAATCGCGCTGAGCCGTGGATGCACACTGAAATACTGACCGCTATGAAAGCCAGAGACAAAAAATGCTCTGAATTTCATAAAAGTCAGTCAAAGCTTACCAAAAGCACGAGCAGTGAACTCCAAGCCCACGTGACTGAACTCAAACTAGAAAGAAACAGACTAAGAAATGATGTAAACTCCATGATAAAAACTGCAAAAAAAATTTCATCAATGACAAAACTGAGGAAAACAAAAATAAACCACGTGAACTCTGGAAATTACTCAATAATCAACTAGGCTGCAGTAAAAAACTTAAAACCAGGTTCTCAAACATAAACATAAAGACGGACAACACGCTCATCACAGACAAACTGGATGTAGCCAATTACTTAAACACTTTCTTCACAAACATAGCCACAACACTGGTAAACAAACTACCCTCCCACTCAGGGCAGTATGGGGTAGAACACATAGTAGCATACTACAAGAACCTAGGCGTCCACAAAGACGATTTCAAACTGGAAATGGTAACTACAGATGAGGTACTCAATAAACTGAGCGCCCTCCAACCGAACAAGGCCACTGGCCATGACAACATCCCCTCCAAATTCCTCAGAGACTCAGCAGCCGCCATCACCCCAGTCATCACACACATAATAAACCTCTCCATAAAACAGGGACACGTCCCCAAGGACTTCAAAATAGCGAGAGTAACACCCCTGCACAAAAAGGGCAGCAAATTAGACCCAGGCAACTACCGCCCTGTTTCTATCCTTACATCCATCTCGAAAGTCATGGAAAAAATAGTATACGAACAGGTCGAAAAGTACCTTACGGATAAAAATCTAATCTACGAATTCCAATCTGGCTTCAGAACATCCCACTCCACTGACACATGCCTTCTCTATTTGAACGACCACATCAAGCAAGAGGTGGACGCGGGCAAATACTGCGGCATGGTCATGCTAGACCTACAAAAGGCCTTCGACACTGTCAATCACACCATTCTGATTGACAAGCTAAAAGCAATTGGTTTATCAGTGAGCTGGATACAATCCTACCTGGAGGGGAGAGAACAGATGGTGGAGGTAAACGGTACCCTATCCCCCCCCCTCACAGTGAACTGTGGTGTTCCACAAGGAAGCATACTAGGACCACTACTGTTCCTAATTTATGCAAATGACATGTCGTCAGCTTGTGACTGCAACTTGTTCCTGTTTGCGGACGACTCAGCCCTGCTGGTCTCTGACAAGAACAAGTTACAGGTTGAAAAAACCCTCAGCTCGGAACTAGGCAAAATCTGCATATGGCTCGCCGACAACAAACTATCATTACACATGGGCAAAACAGAGTCCATTCTCTTCGGTTCAAATAACAAACTCAGCAAAACAGACGGCTTCTCAGTTACAGTGGGTGACAATATTGTCACAAGGAAAGATGAAATTACCTACCTGGGTTCCATCCTAGAGGCTAATCTTTCCTGTGACAAAATGGCATCCAATGTAATAAAAAAAAGTCAATCAACGAACTCGATTCTTGTACCGGATCTCCTCCCTGGTAAACAAGAATACCCTGAAGACTCTGGCAGGAGCACTCATTCAAGGGTACTACGACTATGCTTGCACCTCATGGTACCAAAGCACCTCAGAGGCACTAAAAACCAAATTACAAACATCTCAAAACAAACTAGTCAGACTACTGCTTGACCTGACTCCTAGAACCCACCTCACCCCTGCACACTTTGCCAACCTAGGATGGCTTAGAGTAGACGACAGAGTACAGCAACTTGCAATGGGCCTGGTCTACAAGATACACTACACGACCAAGGTACCCATGTACATGTCAAAATACTTCCCAAAGGTCAGTGAATACCACGATCACAACACCAGAGGGAGCTCCACAAATCATGTAAAACCCAGATTCGGCTCAAACAAGGGACTAAACACGTTTCGCAATTATGCCACAACAATGTGGAACGCCCTACCCAAAGCTGTAAAGGAATGTAAATCACTACCCACCTTCAAAAACACTCTCAAAGAACATCTACGGGAGACTGCAATTCAAAACTGGCCCCTACAAATGTCCTAACCCATTGTACAATAAAGACCAAGCATGGCTTTGTCAGTATTCCAATGTACAGCCCCACCCAACCCCACCCCACCTACCCAACCTCCTCCAATGTACAGTTTCTATGTCAAATGTATGTCAGTATTCCAATGTACAGTGTGTGTCCCCCCCTACCCACCCCCCCCCCCCCCCCCCCCCCCCCCCACCTCCAATGTACAGCCCCACCCCACCTACCCAACCTCCCCCAATGCACAGTTTCTATGTCAAATGATATACTCTTCTTCTGGATTTTTTTAGTATCACAAACAGTACTGTATTTGAAAATCTGGTATGTCATAAATGTATAGATGTAGCAGTACTGTCTATCTGTATGTCATGTGTGTCATATGATGAATTGAAAATGGGGGACCCTGATGGAAACAAGACGAAAGTCTTTCTCAGGTCTGCATCCTCTTAACAATTGTATGTATTGAGCTGTACTGTACTGTACTGTACCCATTCTGCAATCTGTTAATAAACTTTTCAATCAATCAATCAATCAATCTCTGTGGATCGCTCCGAAGCTGCAGCTGGACCCTATGACCCTCTCGCTCTGTGCTTGTGAATGTGTGTGTGCGTTGTGGGTGTTGTGGCCAATCATATTTCAGCATTACAATGGCAACGCCCCATTAGGCCACACCCCAACATGTCTACAGTGCCAGTGATCACCAGCGGCAGCAGTGAAGTCTTTCCTGCGAACCACGATGTAATTTAGAATATATTCTGTTTTACTTTGTTGCTGTGATTCAACTCCACGGAATTGCAAGATTGGAAATTAATGCAGAGCTGGAACAGGGGACATTTTACAAGTAAGTTTTTAACTTTGTTCTTAGGTCATTAGGAGGCGGCTATGCTAAAGAATGTGAAAGTGATTGTTTACGGGCTCCACTTTAATTAAGAGCCAATGCAACAGTCTAAACCCGTTATCGTTTGTGTGTACTTTTTTGTCTCCGCAGATCATGTTTTTGCTTTTGGTCTTGCTGAGTTCCTATATTTGTATGGGTGAGTATCCGAGTTGAGAGACTACTTCCTTACATTGTAATATTATAAACCAACGTTGAAATACCCATTTTCCACACAGGCATGCCTGTGTGTCCTTCATTTATAGGGTCAGCAGTATTGTATTTGTGGCACTAGGAATTCACAAACAATCCTAGTAATACTTCTTTTGACATTCCAATCCGTGGGATTTCACCATTCCAAAGCTAGAAACCAGAAGACAGTTGTCAGTTGACTTCTTCTTCTTTCGTGTAACGTCAGAGGTCCAACTCCGTATCTTGTAGCCATGCCCTTAACTCTGGTCCCACATCAAAGAGGCTGGCTTCCGAGGGTGGTTTGTATAGGGGGCAGATGGTCAGGATGTGGTCAACAGTCTGCTCAGGGTCTCCACACTCACATGCAGCGCTGTCTGCCAGGCCCCACTTCTTTAATGATGCTTTAAAGCGACCAACCCCAGATCTTAAACTGTTCAGCAGAACCCATTGCCGGCGTGGAAGATCATCTCCTGGATGATCATCTCCTGGATCCCAGATGTTATGGTGGATACTGTATTTGCAAATCTGGTATGTCATAAATGTATAGATGTAGCAGTACTGTCTGTCTATCTGTATGTTGTGTATGTCATATAGAACCCACCTCACCCCTGGGCCCTGCCCACTTTGACAACCTAGGATGGCTTAGAGTAGACGACAGAGTACAGCAACTTGCAATGGGCCTGGTCTACAAGATACACTATACGACCGGGGTGCCCATGTACATGTCAAAATACTTCCCAAAGGTCAGTGAATACCACAACCACTACACCAGAGGAAGCTCAACAAATCATGTTAAACCCAGATTCGGCTCAAACAAGGGACTAAACACGTTTCGCAATTATGCCACAACAATGTGGAACGCCCTACCCAAAGCTGTAAAGGAATGTGAATCCCTGCCCACATTCAAAACCGCTCTTAAAGAGCACCTACGGGAGGCTGCAATTCGAAACTGGCCACCGTAAATGCCCAAAACCCCCACCACCTCCTAACAGACAGTCTCCTCCCCACCGCATGTATATATTCCCTCCCACCGTATGTATATTTCTCTCCCACCCACCCACCCCCTCCTAATGTACAGTCCCCTCCCCATCATATGTATATACTCTGTCAGGATCTAGGGGTAACAGTACTGTATATTTGAATACCGTTTATGTCACAAATGTATCAGTACTAAATACCTATATGTCCCTATGCCATAAATGTCATGTATGTTGTGTATGTCATAAATGTCTATATGAATTGAAAATGGGGGACCCTGATGGAAACAAGACAAACGTCTTTCTCAGGTCTGCATCCCCTTAACAATTGTATGTATTGAGCCGTACTGTATTGTACCCATTCTGCAATCTGTTAAATAAAGTTTTCATTCATTCATTCATGTTATGATGAATTGAAAATGGGGGACCCTGATGTAAACAAGACGAAAGTCTTTCTCTGGTCTGCATCCCCTTAACAATTGTATGTATTGAGTTGTACTGTACTGTACCCATTCTGCAATCTGTTAATAAACTTTTCAATCAATCAATCAATCAATCAATCAATTTCAGTCAGTCAGCCTTGAGCTGCTCCAATGAGAGACTGGCTTCCTAAACACACAATCAAGAAAATAAAAGTTATTACTGCCCTACACTGTAATCATAGTAATCATAACTACCAGGCGTCTGGGTGGCGCAGCGGACTAAGCGCTCGTCACCAACACAAGAGACACTGGTATCGAATCCGGCTGTCAGCGTTGCCTCCGGCTTGGTCGGCCGTCATACTGGCTCAATTGGCAGAGTCAGCGGGAGGGAAGCCGGTGGGGTGGTATTCTGGTCATTGTAAACAGCGACTCCTACAGGTCGGTCAGGGCGCCTGCACAGCGAGGGAGGGAGATGGCGAGGGTAGTGTGACCTCCCACACGTTACACCTCACCAATGAGAGTCCGCGCTGGCAGGTGAAAAGATGCTGCTGGCTGTCTCCTATGTCTCGGAGGAAGCATCTGATAGACTTCAGGGCTCCCTAGACCGACCGGTGGGGGGCACATGCGAGCAACGACCAGGAAGGGGAGGGGGGAATTGGCATAACGACTAAATTGGGATGGGAGAAAAACACAGAAAATCAGGAGGAGAAAAAGTGGATAAAAAAATAATTATAATAATCATAACTACCTACCTCATACTATAGTCTAGTAGCATGTACAATAGTGCTGTATATACCGTATATACACACACATTTCTATATATTTACTGCATATATACCTGACTGATCTCCTTCTTCCCTACCGCCCCACCCGTTCCCTCCGTTCGTCCTCCACTGCCTCCCTCACTGTCCCGTCATCCAAACTTTAAAATGTTGGTGATCGGGCCTTCTCACGCACTGCACCCCGACTCTGGAACTCCCTCCCTCAGTCCATCAGAGACACCCCCACACTCTCCACCTTCAAATCCCGCCTCAAAATCCACCTGTTCTCCCTAGCCTTCAACCCCCCCACCCGCGTGAATACTTTCGGCAACCAACATGCCCTTCCGCATTGCTCTGATTGGCCAGCGCTCGCCTTCGTGAATAGCAGCTCTACGCACGAGCGTAGAAGATCGCAAGTCAAGTGAAACACTGCAGACCGGGGAGCTCCAGTAGCTCACCGCGTACCTCGGACGCTATTTCGGCGTCGGGGACAACCGTGCGCGTCACGGATCTGGGGTACACGAGTTCGACTCCCGGACTCGCCGTATTTTCTCAGTGTCTTTCCCCCGATCTATACCCCATTCAACCTGTTTCTGTCGGTCATGCTTGACCAGAAAAAGCGATAAACGCTAAAAGAACCAGCTGACTGGTCAAAGTTTAAAAAAAAGAAACACTGCAGACCACTGATTGGTCAGAAGAGACCAATCACTCGTTGGAGCGTCTCCACAAAAACAGAAAGCCGCCATCTTTAAGCTCTCGCATAGGATTTCATTTGCAGCAGGAACAAGTGCAATAAACAAAAAAGGATACAGTCACTGTGTATTCTGCCTCATTTATTGATGAAACAAAACCGACATCAACACAATTTGCCACAGAGCGGAGAGTTTAGTCTCACAAAAAGATCGCTGACTTGTTAAGCTTGTTGTTAGGTTAGGTGCTAATGTTGTGCTAGTGTTTTAGCATGGCTATTGATTGAATTGATTGAAAAGTTTATTAACAGATTGCATAATGGGTACAGTACAGTACAGCTCAATACATACAATTGTTAAGGGGATGCAGACCAGAGAAAGACTTTCGTCTTGTTTACATCAGGGTCCCCCATTTTCAATTCATCATAACATATATGACATACATGACATACAGATAGACAGTACTGCTACATCTATACATTTATGACATATCAGATTTGCAAATACAGTACTGTTTGTGATACAAAAGTGTCCAGAAAAGGAGTGTATATACATTTGGCGTAGAAACTGTACATTGGAGGAGGTTGGATGGGTGGGGTGGGGTTGGGTGGGTTGGGTGAGGGCTGTACATTGGAGGTGGGGGGGGGGGGGGGGGGGGGGGTTGGGTAGGGGACACGCACACATTTTACACTGTACATTGGAATACTGACAAAGCCTTACTTGGTCATTTACTGTACAACTAGGTTAGGACATTTGTAGGGGCCAGTTTCGAATTGCAGTCTCACGTAGGTGTTTTTTGAGAGTGATTTTGAAAGTGGGTAGTGATTCACATTCCTTTACAGCTTTAGGTAGGGCGTTCCACATTGATGTGGCATAATTGCGAAACGTGTTTAGTCCCTTGTTTGAGCCGAATCTGGGTTTTACATGATTTGTGGAGCTCCCTCTGGTGTTGTGATCGTGGTATTCACTGACCTTTGGGAAGTATTTTGACATGTACATGGGTACCTTGGTCGCGTAGTGTATCTTGTAGACCAGGCCCATTGCAAGTTGCTGTACTCTGTCGTCTACTCTAAGCCATCCTAGGTTGTCAAAGTGGGCAGGGGTGAGGTGGGTTCTAGGAGTCAGGTCAAGTAGTAGTCTGACTAGCTTGTTTTGAGATGTTTGTAATTTGTTTTTTAGTGCCTTTGAGGTGCTTTGGTACCATGAGGTGCAAGCATAGTCGTAGTACCCTTGAATGAGTGCTCCTGCTAGAGTCTTCAGGGTATTCTTGTTTACCAGAGAGGAGATCCGGTACAAGAATCGCGTTCGTTGGTTGACTTTTTTTATTACATTGGATGCCATTTTGTCACAGGAAAGATTAGCCTCTAGGATGGAACCAAGGTAGGTAATTTCATCTTTCCTTGTGATAATATTGTCACCCACTGTAACCGAGAAGCCGTCGGTCTTGCTGAGTTTGTTATTTGAACCGAAGAGAATGGACTCTGTTTTGCCCATGTCTAATGATAGTTTGTTGTCGGCGAGCCATATGCAGATTTTGCCTAGTTCTATCGTACATAGCGTGATCAATATACAGTAACTCGCTATTGATTGTTTGTACTAGTAACTAATGGTTAATGCTAGTAGAATAGACACAACGTGAGGTAATCACCATCCATTTTAAACCGGTTATTACCTAATGCTAACGTTAGCAGATAGACGCGAGACTGGTAACGTTACAGTTTGTTAGCCTTAATGCTAACGCTAACGTTAACGTTAGCAGATAGATGCGAGAGCCTAGGTAACGTTAAAGCAATGAGCGGTAACGTTAGCGTTAGCAGAATAGACACAACGAGAGTCTCGTTAATGTTGTTGATTGATTGAAAACTGTGTTTTACTCTGGCTTGCGCCTAGCTCGCGGACATAGCTATGCTGGAGCTCTCAGATGTACACCAGCGGCGCCCGCCTCCCCACAGGGAGACTAGTACGAAATGCGCATAATGCGCATGACCGGCGTAGGGCGCATTAACGCTGGCCAATCAGAGCAATGCGGAAGGGCATGTTGGTTGCCGAAAGTATTCACGCCCCCCACCCATAACCCCCCCCTCCCCCCTCTCCAACCTGTTTGATGTTTGTTACTGTGGCTCTATGTTTCTGTGTATCTCATGCTGCTTTCCCCTGTTTCCCCCGTGGTCTTATGTTCCTTTTTTGTTTCTTTGTTTTACTTGTTTCTCTGCCTATTGTCAGCAACTTCGGGTCCTTGAGAAGCGCTATATAAATAAAATTTATTATTATTATTATTATTATTATTATTATTATTATTATTATTATTATTATTATTATTTATTATTATTATTATTATTATATCCATATCTGGCTGAATATACCTGCATATAATCCTTTTATATACCTACTTATACACCTGCATATAACCCATATAACTCTGTATGATGGCATGTATAATAATGCTCTATATACCGTGTATATATATATTTATTCTTACTGTATATATGTGTAACGGATGGTATTGTGAAGCGCAGTCAAGAAGGGCTGGGGGTGAGTAGCGGTGCTATGGGTTAAACTCTCTCTCACATCCTCAAAAGACAGATAGACATGTTGCGAAGTAGTGGATTCACCTCTTGGTATAGCGGTCTGTGTTGCTGCCTGCGGCGTGGGAGACCGGGGTTTGACTCTCACTCGGGGCATCGAAGTTTGAGGTGACGTTGTCACAACCGTTACAATGGTGCCTATTGACCCGGATGCCTTGGGTGGAGTGAGTTTGAGAGGGTGAGTGTAACGGATGGTATCATGAAGCGCAGTCAAGAAGGGCTGGGGTGAGTAGCGGTGCTATGGGTTGAACTCACTCTCACATCCTCAAAAGACGCATAAACCCATTACTTAGAAGTGAATTCACCTCTTGGTATAGCAGTCTGTGTTGTTGCCGGCAGCGTGGGAGACCGGGGTTCGACTCCCACTCGGGGCATCGTGGGTGGAGTGGAGTGAGTTTGAGAGGGTGAGTGTAACGGATGGTATCGTGAAGCGCAGTCAAGAAGGGCTGGGGTGAGTAGCGGCGGTGCTATGGGTTAAACTCACTCTCACATCCTCAAAAGACAGATAGACACGTTGCGAAGTAGTGGATTCACCTCTTGGTATAGCGGTCTGTGTTGCTGCCTGCGGTGTGGGATACCGGGGTTCGACTCCCACTCGGGGCATCGAAGTTTGAGGTGACGTTGTCACAACCGTTACATATATATATTCTCATCTCTCCATACATACCTGCATATAATCCTTCTAGTTTCAAGTTTCTTTAATAGTTGTCATACAGAAGTACAGAATACTTTTATACAAAATGCTTCTTTCTGTTACGCTCCAGAGACTGTGCTAGACAAAAGATAAGTATGTAATAAAATAGTATAGCATGTAAAAATAGAAGTAAAATAGAAGTCACGTACGTAGACACAGTGTTCAGTATATACATATGTACAATGTTCGATGCAGAATAGAGTAACTGAGTTACCATACAATATACTATGCAATATACTAATATACAATACTATATAGTGCAAAGCAGAAATGGGATGAGGTACAATTTAGGTACAATTACAGTAAGGTGTACTGAGGTATGGGTTGTAGTGCAAATCCTTTACCAATAAATATAAAGTGTGTTCTAAAGTGTGGAGAGTGGGTGCTGCAGTGTGTTGTTTGTTTAAAGTGAGTGTGTGCGTGTGGATGTGTGTGTTGTGAGTGCATTTGATGGTTGTTGCATAGTGTTATTGTTCGTTGAGCAACCTGATGGCCTGGGGATAGAAGCTTCTTCTGAGTCTTTCTGTGCTTGCCATGAGACTCCGGTATCCCTTGCCTGACCGCAACAGTTCAAAGAGGCAGTTGTTTGGGTGGCTCGAGTCCTTAATAATTCTCTTAGCCTTACCCCTGCACCGCTTGTTGTAAATGTTCTGGAGAGTGGGAAGCCCCCCTCCAATTGTGCGTTTGGCTGAACGTGCCACTCTCTGTAGTCTGCTTCGGTCTTGTGCGGTGCTATTCCCAAACCAGGAGGTGATATTGCCAGTCAGGATGCTCTCTATTGTACATGAGTAGAAGTTCTTAAGGATCTTCTGACTGACATGGAACTTCCTTAGGCGCCTGAGGAAGTAGAGGCGTTGTCGTGCCTTCTTCACAACACTGTCAATGTGTGTGGTCCATGTCAAGTCCTCGGATATGTGGGCTCCAAGGTACTTAAAACTGTTCACTCACTCAACCGGTGCCCCGTCGATGCTGAGGGGGCTGTAGTCCCTGACCCCCGACCTCCTAAAGTCCACAATCATCTCCTTTGTTTTGCTGACGTTCAGTGAGAGGCTGTTCTCCTGGCACCATCCCGCCAGGACCTTGAACTCTTCCAGGTAGGCCCTCTCGTCGTTTGCAGAGATCAGGCCCACCACTACTGTGTCGTCAGCAAATTTGATGATTGTGTTGTTTTTCCGCTGAGCCACACAGTCATGTGTGTACAGGGAGTAGAGGAGGGGACTCAGAACACAGCCCTGGGGGGCCCCTATGTTGAGGGTGATGGATGAGGAGGTGCAGTTGCCTGCTCTCACCACCTGGGGTCTGCCCGTCAAGAAGTCTAAGACCCACTTGCAGAGGTCATAGTTCAAGCCCAGGTCCCTGAGCTTGGCTATGAGTTTGGAGGGGACTATGGTATTGAATGCTGAGCTGTATTCGATGAATAGCATTCTCACATAGTTCCCCTGCCTCTTGTCCAGGTGTGATGCTGCTGTGTGCAGCACATGGGCTATGGCGTCCTCTGTGGACCTGTTGGGGCGGTATGCAAATTGCAGGGGGTCCAGGTTGATGGGGAGGGAGGAGCAGATGTAGCCCTTTACTAGCTTCTCAAAGCACTTCATGGCTATGGAGGTGAGAGCTACAGGGCGGTAGTCATTGAGGCAAGCAGGCTTGGATTTTTTAGGTACAGGGATGATAGTGGACTTACATATCATTAGATACTATATCTATATCTATATCTGAACATATCCCTTACCTACTCTTACTAGTTACGCTGCTGCCCAGGTGTCTTTATACCTGTATCACTGTACATATTAATACTACAACTCTGTGTACATCTGATTAGCACTATACTCAGTAGTAGTAATTTCTATACTGTATCTTATGCCCCGTTTAGTCACTACATGACTTGACTTGTTTAAAGAAGACGTGTCCAGCCCATGGGGACATTAACGTGTGTTGTCGGGCCTTACAAATAAATTAGATTTGATTTGATTTACATTGCATATTACTATTGCACATTACTGTTATTTTTTCACTCTGGTTGGATGCCAAACCTCTTTTTGTTGTACTGTGCTGTATAATGACATTTGACATTTTATCTAATCTAATCAAATTTTCAAAATATTTGAATCCAGTGGTAGGCTATTAGTTGGGTCATCTGTGGCACTTCCGTGACCGTGGAGAGCGAAGGTCCGTTTCTCAATGGATTTGTCATCTAGGAGGGTTAATAAAAAAAATTAGCCGGGGTGTATTTTTTTTAAAAGGCGGGGGAAATTTGTGAGAGACCAAAATCCCAAATGGCTGCGGTGGAAATTAACTTTTTAATGGTTTGACCTACAATGATGCACAATACATGGTTTCAGAGCTTACTTTGGTCAAGGAATACATATTTGGTCTTTATATAATGATTCAACCTATTGTTGACCTTCAAATGCAAGATGGCTGACAATTTTGAGCTCCAAAAGAGTTTTTTTTCAAAATCGTCACATAGGCTCTAATGAAAGCTCTGCTCATGATGAGTTGAGTTATGGACAGAGGGGATAGGTGGGTATCTTCCACCATACTCCATCCATCTGTGAAAGTCGGAGACATGAGAACCCCCGTTTGCTTCAGCAGGGTGGGTTATTGGCCCCAGATGAGAGGAGAGAGAGAGTAGGGTAAAACTGCAGTGCCGCAGCCCCATACATAGGAGGGGCCTGTACTGTGCGTTGGGGGCCTGTACTGTGCGGTGCACTACTGCGCATGCGAGAAACAAAGTAACATATAATATAGGACACTAGAAACATAAAGTAACATACAGAACATAAAGTAACATACGGAAAATAGGACCTAATGTCCAAAATATTTTTGTATTAAACTGAATATCAATTGGATTAGGAGTAACCAAATAAAGCATTCAATGCAACCAATTGTCTATAGACTAGAATTTTTATCTTAAACTGAATATCAATTGGATTACCAGCCCTGACTGTTACTCTAAGCTTAACCTCTTCTGGATGAGGGCCTAAACTTAACCCTTAGACTAGATTAGAATTACTTTACTTTGTTTCTCGCATGCGCAGTAGTGCACCGCACAGTACAGGCCCCCAACGCACAGTACAGGCCCCTCCTATGTATGGGGCTGCGGCATTGCAGTTTTATGCTATTGGAGAGGCTTTGCGAGCCTTCAGAATCCTTTGGCAATCTGCGCATGCGTATGGGGAGTAGGTGCTGAAAAAGGGACTATAGCTTGGCTGATTAAGTTCCGATCGATTTGGAATCGGTTGCGCCGTGTTCAGGAGACTCAGGCATATAAAAGTCTATACGATCATGTTTCTAGCACCCACACAGCCGTAGCTACAACCACTTACATCAAGGCTCTCATCCACATTCATTCATTTGCTCCCCCACCATCTCCTCCATGATTTCAGAATCCCGGAAGTGTTGCGGTGGTCTATGATTGTCTTATTATAAGTCTATGCTGCTTTAAAGCGTGCATTGACTATAAACTACATTTACCATAATGCATGTCAATTATGTGACCGCCAAAGTGGCGGCATCCCATGTAGATGGCAATGTAGCCTTACATCAGTGTTTAACTACGGCGATTTCACCATCAAGTCGAATTGAGAATTGAACATCTTCATTAGTGTCGTGATGCCAACATGTCCAGTAAGAGAAAAGTTGATGGAGATGGAAGGCAGTTTCAAGAAAGATGTGAAAGTGAAAACATGTTTGTGCTTCAAGGATAAGAAGAAACGGTATGTCTTTTGTGTTATGATGCGGCGTCTGTCGTCAAAGAGTACAATCTACGTCTGCATTTTGACACCAAACACCAACCGCATGCCAGATTTAGCCTCCAAGAAAAACAACATTGTCCAAGAATTAAAAGGCAGACTGCAATCGCAGCAGAGTATGTTCACAGGAGCTACAGCCAGAAAACATGCAGCAGTGAAAGCTAGCTTTATTGTGGCTGAAGAAATATTGTCTGAACTGTCCGATCCAAACTGGCTGTGTGACTTTGCTGTTGTGTGACATAACGAGCATCTCGCCAAATGTAATCAGAAGCTGCAGGACGCAAACAAGTCTCACCCAAAACCTGACCAATATAGTTGTGAACTGAGACAACCCTTATTTTTGAGTACAGTTACAGTTGTGCGTTCATGCAGAGAAAATGTTTTCTGTAATCAAACTATCTCCCATTAGTTGGATGTATGGCCTCTGCAAGTTTGAGTGCAGCCATTTGTTTTAGTAAAAATGCTACATCTGTCCCACGTGTTCTTACTTAGCAGCTCACAGTGTTGGTTGCACCATAGTTCTGCCCCTCTGAATGAACCTCAGTAAATATGCAAATTAACTGATAGATACACAAAATGTATGTATTTATGTTAACCCTTTAATCGCGTTGACGCTTTTCAGCGTCATTCCCCGCCATGCTTATTCTGCCGATGACGCTGTACAGCGTCATTGATATCAATATTTCAAAAATCTGTGATCGAAATCATATTTCTCCCCCGGAGACATTATATGTACTGGTGAACCCCTGTCGACTCTCGAACGGTTCAAGAGCGCCATCTGGTGGCCGATCGGCAGATCGCCCAGGGCATAAACAGGGAAGTGACGCTGGTGCTCATTTCAATTTGGTCCGATCACTCTGTATAGGTCCCGGGACTCGAGCTCGACACAATGGATATCGATCCGTTGCCAATAACTCAATAAACAACATGATTTGGACGTATATACTATTATACAACCTGGAAATGGATCGGGTATTTCTATATCCCATAATAGAAAAAATTCTGTTCCACGCTCATCTCCCAACGGCGCGAGGAAGCTACGGTGAGTTTCAGCGTTATTTTGTAATGTCTTCTATACTAACTGCTCCAATGATCATATCACCCACACTAGATGAATGATATAACATTGCCCATGGAATTATAAAGACCCCCCGCCCATCCGGTCAACATCAGATGATACGTAGTAACTTCTAGAACCACGTCCAGTTGAAATTTTTTATCTCGCGCCGATTGCTATCAAACTGTATTTCATCATCAATATAATGCATTTGGAGCTATAAATCACGTTCTGGAGAAAGCTGCAGAAAACGATAAAAACATACTTATACTTTAGACCGTATTTTAGTATGAATATGTGAATGAAAAAGTATAACGTTGCTACACCCTGAACAATAGATATAGGAATTTGAATGGGCCATGGTAATGTCAATTTAGCAATAAATTTTTAAAAGTTATAGCCCTGCAAAGAAGGGGAACTTCTCCATGTTAAATAGGGCTGGCGAGGGATGGTAAATTATGAATTTAACCCCGGCGATCAAAGGGTTAATTGAATTGTGTTTTCATTTCAGCTAAATAAGTATGTACATTTTGTTTGGTTTGGTAAACATTGCGCTAGGGGCAGGTATAACCTTGTTCCCAGTGTTATCACCGTGAGATAAAGCCTGGTAAAGAACTACTGTCGAAAGTGTCTATGGGGTAGAATTTCCAGTGTATGTATTTCCCCTGGAAGCTGCCTCCGATTTACGATTTACAAGCGTCTGCTTTGTTCTTTGTTTCTCTGGGGACTATAAACCGATCTGGGCTGACCGGAACCGGTACGCCTGTACTTCCTGTACTTCCATTTAGACAGTTTAGGAGGCATATCTTGTCCAGCCTAGGGCAGGTAAAATAAGAGATTTCTTCTTCCTGTTTCTGTCGGCCATGGGATTTAGTGGATCATATTAAGTGAACTATATGTACTGAAGACACAGTTGGACTGTAACAATTCCATGTATGAATAAATACAAATGTTATGAAAATGAAAAATAGCCTGATCATTGATTGATAGAGTAATATGTGGTTCTTAACCTGATAAATCAAAAGGATTTATGTAAAAATAACATATACATCTATGCAAATGCATATTGCGGTGGAATTATGCTAACAATGACCCAGTTGGAACTGAAAGAATGATTACTTGAATCAAGGATAGAAGCTGATATTAGCTTATCTGTGCAGAATCTCACTTCAGTTTACAATGTGTAGCTGAAAAGAGACTGTTTGAATGCAAAGAGACAGGCAGGATACCGGGGGTGGGGGGGCTGCCCAAAATCAGACATTTCTAAGAAGCTGCGCTTCATATGTTAATAGTGGCATTCAGACATGTAACAAAAAAATGCAAACCTAGAATTTCTAACAGGAAACAAGCTTCCTGTGTTGCAACGGGCAGTTGTATCGTTATGTTTTACGTATAGTGTGGGGGACTGAAAGTAACACCTCTGTGTCTCCTTGCATCTTTACGAAGAAATATAGAATAGAAAAACGTAGGCAATTTCAACAGAAGTGGATTGTAGACATTTTTTAAGCAGGGTTAAAGAGCAAATACAAAAATTTAGATTTTCCTATCACAATATGTCATATTTGTAACTTGGAAGTAATAGAATATAAGTGATAAATACATAAACAGTTATTTAACAATATGTAAAGGAGTAGTTACATTTATTTTACATTACATTTACATTTATACTGTCTTTGGCACTTTGAGGGCAACCAAAATGCTGACGTGGCCCTCTGTGAAAATGAGTTTGACACCCCTGTTTAAAGAGACATTCTAAAATGATACCTCCCTGTTAATTCGGACCCGGTCTACACCTTTGCCTAGATGGAAATTCTTCTCACCTGAGGACAGCTGTGTGCTTTTCCTTAACTATCACTGTACCCACCATAAAAAAAGGTACTTTACTCCTTCACCACTGGACAAGTCCATCCATATGTGGCTGTGTCACATAATCAAACTGTTAATATCTTCTATTAAAACATTACGAATACCATCAAATTGTTAATCTATTCTATTTTTACATAGGTCAGTTGAGAGCTCTTGTCAACTCTCCACATTCATAAAGGTTGAGTGAATTTAATCGAATAATTCTTACCCCAATCAGTAACTACACTGTGGGATTATGGACATGGTTGTTTGACCGTTGAGCATATTGTCCCCTAGTTAATATTCACGACATCTTTAAATCCAAGTGTTTTGATGTTTGGGGAATATTTGATTCTTCTAAAATAAGACGTACGATTATTATGAGTCACCGAAAGCCACTGCGTAAAAAACATCCGAATATCACATCAAGTACCGTATCGATCTGCTGGTATAAATGGGCTAACAAGGCCTGCTGGTATAAATGGGTTAACAAGGCCTGCTGGTATAAATGGGCTAACAAGGACTGCTAATAGACTGCAAATCTGGTATGTCATAAATGTATAGATGTAGCAGTACTGACTATCTGTATGTCATGTATGTCATATATGTCCTGATGAATTGAAAATGGGGGACCCTGATGTAAACTAGACGAAAGTCTTTCTCTGGTCTGCATCCCCTTAACAATTGTGTGTATTGAGCTGTACTGTATTGTACCCATTCTGCAATCTAATACGGCCAATGTGTATTAGTACGGACGACCAGCTAAACTGAAAGCAAATGTGGAGGAGGGCGGCTACGTGGCGTAGTGGGCAAGGCACTCGCCACAAAATGCTGGAGACGCTGGGCTCGTCAGTTCGAGCCCAGCGTCTCCAGCATTTTGTGGCGAGTGCCTTGCCCACTACGCCACGTAGCCGCCCTCCATCTTGCATTTTAAGGTCAACAATAGGTCAAATCATTATATAAACACCAAATATGTATTCCTTGACCAAAATAAGCTCTGAAACCATGTATTGTGCATCATTGTAGCCGGTCAAACCATTAAAAAGTTAATTTCCACGGCAACCATTTTGGATTTGGTCACTCACAAATTTCCTCCGCCTTTTAAAAAAATACACCCCGGCTAAATTTGTTTATTAACCCTCCTAGATGACAAATCCATTGAGAAATGGACCTTTGCTCTCCACGGTCACGGAAGTGCCACAGATGACCCAACTAATATTCTTCCTTTATGCAGACGTGCCCTCAGAATGTGTATGCCCATTTCACAAGTTTTCCTTTGTCCATCTGCAGAGGGTAAACTACAGACTGGTAAACATGAAGCTAACATCATATAGGTTAAAAGAACACGCCAACATTTTGGGAAATTAGCTTATCGTCTTCTCCAGAGAGAGACAAGAAGATAGATAGCTATCTGGCTGCACGTTAGCCTAGCTTAGCACAATGAATGGAAGCGGATAGTGACGGGGTAGCCTAGGCATTGTCCAACTAACACCTCTCCCGAAGGCTACCCATCAGTGTCCGCTTCCATTCATTGTGCTAAGCTAGGCTAACATGCAGCCAGATAGCTTTCTACTGAACGCACAGAGATGAAACTGGTATCTATCTTCTTGTCTCTCTCTGGAGAAGACTGTAAGCTAATTTCCCCAAATGTTGGAGTGTTCCTTTAACATAATTTGTGATTTACTAAGTGTGAATGATGTATGTGGTTGTGCAGGCCTCTGCCGTACAGGACTGGAAGGGATGTCCTACGGGGACAAGTTTTCCTGGTGGTTCCCCCTAATCTCTGCATCCCTGGAGTTCAGCCCTGAGGGCCAAAGACATACACGGGTCATATGGAGACACAATGACACCACGGCTGAGACGGGACGAGGCAGGATGGAGAACAGTCGCTGGGTGATGCGGAAGCTCACCCAGTTTGACCAAGGCTTCTATCAGTTGAAAGACATAAACGGACAGGTGATAGAGTCGAAGAAGATCGAGGTATCAGGTGAGTGTCTATTAAAGCTACAATCCATCTAAAGTGGTTACATTCACTAGTGTTTGACCTCTGGATGGGAAATAAGCTTCTTTGGACTTCCTTAGCCCATTACAACTCGAAATACATAATATACATTTTACTCCACTGTTTGACAGTGATGTAAATACACCTTTTTGTTACAGTATGTATGTACAACTCATGGTCAGCTGTCGGATGTCACATTGGAAATAATACATTTCAGAGTGACAAAACAAAAACACAAGTTCAATAAATCACTATAAACTAGGGCTGAACAACTACCCTGGTGCAGTAGTGCAGTATCCAAATCGCAGGAGGTAATATTTGTAATATTTCTTAAAGGTGAGTTTCAAAATGCCATGCCAAATTCATTATTGTGGCGCTTTCAAGTTTTGTTTTATTTGTCACATAAAGCACATGTACATTACAGTGAGATGCTTGGTTCTGTACATGAGCCCCTTGAGAATGTGTTTCATACAGTACAAAAGTAAAAAGAATAAAGTCCAAACACTATACAACATATACAATATACAAACTAAAGTACAGCCTAAAGTAAGTACAAAATGCAAACAACGAGGTACAAAATGCAAATAAATGTAAAATGCTAAATTTAGGTATGGATGTAGTGCACATCTCTTTGTAATAAATATATCTAAATATATATATATAAAAAATACAAATATGGTGTAGTGTTAAAAAGTGTTTAAAGTGTCTAGATCATATTCTGCAAACTTAGGAAAACATCTTTATTTGGTACAGATCGCCACAAAAATCACACCATGATAATTTAAATATGTTTTTCCAATGAAAATGATAATAACAGAAACATATTGTGAATCATATCGTTCAGCCCTACTATAAACAACGCAGGCACACCCATCATAGATTGGGCAATTGAAGGACAACACTACAGTTTTTTGACAGGTGGGTGAATTTGGTATTAAATTTTGGTGGCACAAAAAGGTGAAGTTACAAAATAGACAATAGCTTGGATTACATTATGCAGCTCGTACAAAAACACGTTGCTTTTGATTGATTGTTTTATATGTTTTATGAAGCAGTGAAACAGAAAGTGCCCTAGCTGTAGTTCCTCAAACTGCTGCAGTCTGAATAGTTCTAATAATATTTATCCCAATTGGAGTCACCACCAAAGTCTCTTCGGTTTTTGTGGTGTGAAATTAAAAGCTTTAGCGTATTTCAAAACCCAAGGAAACTAAAACAGAAGGAAGGGTCACTGTGTAGCTCTTGAATGCACATTGGTGCCAAGTGTGGAAACTTTCAGTTCGCCTGACATTGAGTTGAATGGGATCAGCCATCTCCTCGTTTATGATCCGTCACTTGAACAGGTTATTACCTCGGATGTCAGAATCAAAGGCAATTTGTTGCATTGTTAACTAGCTAATGTTTGATATAATTGGTTGATGTATATTTAAATTTTTAATACAGGCTTCAATAGAACTGGCATCAAGCAGAGCATAGAATGTTGGTCTTCTGCCGTCACAACTCTTCCTTCTTTTATAGTTTCCTTGGTAAAACGGTAACCTAGTTTTTCCTAAGTGAAAATGTTTTGGTTATTTTTGTTTCATCATGCCATTACACGTTTGTCTTTCTAACGCCTCCCTCTCACGTCTTCTGTGTTTCAGAACGCATCTTACATCTGAACATGGTGGCGGGCAGCGATCTCAACATTACGTTTAATCTGGAGCCTTCCTTGAGCAATGTCTACTACTACAATTCGAGGGACGGTCCCATCGATATCGTTATCCGCGGTAGGCTGGATAAATATTCTTTCGATGGCAGGAGTCAGATATGGAAATCTAACACCTGGTTTCAGTTTATGATTCATGAACTTAAAACCACGGATAGTGGCTCGTTTCACCTGAAAGACCCGGATGACAACCCTGTCCTGACAGTATACCTAATCGTGACTGGTGAGTGACAGTCCATCCTCCCTATCATATCTCTACTGTATGTACATTCTGCTCTTGGGGCTGGGAGATTTACCATAATATAGCGAGGTATACCGTCATGGAACCCAAGCCACGTGTGCATGTCACATGCTCTCCCAACACTTTCTCACGATTTGATTTGATTATATCTTTATTTATCTCGAACACAACACGCATACAAATCACTGTAGAGACAAAATGTAAACATAAACAAATTAGTCTGACTTTATCCATAGAAAAACTAACAAGGATGAGTTGGAGAAGGGGCAGAAGGAAGCACAGCTCATCTAGTCCTGCCCCTTTCTTACAATATTGTAACATTTAAAATAAAACTCTCTTAGTACCTAGGAGAGAGAACAAATAAAATAGGCTAATTGTTGATACATGAATATAAGATACAATAAGATATTCCTTTATTGATCCCCTTGGAAAAATGTGGGCAGCATAGCAGCATGGGGGAGGGGTTACAGGTATGGGCAGGGTAATAGTAGAAAGACATAAATATAGGCAATAGAATTATAATGATAATTATAATAATAAATGGTGTAAACAATATAATTAACCCTGAATAAGAATATGAGAGTAAACAGTGTAATCAAAGGTGCAGATGAAGGTCTGTATGGCCCATCAGTTACATTATACATTACAATAAATATGGGCAATAAAGAATTAGAATCTGAATATATACTAATATGAGTGAAGTCAAGTAAACGGTACACACGGGTGTAGTATGCACAAGGTACCCTAACTGGCGTGATATACGGCATCCGTTGTAGTCCGTACAGGTTAGGTGGTAAAGAGTCGGACACACTCGGTGATCAGACATTCCTAGTATTAGTAGTATAATAGTAGTAGTATTTAGTTTAGTTAGTTTAGTTTATTTGACAATTTGACAATAAAATTCATCACAACAAGTCATCCATCCGAAAACTATCAAGGATGGCACAAAAAAGTCAGACTAAATTAAAAAGTCAAATACAACACATTATTAATAAAATATGTACAACATGTCCAGATCTCATACACTAAAACACTAGTAAAATATAACATGTGAGGCAGGAATATTAATCTATAACATAAGTCTCCCCCCTGTTGGACAGATTCTGCCCTGCCGTGGTTTCCCATCGGTGTTGCTGTAGGTATCCCCGTTGTGCTGGTTCTCTGCTGCTGCTGTGTGAGGAGGTGCTGCTGCAAGAAGAGCTCCACCAAGACGGACAGCTCTGGTGCTCAGACCGCAGCAGCCCCGGATCTGCAGTCTCCCGTGTGTCAACTCACGTATAACCATGACGTGAGTCCGTTTGAAATGCAAATGTGCGTGCGGTGCGGGCGTGCGAGCGAGCGAGAGAGAGAATCCAGGATCCAGGAAAAACAAACAAGGTTTCTATGGGGGAGACAGTGACTCAGGAGGTAGAGTGGTAGTCGGAACGTTTCCGGTTCGATTCCCAGGCAGCATTGATTGATTGAACGTTTTATCAACAGATTGCAGAATGGGTACAATACAGTACGGCTCAATACACACAATTGTTAAGGGGGTGCAGACCAGAGAAAGACTTTCGTCTTGTTTACATCAGGGTCCCCCATTTTCAATTCATCAGGACATACCGGTACATGACATACAGATAGACAGTACTGTTACATCTAGACATTTATGACATACCAGATCTACAGTACTGTTTGTGAGTACAAAAAGAGTCTAAAAAGAGAGTATATACATTTGAGGGGGAAGAAACTGTACATGGGAGGAAATTGGGTAGGTGTAGGTGGGGTGGGGGGGGGGGGGAACTGTACATTGGAGGTGGTTGGGTGGGTGGGGTGGGGAGGGGGGGTTTGGTAGGCGGGGTGGGAGGAAACTGTACATTGGAAGGGGTTGGGTTTGGACATTTACAGGGGCCAGTTTAGAATGTTTAGAATTGCAGTCTCCCGTGTGTCTAAGTGTCCTTGAGCAAGACACTTAACCCCTAATTTGAACGCAAAGGCTGGCTATGTGTAAGTCCCACCATAACTAGAGATGCACCAATCCACTTTTTTCAGTTCTGATACTGATACCTGAATTTGGATATCTGCAGATACCGATACTGATACTAGAGCTAGGTTACATGAGGCTGTAATAAACACAGCACTTTTTTATTACACTTTTAGCACCTGGAAAAGCGCTATATAAAATAGATGTATTATTATTATTATTATTATTATTATTATTATTATTATTATTATTATTATTATTATTATTATTAAAAGAGCAAGAAAATATACATAAAAAGCATTACATTGACCAATTGCACAGTGGCTCGGGAGGTAGAGCAGTCGTCTGGTAATCAGGAGGTTCCCGGTTGATAATTGGCGTCACTGTATCAATATAATATTGCCATGCTAAATATTGCGATATATTGCTCTAACAATTTTTTTCCACTACAATATTTTTATAAACAGCAGTTGAACCTTATTAATCAGTTATTCACATTTTAGCTGATGTGTTTAAAATCTGCTACCATACGAACCAACACACATTTGTGATGTCCCATGAAAATGACATTGAATTAATGAATAATATTTTTATAGAGGTATATATCAGGGAGGCTTGTTATAACAACTACGTTCTATGTGTTGGTGTGTATGTGCGTTTGAACATTTGCTCACTCCAATCACATTCAACCCAACATAACGAGACCACAAAGCATGCTGTGTTGGCCCCTTCATACAACAGCATGTTTCAGTAAGACTGCTGGCAAAGCAATTTTGTGTTTATAAGTATTAAAGGTCACATATTATACTCCGTTAACCTCTTCCACCCGACGGGACCGGTCCCAAAATGACATCACGTCATAAATCAAGCTCTCTACACTGTCTGACATAATTATTTCTTTTATTTTTTTTAACATATTCAAGAATAAACATCATAACCATGTCACAACAGCAGTTATAATGTATATTTTCATCAATCCGTTTGTTCACCAATAGGTTAAAGTGTTATTAGTTAGATTTTAGTTTTTTTAAATGTGTTGTTATCGCGGAAATCGGCCATTTTGAATTACCGGCCGTCGGTGACTGTAGTCATTTTGAGTCATTTTGAAAGAGGACATCCCGAGCTTTCAATGAGCGTTGGAATCTTTCAAAACTACACTTCCCAAAGGGTTCTAGTTTTCTGCAAGCAAATGACTTCCTGATTATTATTTAAAATGTTTCTTATTACTCTGGATTATATAGAACAAAACTGAACATTATTGGCATATATTGGAGTGCAGTTAGTTTGTCTCCCCTATTTTGAGCATTTAGCAACCATCCGATTTGAAATCAGTTTCAAAATGGCGGGGCTCTTGCAAGAATAAAAAACCTACTGTACATACATTTCATTTAGTAGATTTCATTATCTGTTCTTCATGCACGCCTGGTGATACTAAATCCAAATTGAACTCCGCCATTTGAAAGAGAAGATTTGGCCCAATCCATAAATGTGAGAATTGGCTATAATAAAGTAATAGTAATTTATAGGCCTGCTATTCTATATTCTATAATAATATTTCAAATTGCATTGGTCCGGATGGGAGAATTCAGTACTGTATCTACAAAACCTTCTGTTTAATCATCTTTATTCACTTCCTTAGATTTTTTGTAGACGTGATCTCAAGAAGGTACTGAACGAGCTCAGTGGCAGTTCTTCATGTCTGGTAATTTTTAGCATGGTGTTATTCACTTTCAAAGATGCAAAGAGAAATCATAATTCATATTCTCCTTTGTTTCATCACAATTTAAGCAAGCCTAGTAATAGACAATATTTCTGACACTGGGAATACATTCACTGAGGTCCATAGATGTCCCTAGATACCAAGAACATGCAAATGGACCTTGTAGAAGTGGAGCAATATTCCATTTAATTAGGTGTGTATTTTAGGCGGAATTTCAGAAAATAGGGCTCCGGGCTTAACTCTTTGGACGCCAGTACATTGTAGGTGGGGGGGGGCGGGGGGGTTGGACACTGTACATTGGAATACTGACAAAGCCATACTTGGTAATTTACTGTACAACAGTATCGAGCACCCTTTGAAACATTATATCTTGGCCTGTGCGGCGATCAAATGTCTCTGGGCACACTTTTCTTTGTTGGGCCTCCGATGCATCTGTTGTGGTGGATTATGTTGGCGACACGATGGACACCGGTACTTGGACTCGCGATCAGACAATTGGAATATTCTTTTTGGGGTACCTCCTACTAGTGAAGGTAAGGATTCAATTATATCAATCCTGCTTTGATCCAACCATGATTTCACCTCGATCGCAACGTGTGTGTGTGTGTGTAACGTTACTCCACAACGTATGCCGTTGGTGACGATCAAAGCATCAAAAAACAACCCCCCCCCCTTTCATGCATTCATGATGAAACATAATACCTATTATAAATATTTGATTTGTAAATAGTAGCGTGTCCAGGCGAGAAACGGCAACGCTTTTAGTGAAATTCACGTTTTGCTGCATATCGTATATTTGCTGCAAACACTGCCACTTATTCCTATCTTTTAGAGCGTTGGCGTGGTAGGAACTAATATGCTCTAGGCCCCCGGCGCTCAAAAAGTTAAGAGGTTAATATAATAATAATAATAATTAATTTTATTTTGTATAGCGCTTCTCAATGACCCGAAGTCGCTGACAGTAGTTAGGAACATAGTAAAAACAAAGAAACAAAAACAAAAGGAACATGAGACCATGGGGGGAACAGGGAAAGACAGCATGAGATAGCACAAAAAGACAGAGCGACAGGAGACAGACATCAATCGGGTTGGAGGGGGGGTGTTATGGGTGGGGGGGGTTGAAGGCAAGGGAGAACAGGTGGGTTTTGAGGCGAGCTTTGAAGGTGGAGGGGTCTATGCTTTAGGGGAGGCGTCTGTGTAGGGGAGGCGTCTATGCTTTACCCAAACGGTTCATGCGTTTTGCGAATCTGATTGGCCACTGACGTTTCTGGTCATGTGACATGTGCGCCCAATCGTGTGACGCGCCCATTTCCGCGTCGACCAGCAGCAAACCCTAACCCTAACCCTAATCGTTCTATCGCCATGCTTTAAGTCTTCTAAGACAAACTCTAACCTTAACCAACTTCTTTTTTTTTATCCACTTTTTCTCCCATTTTCTATTTTTTTCTCCCATCCCAATTTTTTTTCGTATCGTCCAATTCAACCCTCCCCTGTCTTTGAACGCTGTTTCATGCCTCCCACAAGCCGGCTGCAATGTGGACTAAGTCATACATAGCACGAGTCCCCTCCGATACTCGAGGTAACAGCAGTCGCATCTTTCCACCTGCGCGGCTGGATCTTTCAGCGTCAGGGGTCTGGGCTTTGGAGGGGCCCCGCCCCCGTCGCTTCCTGATTCTACTGCGCAGGCGCACCAACCGACCTGTAGGAGTCGCTGTCCACAACGCCCGATCCCCACCCATCAGTTTCCCTCCCCCTAATACTGCCAATGTGTATTAGTGCGGACGACCAGCTAAACTGAAAGCAATGTGGAGCGCTGGGCTCGAACAGGGAGGCTTACCTGTTCGAGCCCAGTCTCCAGTATTCGTGGTGAGCGCCTTGCCCACTGCACCACGTAGCCGCCTAACCTTAACCAACTTTGAAAGAGTGCCTAAGCTTAACCGGGGAAAGAACTTGCCGTCACACGATTGGTGCGACCAGAAACATCAGTGGCCAATCAGAGCGCAAAACAGGAACGCGGAAGCATGCACCGTTTGGGTAAAGCAATGACGCGTAGGGGAGTCTCTGATGGACTGAGGGAGGGAGTTCCAGAGTCGGGGTGCAGTGCGAGAGAAGGCCCGATCACCAACGTTTTTGAGTTTGGATGTCGGGACAGTGAGGGAGGCAGTGGAGGAGGACCGGAGGGAACGGGTGGGGCGGTAGGGAAGAAGGAGATCAGTCAGGTAGGGGGGGGGGGCAGGCTGTGGAGGGCTTTGAAGGTGAGGAGTAGTGTTTTGAAGTTTATGCAGTGTTTGATCGGGAGCCAGTGGAGAGAGTGGAGGACAGGAGTGATGTGTTCACGGGACCGGGTGTTAGTGAGGAGGTGGGCGGCTGAGCTTTGGACCATTTGCAGTTTATGGAGGGAGTGGAAGGTGATGCCAGTGAGGAGGGAGTTGCAATAGTCCAGGCGGGAGGAGATGAAGGCATGTATGAGAGTTAATATAGATCTCTGAGGTCCCCAAAACATGTCTTTGACATTTTCTGCTGAAGTTACTACTCAGATTGTGCATTCTAGCATGCCTCTATACCCCTCTGTTACAGTCCTGAGTCCTGACAGGCAGTTTCCTCCTCTATACCCCTCTGTTACAGTCCTGACAGGCAGTTTCTTCCTCTATACCCCTCTGTTACAGTCCTGACCGGCAGTTTCTGCCTCTATACTCCTCTGTTACAGTCCTGACAGGCAGTTTCTTCCTCTATACCCCTCTGTTACAGTCCTGACAGGCAGTTTCTTCCTCTATACCCCTCTGTTACAGTCCTGACAGGCAGTTTCTTCCTCTATACCCCCTCTGTTACAGTCCTGACAGGCAGTTTCTGCCTCTATACCCCTCTGTTACAGTCCTGACAGGCAGTTTCTGCCTCTATACTCCTCTGTTACAGTCCTGACAGGCAGTTTCTTCCTCTATACCCCTCTGTTACAGTCCTGACAGGCAGTTTCTGCCTCTATACTCCTCTGTTACAGTCCTGACAGGCAGTTTCTTCCTCTATACCCCTCTGTTACAGTCCTGACAGGCAGTTTCTTCCTCTATACCCCCTCTGTTACAGTCCTGACAGGCAGTTTCTTCCTCTATACCCCTCTGTTACAGTCCTGACAGGCAGTTTCTGCCTCTATACCCCTCTGTTACAGTCCTGACAGGCAGTTTCCTCCTCTATACCCCTCTGTTACAGTCCTGACAGGCAGTTTCTGCCTCTATACCCCTCTGTTACAGTCCTGCCTCTGGAGCTTTAAATGCTAATAAGATAGATAGATACTTTATTGATCCCCTTGGGGAAATTCCAGTGACATACACATACAGCTTATCGTCTCATTAACAACATCATATCACAATCATTACATTTTTACAGTAACAAAGTAAACGCAGCACTGCTGGGAATTGTGCATGAACTCCGGCGCGCCTGGCTCACCAAATTCAGATCAAACCTAAGAAGTAAGATCCAGCATTTGCATGCTTTACTTCTCACCTAAAATGTTGTCAGAAGCGTGTTTTCGATAACAGTCTAGTGGAAAAAAACAAGCAAGCTGCCATTTTGTACAAAGCACGTTTTTCACATGCACACGCATGAGTCCAGGACCAGGCATGGTCTATGATCCCCAATTGACATGTGACGGAGAGGCAAATCTGAGTGGCTTGTTGAAGCATGTTTTCACAGTTTGTAGTGTAGTCTTAGTAGGCGTTAATATTGCAAGTGGGTGCCCGGAGTAATTAAGTTCTGTAATAATAATTTCGATTTTGCTGCAGCATACAGGTCGCACTGACTATCGTGTGTGATCCTTGTCATATAGGGTCATTCCCTCTTAGTTGATCAATTGATTAATCGGCCAGTTTGGTCTCAGATTTGTTTTGTAATGCTTGTATCCATGCTGAATGAGCTATATATATACTTATGCATACTGCACCTTATGTGACACTGTGAATACTGTGAATATATATTTCAGTTAGTTAGATAGTAAATTATATTGACCTATTTGTTTACACTGCTTGTGTTGTTTTTACTACCTGTACCCCCCCCCCTTCCCCCATGCTGCTATGATGCCTGAATTTCCCCAAGGGGATCAATAAAGGAATATCTTATCTTATCTTATGTTATTCTTCTAAGCACATATCTGGTAGGCATTACATTTAAAGAGATCCCTCTGCATGATTAGATAATTATTTGTATGTGTCACAGACCAGCGCGGTTTGGTCAATTAGGCATGAATGAGCTATATATATACTTATGCATACTGCACCTTATGTGACACTGTGAATACTGTGAATATATATTTCAGTTAGTTAGATCAGGGGTTCCCAAACTTTTCAGGCCGGGACCCAGAAAATAAGGCGTCAGAGAGCCGCGGCCCAATGCATTTATTTTTCAGGCGACCGATTTTTTAAGCCAAATATCACTTCAATCCTATTAAGTTAGTTCAAGTTAGTTATTCATTTATATGTGCTATTTATGAGAGGGCTAACTTGTTGCAAAATAATAATGATAATAATAATAGCCTCATTAAAATGCTATTGTTGCTTCGGTTGTTTTCAGCGTTTTATGTGCATAATCTGTTATTTAGTTTGAAATGTTCGTTGAAATAAGTAGATTTTTCGTTTTTGTTTATTTATTAAGTTAATATAAAACCATATAGTCACATTTTAGAATACAATAGAATAGAATTTTAGAATACAACTAGAAACACTGTCCTGGCTTGCTTCTAAGTTCAGTGACCTAAAAAAAAAAATTGATTTTATTTTATAATTTTTTTGGAAATCATCTCGTGGCCCTCCTGTGGCTGCTCGCGGCCCACCTTTGGGTCGCGACCCCGACTTTGGGAACCACTGAGTTAGATAGTAAATTATATTGACCTATTTGTTTACACTGCTTGTGTTGTTTTTACTACCTGTACCCCCTTCCCCCATGCTGCTATGATGCCTGAATTTCCCCAAGGGGATCAATAAAGGAATATCTTATCTTATGTTATTCTTCTAAGCACATATCTGGTAGGCATTCCATTTAAAGAGATCCCTCTGCATGATTACATAATTATTTGTATGTGTCACAGACCAGCGCGGTTGGTCAATTAGGCAGCTTGTCACCCAAAATAGGGTACGTGTGATAGTTAAACAAATGGCCCTGATTTGACCTGAGGCCATGAACATCATGGGACAGGCGGCAGGCCTACCTTATATTTCCATATTCGATTCCTTCCAAGTCCATATCCTTGTTGCTGGAGAGAGCCCCCCTCTTTAGCTGATATTAGCGAGCAGCTCTCACTGTAGCGTTCAGATTTTCATTTAGACATTAACATGACTTACATAAACTGGACTCGAGACCAAACTAACATATAGGTCAAATCTGGCAGAAGCATTCGTCTCATGGCAGCTGTTATACGCACACATACACGTCCATGTTTTCTGCCTATCCACTTTCCCACGCATGAAACGCATCATGCGAGGGAGGTGAATCATCACTTTAGGCCCGCCCCACCCTCAGTCAAATAACTATTGTGTGGACCGCAATAAGTTGTTTAAATCAACTAATGGATTAGTCAACAAAATACATGACTATTAGTCGGGTAAGAATTGGTCGAAAAGGTTGATGTCATTTTAGAGCTAGTTGTGCTATTGTTTACAGTAAATGGTAAATGGACTGCAACGTATGCTTCACATTCACCCATTCACTCACACACAGACGGTTTGAGAATGTGTGAGTGAATGGGTGTACAGGGAGTAGAGGAGGGGGCTCTATGGTGTTATAGGGGATAAGTGTCTTGCTCAAGGGCACTTCTGACACGCTGCCGAGAGGAGCGGGAGCCTACGGATTACCAGGCGACCTCTCTACCTCCTGAGCCACTGTCGCCCCCCCCCCCCCCCCCCCCCCCCCAACCAGTTTACAAACGGTACAGTTTAAAGACCAGGTGAGAGGCTGCGAGTTTTACTTCTTCAGTTCATGTTTTGGAATCTCTTCAAATTGCAGAATGCCAGCGGAGCGGCGGGACCGAAATACTTCAATCAACCACCTGCTCCGACAAGGCCCACGCCAGCGCCAGCGCGCCCCAGTCAGTCTGCTGGCTGGGCCAACTCTAGTGGGCCCTCTTATAGCTTCCTCAGCCCGCTGGTGAGTCTATCTGATGATTCATTTTCTTCCTCTGTCGTCCCTCTAGCCCAGGGGTCAGCAACCTTTACTATCAAAAGAGCCATTTTTCCCCCCTCCCACAAAATAAAATTCCTCTGGAGCCGCAAAACCAATTTACCCTTAAAATGAAGATAACAGTGTACCATTTTATATATATAGTTATCCCCAAGCATACCCCACATTTAGCATAAAACGCCTGACAATTGCATACCCAAAGTAATTTGCGATGTATTATACTTTATACTTATAGCACACAGTTTGTTGCATTAATGGAATTATAAAGCAACAAAAATAAAATGTTTGACTTTTTATTGCTGTTTTTACCTGTTATAACAAAGGAAAACCTCAAACTCTTATGAAGAGGAGAAAAGAGACTGGCTGTGTAGACCTATTTTTAAATAAAACACAAGAGGAGACAAAAAGGCGGCTGGGTGGCACAGCGGACATTGCGTTTGTCACCCAAGAGACACCGGTCTCAAATCCGGCTGTCAGCGTTGCCTCCGGCTTGGACCGGCCGTCATACTGACTCAATTGGCAGAGTTAGCGGGAGGGGAGTCGAAGGGTGGTAGTCTGGTCGTTGTAAACAGCGACTCCTACAGGTCGGTCAGGGCGCCTGCACAGCAAAGACAGGAAAATGGTGGCGGCAGTGTGAGCCTCCTACACGTTACTCCTCGCCAATGAGAGTCCGCGCTGGCAGGTGAAAAGAAGTGACTGGCTGCCTCCACATGTATCTGAGGGGACATGTGATGGGCTTCTATCCTCCCTACGACCGGCCAATGGGGGGCACATGTGAGCAATGATCAGGACAGGGGAGGGAGAATTGGCACGAGAGGAAATTGGGATGGGAGAAAAATCACAGAAAAAAGGGGGAGAAAAAAGTAGATAAAAAAAAAAAGAGGAGACAAAACACTGGCATCTGTAGACCAACTTTGAAATAAAACCCTGAACTATTCAGGTATATTTGAGTCCTTCCCTTATTTGTGGAACATTTATAAAATAAAAAGTAGTCCACTTTGAAAAAAGACTACCATGTGTAGACCTACTTTGAAATAAAACACAGAAGAGGAGAAAAAACACTGGCATCTGTAGACCTACTTTGAAACAAAACCCTGAACTATGCAGGTATATTTGAGTCTTTCCCTTATTTGTGGAACATTTATCAAATTAAAAGTAGTCTACTTTGAAAAAAGACTACCATCTGTAGACCTACTTTGAAATAAAACCCTGAACTATGCAGGTATATTTGAGTCCTTCCCTTATTTGTGGAAAATTTATAAAATAAAAAGTTAATTTTTGGATTTATCCATGGTTAGCTTACTGGGGGGTCGGAAACTCAAGATTAGCCACTTGCAGACGGCAGGGAGAGACTGAGTACGTACGTGTGACGTACTGTATATTTTAGTTGATGAAATATTTTAGTTGATGAAATATTTTTTCATTTCAGTGTCACAGTATGACATTGATCTCCAAAATAAGAGATAAAAAAAAATATATATATATATATATATATAATAAATGTTGGCCAGGGAGCCGCAGCTGATTGGCTAAAGAGCCGCATGCAGCTCCGGAGCCGCAGGTTGCCGACCCCTGATCTAGCCCCATGTGACCTTTTTGTTGTTTTATCTTGTTGTACACTCAGCAGTTCTGTAAATGAGGTGGCCTCACCTCAGAGCTCACCTGAGTATAAATAAAGGTTTCAATCAATCAATGTGTGGTTTCACTCCTCAGGTTCACCATCCTACTGACGTCAACGTGACCTCCCCTCAACCTGCGGTATGACACACACACACACACACACACACACACACACACACACGTCTTGTGGGGACATTCCATTGACGTACATTAATTCCCTAGCCCCTTACTTTTTATTTTATTTATTTATTTATTTAACCTTCATTTAACCAGGCAGGTCAATTAAGAACACATTTTATTCACAATGGCGGCCTGGTGAGAGGACGAAAGGGCCTCTTGGAGGGTAACGGGGGGGGTGGGGGGGGGGGGGGATTAAATAAATAGAATATAAAAGAGACAGACAATACTGTACATCACAGAGGTAATACTAATGTAATGAGTGGATTTGAAGCTGGGACCATAGGATCCACATGCGGCCGCACTAACCAGCTGAGCTAACCCGTTAGCAGGTGCTGGTTGACTGCGACCGACTCATCAGTCGTCCTCCCCCCGAGAAATGCGTCCTTGCACGTTCTTACGTCCACACGCACACTTTCCCAGGGTTAAGGCACTGAGATCCCACCCCCATTGCCATGTAAACCTGGATACAGATTTTGGTTGACTGTGACCGACTCATCCGTAGTTTACAATAATAATAATAACACATATCAAACAAACAACCAAATAAAATGACAAGGTATGTAATACATGAAGCAACTATTACTCTTACTTTAAAGCGACAATTTGTCATTTTTGTATTAATTAATTATGTGCGGAAGCGAGCATGTACAGAACATCCCACTCCACTGACACATGCCTTCTCTATTTGAATGACCACATCAAACAAGAGGTGGACGCAGGCAAATACTGCGGCATGGTCATGCTGGACCTACAAAAGGCCTTTGACACGGTCAATCACTCCATTCTGATTGACAAGCTAAAAGCAATTGGTTTTGATAGTCTATCAGTGAGCTGGATGCAATCCTACCTTGAGGGGAGGGAACAGATGGTGGAGGTAAACGGTACCCTATCCCCCCCCCTCACAGTGAGCTGTGGTGTTCCACAAGGAAGCATACTAGGACCGCTACTGTTCCTAATTTATGCAAATGACATGTCGTCAGCTTGTGACTGCAACTTGTTCCTGTTTGCGGACGACTCAGCCCTGCTGGTCTCTGACAAGAACAAGTTACAGGTTGAAAAAACCCTCAGCTCGGAACTAGGCAGAATCTGCATATGGCTCGCTGATAACAAACTATCATTACACATGGGCAAAACAGAGTCCATTCTCTTCGGTTCAAATAACAAACTCAGCAAGACCGACGGCTTCTCAGTTACAGTGGGTGACAATATTGTCACAAGGAAAGATGAAATTACCTACCTGGGGTCCATCCTAGAGGCTAATCTCTCCTGTGACAAAATGGCATCCAATGTAATAAAAAAAGTCAACCAACGAACTCGATTCTTGTACCGGATCTCCTCTCTGGTAAACAAGAACACCCTGAAGACTCTGGCAGGAGCACTCATTCAGGGGTACTACGACTATGCTTGCACCTCATGGTACCAAAGCACCTCAAAGGCGCTAAAAACAAAATTACAAACATCTCAAAACAAACTGGTCAGACTACTGCTTGACCTTACTCCTAGAACCCACCTCACCCCTGCCCACTTCGACAACCTAGGATGGCTTAGAGTAGACGACAGAGTACAACAACTTGCAATGGGCCTGGTCTACAAGATACACTACACGACCAAGGTACCCATGTACATGTCAAAATACTTCCCAAAGGTCAGTGAATACCACGATCACAACACCAGAGGGAGCTCCACAAATCATGTCAAACCCAGATTCGGCTCAAATAAGGGACTAAACACGTTTCGCAATTATGCCACATCAATGTGGAACGCCCTACCCAAAGCTGTAAAGGAATGTGGATCACTACCCACTTTCAAAACCTCTCTCAAGGGACACCTACGGGAGACTGCAATTCAACACTGGCCCCTGTAAATATCCTAACCCAATCATTCCAACCCCCTCCAATGTACAGTCATTTACCTAGTATGGTTTTGTCAATAGTTCAATGTACAATTGTGTTTGTTTGTACAGTGTCTCCTCCCCCCCCCCCCTCAATGTACAGTGTTACTTGTTTATACAGTGTGCCCCCCGCCCCCCCCCCCCCCCCCAACCACCTCCAATGTAAATTACCCAGTATGGTTGTCAATATCCCAATGTACCCAACCCCCCCCACCCAACCTCCAATGTACAGTTTCTACGTCAAATGTATATACTCCCTTTTCTTGACTCCTTCTGTATCACAAACAGTACTGTATTTGCAAATCTGGTATGTCATAAATGTATAGATGTAGCAGTACTGACTATCTGTATGTCATGTATGTCATATATGTCTATATGAATTGAAAATGGGGGACCCTGATGGAAACAAGACAAACGTCTTTCTCAGGTCTGCATCCCCTTAACAATTGTATGTATTGAGCCGTACTGTATTGTACCCATTCTGCAATCTGTTAAATAAAGTTTTCATTCATTCATTCATTCATTCATTCATTCATTCAGACCACCAGCGTTTCTCGAAAGTTGGACCAGCTTGGTCAGCCTTCTTGTGATACCAGAGTCTCAACTAGGGGGTGGTCCGGACTGGAGGGGGTCTGTGCCCCCCGTCCGGGAGGCAAAATAATTTGCAATAAAGAAAGCCATTTGCTGTAATTTCCTGCAACTTAAAAACATTATTTCAATAGAATAGTTAACAAAAGTTCCAATAAGTTATTTATTTAAGTACAGTGTATAAATATATATACATCTTATCTCTTTTTAAACACATGGTGGTGCTGGCGTGTTGTGTCCCCTATACCATTGTTTAGGGAAAGCCCTGAGACGTATATGCCTAGAACAAGATGTGACACTCTTATTTATATGACAGGCATTTTCTGCAACATTGGAAAACAAATGCACAGCATAGCTGTCAACCCTCCCGTTTTTCCCGGGATTCTCCTGTTTTTTCAACCTTCTTCACGCCCTGTTCACGGTTCACGGAATTGGCACGTATTTTGTACTTATTAATTTTTACAAAATGGCTGCAATTCCCCTCCGTGACGACAGGTGGCAGCAGTGTAGATTAGAACGTTATCACAGGAAGTCGGACCGCTGCGACCCGAAGAAGAATAAGAACAACGACAGCTCAGAGCTCGGGGGAGACAGATGCACCGATGGTGTCAAATCAACTTAGCCAGTGTCTCTTGATTGCCCACTCTGTGGCTTTTGTCTCTGGAACAAAAGGTTTGCAAATCTTCTGTGGATAAAACAATACAAAGTTACTGTATGTGATGCAGGAATGTGTAAATGTGTTGGTGAACAGCCGTTTGCTCTGCGCCTCCCCTGTCGTCCCCTAAGGTTCACGCGTCCCCTCCTCCCATTCCTCCACGGAGACGTCGGAGAGCATGCCTTCACTGACGCCCAATTTCCTGAATGCGATTTATAAATATAAATTGATCCGTTTTAAAAGTTGTCGTGAATTGTCATGGTATGACAAATACAGTTACTGGTAACTCGCAGGCATTGCAGAGATATTGAGGAAAAACACAAAATCGCATTGGCTTTTTTATCTCACTTTTCTCTGTAGACACACACACTGTTCCAAAAATGATATTCCCACTGCTAAATTAATGACCATAGGTATTTTTTATAGCTTTAACGAGTTGTAGTATTAATATGTAGCCTACAGTGATGAAGGTATAAAGACACTATGGTAATACATTGATTGATTGCTAAATTTTGCAGAATGGGTACAATACAGTATTGCGCAATACACAATTGTTATGGGGATGCAGACCAGAGAAGGACTTCCCCCATTTTCAATTCATAACATTTACAGTCAAATCAAATACATTTACGTATTACAACCTTTATTTACTGGTTAATATTTTGATAAAATGTAATTTACTGTATCTTTATAGCATTTACACTTTATAATATTTTATTTTCAGCTTTTATAGTTTCACAAACACCCATCAAGACAAATCACAAACACAAAGAAAAAAGAAATAAAAAGAACACAAACAGTATGTTGCCAGACACTGTCACATCAATGAACAAACATACACCATGTCATATGCTATACACTAAGGACGCAAGGGGCTGATTCTCTGACATATATACACACATTACATATATACACATACACACATATATATATATATATATATATATATATATATATATATATATATATAAAAAAGATTTATCCACTTTTTCTCCCATTTTCTATATTTTCTCCCATCCCAATTTCGTATCATCCAATTCGACCCTCCCCTGTCACGGACGCTGTTTCTTGCCTCCCACAAGCCGGCTGCAATGTGGACTAAGTCATACACAGCACAAGTCCCCTCCGGTACTTGAGGTAACAGCAGTCGCATCTTTTCACCTGCGCAGCTCGATCTCTCAGTGGCGAGGAGTAACGCGTGGGAGGCTCACGCTCGAACTGACGAGCCCAGCGTCTCCAGCATTTCGTGGCGAGCGCCTTGCCCACTATGCCACGTAGCCGCCCTATATATATATATATAATATATACACCAGCGCCGCCAATAGATAAAAATAAATTAACTAATCAATCTCACAATTCTCTGTAATCAATCTAGATTAAAAACAGCATTTTTCTACATAAAACCGAAGCTTGTAACAGATATTTACTTGAGTAAAATCATGGAATTAATGTAAAATCAACACAAAGAAAGTATATTTAGATTCAAAGACTATTTTAATAGCTTTCTTTGAATACAGTTTCTCTCCTGTGAAATACAAATGTTCAACAAAACCATCATTTACATAGCATTTACACTTAAAGTAGGAAAAGTTTACCCTACAACGAATGGCTGGGTACATACAGGTTTTGACCAGCAGATGGCAGCGACGAGGCAGCTCCATTGGGAGGGGGCGGGGCCGGGGGAAGGGGCGGGGCTAAAATGTACACATTTTGTCTCCTGCCAATGTTGACAGCTATGATGCACAGCCACCAAATCATTTGCTCTGCAGAAAGTCTGCATGTAAAAAGAAAATAAAGAAAGCACAAAGGTGTGTGACAGAGTAAAGACGTGTTATATATTATAGATGTAAATACGTTTATTTAAGTGTATCATGTTAATTTGTACAATTACTTCTGGTCCCCTAAAATGGGGGGACTATGTATAACAAGCACAAAACCGTCCAGACCCACTGGGCAGCAGTCCAGTTGTGGAATGTGAAGCCCATATACAGTATCATCCCTACCTGTGGAATGTGAAGCTCATACAGTATCATCCCTACCTGTGGAATGTGAAGCCCATATACAGTATCATCCCTACCTGTGGAATGTGAAGCCCATATACAGTACCATCCCTACCTGAGGCCCATATACAGTACCATCCCTACCTGAGGGATCACTTTTGAAGGCCGTACTGGGCTCAGGTTTTATTGTGAGCTAGCACAAAGTCATTGATATCATATGAATCTCTAGATTGTAAGGAATCCATTGACACTAAACAGGACACGCAAGCTTACCGGGAAATAATATTGCTAAATGTGGCTCCAGAGTGGTGGTGTCTTTAGCGCGACAATCTCCAATCCGCTCAAGGATGATTTACACATTGTTAGAAGTGTCTACATGATCCGTGCGTTCAAAAGAATGTCTCTCACAGAACATCGGTGAGTGAGCGAGTGACTATAATAATAATAATAAATAATAATAAATGGGATTTATAGAGAGAAGCATCTTTCTCAGACTCGAGGACACCTTACAAAGAGAGAGAAGCTATATAAAAGGGTAGAAATATGAATATATATATATATATATATATATATATATATATATATATATAGTAACAACAGGAATGAAGAAAAAAATAAAGCAAGGTGCTGTCCAATTGGATGAAACGGTAAAAAATACAAATAAACAAACAACGGGATCAGTAGCTTAAAAGAAAAGAGTCGGGGGTGGGGGGGGGGGGGGGGGAGGGGATGGGCTACTTGGGAGCAGGGCTGTGTTGGGCGAATGCAAGTGTGAACAGGTGTGTTTTGAAGAGGTTGATGTTGTCAGAGCCTCGGATGGAGAGGGAGTTCCACAGTCTCCCAGTGTCGAACGCCTGGTGCGGGGGATGGTGAGGAGGTCGGAGTTGGAGGAGCGGAGGCCTCGTGCTGGAGTGTAGGGGTGGAGTAGGTCGGTCAGATAGAGGAAGGGCCAACCCGTGCAGGGATTTGTAGGTGAGGAGGATCTTGTAGGGGATTCGGTAGTTGATGGGGAGCCAGTGGAGTTTTTGCAGGGTGGGGGTGATGTGCTGCTAGGGTTTGGTGCGCGTTAGGACCCTCGCAGCTGAGTTTTGGACGTACTGTAAGCGATCCAGAACCTTCTTGGAGGCACCAAGAAGGATTCTGTTACAGTAGTCGAGGCAGGAAGTGATGAAGGCATGAATGAGTGTTTCCGCTGAGGTGTCGGAGAGTGAGGGGCGGAGGCGGGAAATGGTTCTGAGGTGGAAAAAGGCGGACCTGGTGACCGACTTCACGTGAGGGTGAAATGAGAGGGTTGCTGCCTAATTTCTAGCATTAGAGATTAGGGGTCATTATCTGTATCTATATCTGTTCAACCAACAGCATTATCTGTATCTGTATTCAGATTCGGAAATGGGCGTGGTTTATACTGGAAGGTATTTCTTCTTTTTTTTGTAAAAAAAGTTATTTGCAATAATTATTGTACACTACAAGATGGGAACAGATGTAATCAAATTAACAAATTAACATTCGATTAAACTAAAGGAAGTCACATTAAATCCGGCAAATGTGTTTTCTAACCTAATATTAATTGGAAATGCAATTGTTGTGCCTTCAAAGCATCAAATTGATTTAATATTTACATATAATTAATTATGAATATATATTTATACCTCCTCATACTGTACTTGTGGTCTTTCCTGGGTCCAAACAAAAAAACGGGCCAGTCCTACAGGTAGTTTTGACAGCAGTCCTACAGGTCCTACAGGTAGTTTTGACAGCAGTCCTACAGGTCCTGAAGGTAGTTTTGACAGCAGTCCTACAGGTCCTAAAGGTAGTTTTGACAGCAGTCCTACAGGTCCTGAAGGTAGTTTTGACAGCAGTCCTACAGGTCCTGAAGGTAGTTTTGACAGCAGTCCTACAGGTCCTGAAGGTCGTTTTGACAGCAGTCCTACAGGTCCTGAAGGTAGTTTTGACAGCAGTCCTACAGGTAGTTTTGATGGCAGTCCCACAGGTAGTTTTGGACGGCAATCAGATGGTGCACCAATGGAGCTCATAACCCAACCCCCCCGAATAACAATATTAATATCTGTGTAATAAAAGACATTTGTGTCCATCTCATTATCTGTGCTTTCTCGAATTCATATTGGGATTCGGTCACATCCCTACCCGAGATAGATGTAAACAGCCTCGAATTAAAGCTGAGTGTCAAAAGGCATAGTTCCTTTCCGGTGTGCTGGAACACGGAGCCAGAGTTACGGACTCACTGTATATATATATTCTGTGTATCTCTTCCCAGGTACCAGGACTCACTGTATATATATTCTGTGTATCTCTTCCCCAGGTACCAGGACTCACTGTATATATATATTCTGTGTATCTCTTCCCCAGGTACCAGGACTCACTGTATATATATATTCTGTGTATCTCTTCCCCAGGTACCAGGACAGGGCGCTGCTCCGGCCGGCCCCATCGGCTCCCAGGTACCAGGACAGGGCGCTGATCCGGCCGGCCCCATCGGCTCCCAGGTACCAGGACAGGGCGCTGCTCCGGCCGGCCCCATCGGCTCAGACTTTGGACCCAGATTCGAGCTGAAGGGAGTGACCTTTCCCTCAGCTCCCCCACTCGGTTCAGACGTATCAATGTGTGACGTTTACGCTTCAGACAAACTCAACTTCGATTGAAGAAATGTACAATTGTTTTTAACCCTTCCAGGCATATGTTTCTTGGATTCCCCCCCCCCCCCCCCCCCCCCCGTCAGAATTCTATTTTTGAATTTGACCAGGTCCATTCAACGTTAGGGGTTAAGTGTCTTGCTCAAGGGCTTCGGGGTTTCAGTGGAATTGTGTCACTAGCTTAAGCCCGCATTTATCTCCTGTTGCAGTGTTATGCCAACATCAGTAGCGGACAGGAAATCAAACGTAGTCCGTTTAGAATGTTGACGTCGTCGGGTTGAAATCCTCTACATATCTTTCAACGGCCAGCGGCCGTAGTGACATCCAATGAGAACGCTCAGCTCTCAAGATTCCAATGTCATAATGTGTGAGATAGTACACTAGGAAGGGTTTTAATGAAGCTTAGCATTTTTACTCTGCTGAGGTCCTCATACTTCGTTCATTACCACGTTTCCCGTGAGGCACAAATTTATCAGAGAACACAGCCTTTTTCGTTTTACCACAGGGAAACGCTGCCAATCCATCTTCTATTTTAAAACGACTCTACTTTCACATATCGACTCTTGTACCTGCAGTTCTTGTACCTGCAGGTGTGGCAATCTATTATACTTTTCGTTAGGTATACTCGCATACTAGACGAATGTTGTGCTTTCGTACACTCTCACCCCACCACTCGATGTACTAACAGCCAGGAGTAATCTACCTCATAATAGGTAGTGTTATGAGTATGAGGTTTGTAAGTGTGACATTTGGTGTCGATTTCCCAGTATTTTTAACCCTTGTGCCTTTCAGAGTTTTTATTTCATTTTTGTACCACTTTGTAGTTTTGCTAAAAAATATATATTTTGAATGTGCATTTCATGTCGTCTTGAAGGCCACTGTGTGAATTCTCAGATATGGCCATGTCGACTGCTTTCGTTTTATACTATCAGCTATAAATGAACCTCTCTTGTATTACAAAATACTCTGTTTCACTCAGTTTCCTATTGTAATTCCTAGAGTCTGAGCAAGGAGACTATAAAAGGAAGGGGCATGACCTCAGAATTACCAGTGTTCTATGCTCTGCTTGGTGCCAGTTCTATTGAAGCCTATATTATTCAAATTCAAATAAGAAATATACAAGCTATCTGAGGAAATATACATCAACCAATATAATATGTTAGTTAACAACGCAACAAATTGCTGATGATTCCGACATGAGCTTTCCTTTCTGTGTACCGGTGACACTGAGATGTAGTCAATGATGCTCAAGAGGTTAAGTCCAGAGATGTACTAGTCAGTGATGCAGATGGACTGAGGAGGACAATGTTTCTATGACTTCTCAGTGAATTGTAAAGTGAAATGTTTTGGGGAAAACAGGAAATGTACTTGAATTGAATAGTCAGACTGACAGTTGCACCATGTGTTAAACCCCTTGTGTGTGGTTTGTTATATGATTTATTAAATGTATATTTAGAACAGGTATAATTCAATGTCACTGCCACAAATATATATATATGTGTATATATATATATAAGTAAAAATATAAAAATAAATGAACTTCAAACGGCTCAAATGCTGTTGGACTTGGCTATGAATCTATAAACTGGTAATACATATGGAAGGACAGGTCAGAGACTAACTGATGCTGCTAATATGGCCTGCTTTTCAGTTTTATTGTGGGTCTGCCCCAAAAAAGCTTCCTGGATCAGTAAGACTTCATGTTGTTCTTATAAACTCAAACATAGGCTCTTATCCAAGAATATATATATATATATATATATATATATATATATTCTTGGATAAGAGCTATAATTCAGTTGCAGGTCAAGGGGAAGCCATTCTGTACATCATCCTTCCAATCAGTGTTGGTCCCAGGAAGGACATCCTCAAAATGTATGCTCGATTTAAACTTTCACTATACTTGTTTGTTTAGTCGACTAACACCATTTTATTTCGACAATAAAAAGTAAGGTTTGTGTGCGTGTCTGTCTGTCTGTGTAAGCAATATCATGGGGATACTTGAAATGTCCAGAATGACCATTACGTATTCCAGAGGCATTATGCAAACCTCTTTTAAGTTCTATAGGTTTAGATTTTCAACACGTCACTGTAATACTAAAAGGTCTTCCACCATAATGCCTTAAGGTATGCCTGGGGAAGTTACAGACCCATCAACACCACTAACCCTTTTGTGTGCAGCGAAGGAAGATCAGAGGATCACACATCTGATCATTTGTTAAGGATAGTCATAGTTACCCACTGTGTAGGCAAATAATGCACCATGTCAGTGGTGGGGATTAAAAAGTCTTCACGTAGATGAGCTGTTCCCTGTAGCAGACGTGTCGGCAACTACAGAGGCTGCAAAACTCTACTTCCATGCAATGATTCTTCCACACATTTGTTAAGATTAGCTGGGCTCAATATAACTGAACTCTGAAGCTTATTCTGTATACAAACAGGAACAAATAGGCCAAGTAGGACACTTTATTTTTGTATTGTTCATTATCTTTTTCTGTATTTTGATAACTACAGGCCACCTCATTCCCAGGTTTAAATGACTATGGACATGTTGTCATTTCTATAGGCTAAGTAGGTTACTTTATTAGTATACTTTTTATTTTCTTGCATTACTCATTGCTTACATTGTTTTTTGATATTTTCTCAATTTCTTTTTCTATTCTATGTTTGATTTGACTCATTTCCTTATGTTGATACAATATTTTGAGTATATCATTTTTTATTTTATATATATTTAGTATTATTGTATATTCCTTCCACGTTGACATAGCCTACCATTAAGTAGATTGCATTCTTTGCATTCTTTACTGACCCTTTTCTAACTATGTCATGTTAAGTATATGCTGTGCCTCCATTCATTTAACACCAGCTGTCTCCCATTGTAATTAGTCTCTCCCAGAGTTCTGTTTCTTTATTAGTCACAGTTTTGTTTGGTCGCAGTTATCAACACCCTGATGAAGGCCCTGTGGCCGAAACATGTCGGTTTATTTTAAAATTCTCTAAACAATGTGAGCCATAAAATAAAGGCATTTTAAAACTTGTAGAGCTGCCATGGATCTCAACTTCTTTATTAGGTTCTCAAGGAGTTCGATAGAAAACTAAAAATCAATAATATCCTATCCAAGCATGGCCTAGTTGTCTTGCTTTTAAGATCCTTCATGGCCTTGTACTGTGCCTCCTCTCAATATGTCCAGACGTCATAGGCAAAACTGGGTAAAGGACATCTGGCCTAGTTAGATGATACTCCAGATATTGCACATTACAGTCATCTCTAATAGCAAAAATGTTATTGAGTCAAACATAGATGTGTCTGGTTACCAGTGGCAGAATAGCCTAGAGGTAGAGAGGCTGGCCAGTAACCGAAATATTGCTGGTCATCGGCTACCCTACTGTCGGTTTGGAGAGGGTGTAGAATACCATACCGTCGGTCTGGAGAGGGTGTAGAATACCATACCGTCGGTCTGGAGAGGGTGTAGACTATTGGCCGAGCAATAGGGGTTTTTCAATGGCCGATATAACGCTGATGTTTTTTTCTCCATTCAATTCATTGTAATCAATCGAAATACATTGGGTTATGCTGTAGATTTCAGAACGTGACTAGTATTTAAGGGAGAGCAGGGTACAGAATACCAGAAGAGACGTCATTCAACTGCATTATGACATAGCGTATATTTAACGCTAGCCAGTAACGATCTGATAAATTATTTACAATCCCGGCTCATCCATTACAATTCCCAACTAATGTTATTGGTATTTTCTCACTAAAAGACCGGAATCAATCTAATTGACAATAAACATTGTATATGTTTGTAATATGTAACATCCAAATATTAACTGACTACTATTTGTCAGCATTACAGGATTTACTCAACACCAGGATTTACTCGACAACGCAGCAAGCAAGCCTCCCATCAAAGACGTGTTCATTTTGTTGCGAGTTAATCAAAATAATTTAATAAAAAAAAAAAAATCATCGATTTTGGAACGTTTTTGTCATCCATCCTGTGTTGCGAGCTTGTTCCCTTTTCTATCGCCATACTTCCCGTGTGACCTCTCGCGAATCCACGTCGCAGCCATTCATACGCACTGTGTGCTGGACAACGTAATCCGTCAATGATCATCACATTCATATTTATTATAAAAAAAATAAAAGAGCATTTCCAATCCAAGAAAAATCCCAGAGGTTACTTTATTTTCAACAACTAACTGGCACATAGAGACCATCAACATTACCATCGCCTTAACCCTCGTGACCATCCCCCTTGTCCATCTCATCGCCTCCTCCTCCAACACCACCTCCCCCTCGCCGTCTCCTCTCCACGGCCTTCAGCCGTCCCTCCAGGGTGCTCAGGCGATTGTCCACCGTGGCGCTCTTCTCCGACCCGGGTCCGACGAGACTCAGGAGGACGCAGCCGAGCACCAGGCCGCCGAGGCGCACCGCCGTGGTGTCCGCCGCCACGTCGCCGTCGCTCACAATCAGGCCGAAGAGCCAGAGGGACAGCACCGTCTTCACCGTCCAGAACACCTGCCGCACCGCGCCGATCAGCAGGCGCAGCAGCACCGTCAGCACCCAGTAGCCTATCAGAGCCAGCAGGCCCCACTGGGCCACGGAGGTCACGCCCTCGGGAGTGAAGTGAGGGAACGGCAGTTTGACTGTGGAGGGAGAGCGAGAGGGGTGGAGAGAGAGAGGGGTGGAAAGAGAGGGGTGGAGAGAGACAGAGAGGTGGAGACAGGTGGAGAGAGAGAGAGGTGGAGAGAGACAGACCGGTGGAGAGAGAGGGGCAGAAAGAAAACAGATTGTTCATTGTGAAGTCAAAATAGTGGACAATTTCACCCTCCATCCGTCTCTTCGTGCACCTGAATAGTATCCTGTCACTGTGTGAGTGCGACAGGTGCGTTGGTGGAGCAGAACAGGCTATAAGGAGCCACAACACCCGCACACTATGGTTGTTCCTCGACCAAAGACATTCTTAGTTGATTCATAAGTCATGGGATTTGTTGACTAATCGACAAATAGTAAAATTGTGTTTTCCACGTGCAATAATGCAGTAGGACCTCTTTAAATCGACTGCACATGTAATTTATCAGAAGAGTACTCATTCGGCATGGAAGAAAACATAAAATAAGAGGTTGCTTTTGATTTTTTCAAAAGTATCTTTTTGGCGGAGCGGCTGGGTAGCGCAGTGGACTAAGCACTCGCCTACCACCGCAGAGACTCTGGGATCGAATCCAGCTGTCAGCGGTACCTCCGGCTTGGTCAGTCGTCCCTACTAACACAATTGGCAGTGTTAGCGGGTGGGAAGCCGGTGGGGTGCGTGTCCTGGTTGTTGTAAACTGCGACTCCTACCGTTTTTTTTCCCAGCAGGGAGGGAATCTGGGGGAAATAGCGTGAACCTCCACATGCGTTACGTTCCCCCAGGGAAACTTCTCGCTGGCAGGTGAAAAGAAGCGGCTGGCGACTCCACATGTATCAGAGGAGGCATGTGGTAGTTCTACACCATCCCCAGGCCGACAGTGGGGCAATGCGCGCAACGACCAGGAAGGGAATTGGCATAGCGACTAAATTGGGATGGGAGAAAAATACAGAAAGGAGTCTGTGTGTGTGTGTGTGTTGTGAACACCTTGTGTTTGTTGCACAAGCCAGAGGGAGAATTGACACCTAAACTCAATGATAAAGGAGTGGCAGACAAGCCCAGTCCTCCCCGAGGGAGAAGAAGAGCAGCCTACCTCCTCTGGCACCACCGGGTAGTTTATTACACAACCACCGCACCCGTGTCTCCTTTCTACACCGACTTTGAATGTGTGGATTATTGTGTATTGCAGCGAAGCACAACATAAGAGTGTAAGAAGTCACATAAGAGTTTGTACTGAACCGACACATGGAACATCATTCAACAAACCCTAAAACGCAATACTTTGATATGCTTTGGTCAGTTTAAATCCTTGATCACCAACCATTTCACCATATTCTGTAATTGTCTTAATTGATTGCACAAGTTTTATTACGATTGCACTCATTCTATATTCTATTGTATTCATCAATACACTTAAAGCATCGTTGAAGATTTCAATGACTATTTTGTGGGTGTTGAAACTACTTTGGCCAGCAAAATTGTTGTGCCTGAGGATAAAAAAATATATGTTTAATAATCTGATTAATGGTAATATCAGTTCTATGTTCCTTTGTGGGGTACATGAAATAGATATAATTGAAATTGTAAGTAAATTCAAAAACAAAACATCAATAAACTCCATTGACATGGTAATTATTAAAGAAGTAATTGATTCTATTGTAAAAACCTTTGACCTATGCAATCTGTCTTTTCAAAGAGGTGTTTTCTAAAATATTAGAGAAATGATTTGTGAAACTGGATCTTTTCATTAGCAAATACAAAATATTGAGTGAACACCAGTATGGGTTTAGGGGAAATAGAACTACTACATATGCAGTGATGGAGATGGTAGAAGAAATAACAAAGGCAGTTGAAAATGACAATATCTATTGATATTTATATTGACCTGCAGAAGGCTTTTGATACAATAGATTACAGCATATTAGTGAGAACATTTGAGAAGTATGGGATACGAGCAGTGATGCCAGTAACTAGTTACTAAGTTGTTTGCTGAATACTGCTCTGCTGATATACATGTTGTAATTTGGAAACTAAAACCCAATAAATACATTGTTAAAAAAAACGAGTAACTAAGTACCCGGTAACTAGTTACTCTAATCTGATCTGGAAATGAAGCCTTGCCCTCAATGAATTTGAGTTGAAATAAAGATTGAATGAAAAGAATATTTGCCACAAATACTTAACATGTTTTCCGATACATAGGCTCTACTTGGGCAGCCCGCCCAGGTAGTTTAAGACCAGACCTGCCCAGGTAGTTTAAGACCAGACCTGCCCAGGTAGTTTAAGTCCTGCCAAGGTAGTTAAAGTGCCACCAACAGCCACACAAGCAGTGGGTCCAATGTGTCTAACATTCTGTGCATCCTCACCATCCCTGTATGCCCAAGTCACGGTAAAAACTAAACTAACGTTGGCTGCCAACATTAACTAAGATTGCCCCAAAACGGTTAAACTGACCCTGGAGCAGCTCGTAGCAGAGCAGTCCTCTGAACCAGTTAAACTGACCCTGGAGCAGCTCGTAGCAGAGCAGTCCTCTGGACCAGTAAACTGACCCTGGAGCAGCTCGTAGCGGAGCAGTCCTCTGGGCCAGTTAAAACAGTTAAACTGACCCTGGAGCAGCTCGTAGCGGAGCAGTCCTCTAGGCCAGTTAAAACAGTTAAACTGACCCTGGAGCAGCTCGTAGCGGAGCAGTCCTCTGGGCCAGTTAAAACAGTTAAACTGACCCTGGAGCAGCTTGTAGCGGAGCAGTCCTCTGGACCAGTTAAAACAGTTAAACTGACCCTGGAGCAGCTCGTAGCGGAGCAGTCCTCTGGGCCAGTTAAAAGGTACCCATGTACATGTCAAAATACTTCCCAAAGGTCAGTGAATACCACGATCACAACACCAGAGGGAGCTCCACAAATCATGTAAAACCCAGATTCGGCTCAAACAAGGGACTAAACACGTTTCGCAATTATGCCACAACAATGTGGAACGCCCTACCCAAAGCTGTAAAGGAATGTAAATCACTACCCACCTTCAAAAACACTCTCAAAGAACATCTACGGGAGACTGCAATTCAAAACTGGCCCCTACAAATGTCCTAACCCAGTTGTACAATAAAGACCAAGCATGGCTTTGTCAGTATTCCAATGTACAGCCCCACCCAACCCCACCCCACCTACCCAACCTCCTCCAATGTACAGTTTCTATGTCAAATGTATGTCAGTATTCCAATGTACAGTGTGTGTCCCCCCCCTACCCAACCCCCCCCCCCCCCCCCCCCCCCCCCCACCTCCAATGTACAGCCCCACCCCACCTACCCAACCTCCCCCAATGCACAGTTTCTATGTCAAATGATATACTCTTCTTCTGGATTTTTTTAGTATCACAAACAGTACTGTATTTGAAAATCTGGTATGTCATAAATGTATAGATGTAGCAGTACTGTCTATCTGTATGTCATGTGTGTCATATGATGAATTGAAAATGGGGGACCCTGATGGAAACAAGACGAAAGTCTTTCTCAGGTCTGCATCCTCTTAACAATTGTATGTATTGAGCTGTACTGTACTGTACCCATTCTGCAATCTGTTAATAAACTTTTCAATCAATCAATCAATCAATCTCTGTGGATCGCTCCGAAGCTGCAGCTGGACCCTATGACCCTCTCGCTCTGTGCTTGTGAATGTGTGTGTGCGTTGTGGAGATGCTTCCAGCTGCAGACCTTCAGACCAGCGCTTACAAGCCCCGCACATACAAGCACCGCACATAGCAACCCCTCGCTTCCATTGGCTGATTTTGGTGACGTGATTTGGGTCCCACCCAATGGCTGAGGTTCTGCAGACGCCTCTCTGATTGGTTGGGCTCCATTTCTGCAGCCCCCTCTTTGATTGGTTGAGCGAAGCCCCTCTCTGATTGGTTTAGCTCGCCATGCGGTAAAATGCGGATGTAATGTTATCATCTCAAGAAGATACAAATAAATATACTACCAGATTCGCGTTTATAACGTTATTTCGCGTGACTTCGCGGTTTATTCATAACGTTATGCACATTTCACAATGAATGAATGAATGAAAACTTTATTAACAGATTGCAGAATGGGTACAGTGCAGTACAGCTCAATACATACAATTGTTAAGGGGATGCAGACCAGAGAAAGACTTTCGTCTTGTTTCCACCAGGGTCCCCCCACAACACAGCCAGCTGTCAGAAACTGTACATTGTAACGTTATATGTTTATTCACGTAACGTTATTTCACGTGACGCGTTCAACTTGTTTACACTCCCCACTTACTGAAACTGTACCATGACGCACTCCCCACTTAACCCAGTTAATGCCTTAACTAGACAGTTAACAATATAACATTTAGATTAATTAACCCAGTTAATGCCTTAACTAGACAGTTAACAATATAACATTTAGATTAACACAGTTAATGCCTAACTAGACAGTTAACAATATAACATTTAGATAGAGAGGCTGGTGGTCAAGTCAAGAGTTTTATTTGTCACAAGTTGTTTATTTGCATACACGTTTATGGGACAGTTTTCTACACCTGACTGAACGGTCTGGGGACAAATGATTAAGGTGGGGTTACAATGATATCAAGGATGAATATGAAAAAGGGGATCTGATCTGATGGTACTTGTACTTTATAATGTGTTATATATGTATGTACATGGATTTTATGTCCGGATGGTATATCTATGGAATGGTCACTGTCTCTATCACACTCTCATATGCGCATGTTTAGCCGCATACAAGTATCTAGGATACACATATTCGTATGTGTACATAATAGGTTTACACACACTCATATGCACAAGGCTAAGTTATACATGTCAGGGGCACACATACATGCACATACTCACTTATAGGAAATAGGCATACACACACCTACATATACACATAGTTGAGGTATAGGCTCTCACTGACACATATGGGGGATATACATGTACATAGGAGACACACACATACGTAGCTGAGACGCACATATATATGCACACCTGAGATATACACTCACATAGGGGGCGGAGGCACGCATGGATACGAGACACACACAAGAGATAGGAGTACAGTCGCATACCTGGAAGATGCACACACACACACATGTGAGGCATGTACACATGCTTACGTACACAGCCCTCACCCAACCCACCCAACCCCACCCCACCAACCTCCTCCAATGTACAGTTTCTACGCCAAATGTATATACACTCCTTTTCTGGACACTTTTGTATCACAAACAGTACTGTATTTGCAAATCTGATATGTCATAAATGTATAGATGTAGCAGTACTGTCTATCTGTATGTCATGTATGTCATATATGTTATGATGAATTGAAAATGGGGGACCCTGATGTAAACAAGATGAAAGTCTTTCTCTGGTCTGCATCCCCTTAACAATTGTATGTATTGAGATGTACTGTACTGTACCCATTCTGCAATCTGTTAATAAACTTTTCAATCAATCAATCAATCAATTCAATCAATCAATCAATACACGTACCCACATACATATGTTGGAGACACACATGCATGCATGCTATCATGCACACCTACATGTGTCTGGGACGCTTTCTCTCACATGCAATATGGAGAAGGGTGGCATCCCGATAGAGGATGCAGCACATACCTGCTCGCAGGTAGATCGGTCTACATGCAAAGTATATATATCAGGGATGTATACGCACAATGTATAGTATAGTATTTTTCTTTTTTTCGTAAGTCTTTTTTATTTTCCATGTCAGTTGTACCCATTCTGCAATCTGTTAATAAACTTTTCAATCAATCAATCAATCAATTCAATCAATCAATACACGTACCCACATACATATGTTGGAGACACACATGCATGCATGCTATCATGCACACCTACATGTGTCTGGGACGCTTACCGAACACTGTGACCTCATTTTCTTCTTCTAAATTCATGCTATATTATGTTATTATGTTATTTGATACTATCTTGTCTAGCACAGTCTCTGGAGCGTAACAGTAAGAAGCATTTTGTATGAAAGTATTCTGTACTTCTGTATGACAACTATTAAAGAACTTGAACTTGAACTTGAACTTGAGTTGTTAATGTATTTGTATGAGTCCTTTACATGTTTTGTATGTTCTTACAAAAAAGAAAAAGGCAAATCTTGGAAGTTGCATATGGTGATGTGGAAAGAGATGTTTTGAATATTGGAGAGATTTGTGCAAAAAATATCAAAAAAAAAAAAAAAATTAAATGCGGGTGGTCGTGCCCGCAAAGATGTGCATAATACAATAGTAATAACATATAATAGAATCCAATAGAACGACATTGTGCAATAAAACAAGTAAACAGAGTAGGGCATATCGGTATATGTACATAAGTTATTTACAGAGCATGGTAGGACATGCTAGGTCCTGTGGTAGTGCAATATTAGCTACGGATGAGGCACTGGGTCTTTATGTACATGCTATATTGGTGGTCAATGTCACTTCGGATTGCTACGACACATCTCTACTGCTTGTGACAGGCTGTGGTGCGTTCCAGACTTTACTCCTGTTGGGAAACTATAGCGATGGTCTGTGCTCACCACACTTTTCTTCGGCCTCCCCGCAGCGAGCCGTCGTCGACCCCCGAGCTTCATTTTACGACGGGCAACAGAGGTGGGTTGAGCCGCTATACTTGGCCCAGCACGGTTAGCGACTCGCCTGAGTGCGTGTGCACGTTTTGATGCATGGCTGATACCAGAGCGGCCGAAGGTGTGTAGCGCTGACAGCAGCTTGGAGGGATTCCCCTTCAGCTGATTGAAGGTCTTTATCATGGCTTTATCATCACCACCCTCTGTAGAGCCTCTTGCTCTGCCTTTGTGCAGCTGGATAACCACACAGACTTCACACAGACTGTCTGTACAATACTGCTGTAGGCCTATAATACTTATGTAAATAAGTAAGGCAATTGAAATATATCTGCAGTACAGCTCAATACACACAATTGTTAAGGGGATGCAGACCAGAGAAAGACTTCCGTCTTGTTTACATCAGGGTCCCCCATTTTCAATTCATCATAAATGTACAGTTCCCTCCCCCTTGTATATATTTACTGTATGTCACAAATGTAACAGTACTGCATGGTCTGCATCCCCTTAACAATTGTGTGTATTGAGCTGTACTGCATTCTGCAATCTGTTAATAAAGTTTTCAATCAATCAATCAATCAATCAATCAATCAATCAATCAATCGGTCACTGTACCCATTCTGCAATCTGTTAATAAAGTTTTCAATCAATCAATCAATCAATCAATCAATCGGTCAGGTCACGTGTACCCATTCTACAATCTGTTAATAAAGTTTTCAATCAATCAATCAGGGCCTGTGGTCACGTGTACCCATTCGGCAATCTGTTAATAAAGTTTTCAATCAATCAATCAATCTGTTAATAAAGTTTTCAATCAATCAATCAATCAATCAATGAATCAATGAATCAATCAATCAATCAATCCCGCAGTGCAACGTGACCCAAATCATACGGCAATCTGTTAATAAAGTTTTCAATCAATCAATCAATCAATCCCGCAGTGCAACGTGCAACGTGACCCAAAATCACGTGACCAAAATCAGCCAATGGAAGCGAGGGGTTGCTATGTGCGGGCTTGTATGTGCGGGGCTTGTAAGCGCTGGTCTGAAGGTCTGCAGCTGGATACTATTGGCGTTGTGGGTGTTGTGGCCAATCATATTTCAGCATTACAATGGCAACGCCCCATTAGGCCACACCCCAACATGTCTACAGTGCCAGTGATCACCAGCGGCAGCAGTGAAGTCTTTCCTGCGAACCACGATGTAATTTAGAATATATTCTGTTTTACTTTGTTGCTGTGATTCAACTCCACGGAATTGCAAGATTGGAAATTAATGCAGAGCTGGAACAGGGGACATTTTACAAGTAAGTTTTTAACTTTGTTCTTAGGTCATTAGGAGGCGGCTATGCTAAAGAATGTGAAAGTGATTGTTTACGGGCTCCACTTTAATTAAGAGCCAATGCAACAGTCTAAACCCGTTATCGTTTGTGTGTACTTTTTTGTCTCCGCAGATCATGTTTTTGCTTTTGGTCTTGCTGAGTTCCTATATTTGTATGGGTGAGTATCCGAGTTGAGAGACTACTTCCTTACATTGTAATATTATAAACCAACGTTGAAATACCCATTTTCCACACAGGCATGCCTGTGTGTCCTTCATTTATAGGGTCAGCAGTATTGTATTTGTGGCACTAGGAATTCACAAACAATCCTAGTAATACTTCTTTTGACATTCCAATCCGTGGGATTTCACCATTCCAAAGCTAGAAACCAGAAGACAGTTGTCAGTTGACAATGTACAGTTTCTACGTCAAATGTATATACACTTTTTCGGGACACTTTTTGTATCACAAACAGTACTGTATTTGCAAATCTGGTATGTCATAAATGTATAGATGTAGCAGTACTGTCTGTCTATCTGTATGTTGTGTATGTCATATAGAACCCACCTCACCCCTGGGCCCTGCCCACTTTGACAACCTAGGATGGCTTAGAGTAGACGACAGAGCTGAGAGTACAGCAACTTGCAATGGGCCTGGTCTACAAGATACACTATACGACCGGGGTGCCCATGTACATGTCAAAATACTTCCCAAAGGTCAGTGAATACCACAACCACTACACCAGAGGAAGCTTAACAAATCATGTTAAACCCAGATTCGGCTCAAACAAGGGACTAAACACGTTTCGCAATTATGCCACAACAATGTGGAACGCCCTACCCAAAGCTGTAAAGGAATGTGAATCCCTGCCCACATTCAAAACCGCTCTTAAAGAGCACCTACGGGAGGCTGCAATTCGAAACTGGCCACCGTAAATGCCCAAAACCCCCACCACCTCCTAACAGACAGTCTCCTCCCCACCGCATGTATATATTCCCTCCCACCGTATGTATATTTCTCTCCCACCCACCCACCCCCTCCTAATGTACAGTCCCCTCCCCATCATATGTATATACTCTGTCAGGATCTAGGGGTAACAGTACTGTATATTTGAATACCGTTTATGTCACAAATGTATCAGTACTAAATACCTATATGTCCCTATGCCATAAATGTCATGTATGTTGTGTATGTCATAAATGTCTATATGAATTGAAAATGGGGGACCCTGATGGAAACAAGACAAACGTCTTTCTCAGGTCTGCATCCCCTTAACAATTGTATGTATTGAGCCGTACTGTATTGTACCCATTCTGCAATCTGTTAAATAAAGTTTTCATTCATTCATTCATGTTATGATGAATTGAAAATGGGGGACCCTGATGTAAACAAGACGAAAGTCTTTCTCTGGTCTGCATCCCCTTAACAATTGTATGTATTGAGTTGTACTGTACTGTACCCATTCTGCAATCTGTTAATAAACTTTTCAATCAATCAATCAATCAATCAATCAATTTCAGTCAGTCAGCCTTGAGCTGCTCCAATGAGAGACTGGCTTCCTAAACACACAATCAAGAAAATAAAAGTTATTACTGCCCTACACTGTAATCATAGTAATCATAACTACCAGGCGTCTGGGTGGCGCAGCGGACTAAGCGCTCGTCACCAACACAAGAGACACTGGTATCGAATCCGGCTGTCAGCGTTGCCTCCGGCTTGGTCGGCCGTCATACTGGCTCAATTGGCAGAGTCAGCGGGAGGGAAGCCGGTGGGGTGGTATTCTGGTCATTGTAAACAGCGACTCCTACAGGTCGGTCAGGGCGCCTGCACAGCGAGGGAGGGAGATGGCGAGGGTAGTGTGACCTCCCACACGTTACACCTCACCAATGAGAGTCCGCGCTGGCAGGTGAAAAGATGCTGCTGGCTGTCTCCTATGTCTCGGAGGAAGCATCTGATAGACTTCAGGGCTCCCTAGACCGACCGGTGGGGGGCACATGCGAGCAACGACCAGGAAGGGGAGGGGGGAATTGGCATAACGACTAAATTGGGATGGGAGAAAAACACAGAAAATCAGGAGGAGAAAAAGTGGATAAAAAAATAATTATAATAATCATAACTACCTACCTCATACTATAGTCTAGTAGCATGTACAATAGTGCTGTATATACCGTATATACACACACATTTCTATATATTTACTGCATATATACCTGACTGATCTCCTTCTTCCCTACCGCCCCACCCGTTCCCTCCGTTCGTCCTCCACTGCCTCCCTCACTGTCCCGTCATCCAAACTTTAAAATGTTGGTGATCGGGCCTTCTCACGCACTGCACCCCGACTCTGGAACTCCCTCCCTCAGTCCATCAGAGACACCCCCACACTCTCCACCTTCAAATCCCGCCTCAAAATCCACCTGTTCTCCCTAGCCTTCAACCCCCCCACCCGCGTGAATACTTTCGGCAACCAACATGCCCTTCCGCATTGCTCTGATTGGCCAGCGCTCGCCTTCGTGAATACCAGCTCTACGCACGAGCGTAGAAGATCGCAAGTCACGTGAAACACTGCAGACCGGGGAGCTCCAGTAGCTCACCGCGTACCTCGGACGCTATTTCGGCGTCGGGGACAACCGTGCGCGTCACGGATCTGGGGTACACGAGTTCGACTCCCGGACTCGCCGTATTTTCTCAGTGTCTTTCCCCCGATCTATACCCCATTCAACCTGTTTCTGTCGGTCATGCTTGACCAGAAAAAGCGATAAACGCTAAAAGAACCAGCTGACTGGTCAAAGTTTAAAAAAAAGAAACACTGCAGACCACTGATTGGTCAGAAGAGACCAATCACTCGTTGGAGCGTCTCCACAAAAACAGAAAGCCGCCATCTTTAAGCTCTCGCATAGGATTTCATTTGCAGCAGGAACAAGTGCAATAAACAAAAAAGGATACAGTCACTGTGTATTCTGCCTCATTTATTGATGAAACAAAACCGACATCAACACAATTTGCCACAGAGCGGAGAGTTTAGTCTCACAAAAAGATCGCTGACTTGTTAAGCTTGTTGTTAGGTTAGGTGCTAATGTTGTGCTAGTGTTTTAGCATGGCTATTGATTGAATTGATTGAAAAGTTTATTAACAGATTGCATAATGGGTACAGTACAGTACAGCTCAATACATACAATTGTTAAGGGGATGCAGACCAGAGAAAGACTTTCGTCTTGTTTACATCAGGGTCCCCCATTTTCAATTCATCATAACATATATGACATACATGACATACAGATAGACAGTACTGCTACATCTATACATTTATGACATATCAGATTTGCAAATACAGTACTGTTTGTGATACAAAAGTGTCCAGAAAAGGAGTGTATATACATTTGGCGTAGAAACTGTACATTGGAGGAGGTTGGATGGGTGGGGTGGGGTTGGGTGGGTTGGGTGAGGGCTGTACATTGGAGGTGGGGGGGGGGGGGGGGGGGGTGGTTGGGTAGGGGACACGCACACATTTTACACTGTACATTGGAATACTGACAAAGCCTTACTTGGTCATTTACTGTACAACTAGGTTAGGACATTTGTAGGGGCCAGTTTCGAATTGCAGTCTCACGTAGGTGTTTTTTGAGAGTGATTTTGAAAGTGGGTAGTGATTCACATTCCTTTACAGCTTTAGGTAGGGCGTTCCACATTGATGTGGCATAATTGCGAAACGTGTTTAGTCCCTTGTTTGAGCCGAATCTGGGTTTTACATGATTTGTGGAGCTCCCTCTGGTGTTGTGATCGTGGTATTCACTGACCTTTGGGAAGTATTTTGACATGTACATGGGTACCTTGGTCGCGTAGTGTATCTTGTAGACCAGGCCCATTGCAAGTTGCTGTACTCTGTCGTCTACTCTAAGCCATCCTAGGTTGTCAAAGTGGGCAGGGGTGAGGTGGGTTCTAGGAGTCAGGTCAAGTAGTAGTCTGACTAGCTTGTTTTGAGATGTTTGTAATTTGTTTTTTAGTGCCTTTGAGGTGCTTTGGTACCATGAGGTGCAAGCATAGTCGTAGTACCCTTGAATGAGTGCTCCTGCTAGAGTCTTCAGGGTATTCTTGTTTACCAGAGAGGAGATCCGGTACAAGAATCGCGTTCGTTGACTTTTTTTATTACATTGGATGCCATTTTGTCACAGGAAAGATTAGCCTCTAGGATGGAACCAAGGTAGGTAATTTCATCTTTCCTTGTGATAATATTGTCACCCACTGTAACCGAGAAGCCGTCGGTCTTGCTGAGTTTGTTATTTGAACCGAAGAGAATGGACTCTGTTTTGCCCATGTCTAATGATAGTTTGTTGTCGGCGAGCCATATGCAGATTTTGCCTAGTTCTATCGTACATAGCGTGATCAATATACAGTAACTCGCTATTGATTGTTTGTACTAGTAACTAATGGTTAATGCTAGTAGAATAGACACAACGTGAGGTAATCACCATCCATTTTAAACCGGTTATTACCTAATGCTAACGTTAGCAGATAGACGCGAGACTGGTAACGTTACAGTTTGTTAGCCTTAATGCTAACGCTAACGTTAACGTTAGCAGATAGATGCGAGAGCCTAGGTAACGTTAAAGCAATGAGCGGTAACGTTAGCGTTAGCAGAATAGACACAACGAGAGTCTCGTTAATGTTGTTGATTGATTGAAAACTGTGTTTTACTCTGGCTTGCGCCTAGCTCGCGGACATAGCTATGCTGGAGCTCTCAGATGTACACCAGCGGCGCCCGCCTCCCCACAGGGAGACTAGTACGAAATGCGCATAATGCGCATGACCGGCGTAGGGCGCATTAACGCTGGCCAATCAGAGCAATGCGGAAGGGCATGTTGGTTGCCGAAAGTATTCACGCCCCCCACCCATAACCCCCCCCTCCCCCCTCTCCAACCTGTTTGATGTTTGTTACTGTGGCTCTATGTTTCTGTGTATCTCATGCTGCTTTCCCCTGTTTCCCCCGTGGTCTTATGTTCCTTTTTTGTTTCTTTGTTTTACTTGTTTCTCTGCCTATTGTCAGCAACTTCGGGTCCTTGAGAAGCGCTATATAAATAAAATTTATTATTATTATTATTATTATTATTATTATTATTATTATTATTATTATTATTATTATTATTATTATATCCATATCTGGCTGAATATACCTGCATATAATCCTTCTATATACCTACTTATACACCTGCATATAACCCATATAACTCTGTATGATGGCATGTATAATAATGCTCTATATACCGTGTATATATATATTTATTCTTACTGTATATATGTGTAACGGATGGTATTGTGAAGCGCAGTCAAGAAGGGCTGGGGGTGAGTAGCGGTGCTATGGGTTAAACTCTCTCTCACATCCTCAAAAGACAGATAGACATGTTGCGAAGTAGTGGATTCACCTCTTGGTATAGCGGTCTGTGTTGCTGCCTGCGGCGTGGGAGACCGGGGTTTGACTCTCACTCGGGGCATCGAAGTTTGAGGTGACGTTGTCACAACCGTTACAATGGTGCCTATTGACCCGGATGCCTTGGGTGGAGTGGAGTGAGTTTGAGAGGGTGAGTGTAACGGATGGTATCGTGAAGCGCAGTCAAGAAGGGCTGGGGTGAGTAGCGGTGCTATGGGTTGAACTCACTCTCACATCCTCAAAAGACGCATAAACCCATTACTTAGAAGTGAATTCACCTCTTGGTATAGCAGTCTGTGTTGTTGCCGGCAGCGTGGGAGACCGGGGTTCGACTCCCACTCGGGGCATCGTGGGTGGAGTGGAGTGAGTTTGAGAGGGTGAGTGTAACGGATGGTATCGTGAAGCGCAGTCAAGAAGGGCTGGGGTGAGTAGCGGCGGTGCTATGGGTTAAACTCACTCTCACATCCTCAAAAGACAGATAGACACGTTGCGAAGTAGTGGATTCACCTCTTGGTATAGCGGTCTGTGTTGCTGCCTGCGGTGTGGGATACCGGGGTTCGACTCCCACTCGGGGCATCGAAGTTTGAGGTGACGTTGTCACAACCGTTACATATATATATTCTCATCTCTCCATACATACCTGCATATAATCCTTCTAGTTTCAAGTTTCTTTAATAGTTGTCATACAGAAGTACAGAATACTTTTATACAAAATGCTTCTTTCTGTTACGCTCCAGAGACTGTGCTAGACAAAAGATAAGTATGTAATAAAATAGTATAGCATGTAAAAATAGAAGTAAAATAGAAGTCACGTACGTAGACACAGTGTTCAGTATATACATATGTACAATGTTTGATGCAGAATAGAGTAACTGAGTTACCATACAATATACTATGCAATATACTAATATACAATACTATATAGTGCAAAGCAGAAATGGGATGAGGTACAATTTAGGTACAATTACAGTAAGGTGTACTGAGGTATGGGTTGTAGTGCAAATCCTTTACCAATAAATATAAAGTGTGTTCTAAAGTGTGGAGAGTGGGTGCTGCAGTGTGTTGTTTGTTTAAAGTGAGTGTGTGCGTGTGGATGTGTGTGTTGTGAGTGCATTTGATGGTTGTTGCATAGTGTTATTGTTCGTTGAGCAACCTGATGGCCTGGGGATAGAAGCTTCTTCTGAGTCTTTCTGTGCTTGCCATGAGACTCCGGTATCGCTTGCCTGACCGCAACAGTTCAAAGAGGCAGTTGTTTGGGTGGCTCGAGTCCTTAATAATTCTCTTAGCCTTACCCCTGCACCGCTTGTTGTAAATGTTCTGGAGAGTGGGAAGCCCCCCTCCAATTGTGCGTTTGGCTGAACGTGCCACTCTCTGTAGTCTGCTTCGGTCTTGTGCGGTGCTATTCCCAAACCAGGAGGTGATATTGCCAGTCAGGATGCTCTCTATTGTACATGAGTAGAAGTTCTTAAGGATCTTCTGACTGACATGGAACTTCCTTAGGCGCCTGAGGAAGTAGAGGCGTTGTCGTGCCTTCTTCACAACACTGTCAATGTGTGTGGTCCATGTCAAGTCCTCGGATATGTGGGCTCCAAGGTACTTAAAACTGTTCACTCACTCAACCGGTGCCCCGTCGATGCTGAGGGGGCTGTAGTCCCTGACCCCCGACCTCCTAAAGTCCACAATCATCTCCTTTGTTTTGCTGACGTTCAGTGAGAGGCTGTTCTCCTGGCACCATCCCGCCAGGACCTTGACCTCTTCCAGGTAGGCCCTCTCGTCGTTTGCAGAGATCAGGCCCACCACTACTGTGTCGTCAGCAAATTTGATGATTGTGTTGTTTTTCCGCTGAGCCACACAGTCATGTGTGTACAGGGAGTAGAGGAGGGGACTCAGAACACAGCCCTGGGGGGCCCCTATGTTGAGGGTGATGGATGAGGAGGTGCAGTTGCCTGCTCTCACCACCTGGGGTCTGCCCGTCAAGAAGTCTAAGACCCACTTGCAGAGGTCATAGTTCAAGCCCAGGTCCCTGAGCTTGGCTATGAGTTTGGAGGGGACTATGGTATTGAATGCTGAGCTGTATTCGATGAATAGCATTCTCACATAGTTCCCCTGCCTCTTGTCCAGGTGTGATGCTGCTGTGTGCAGCACATGGGCTATGGCGTCCTCTGTGGACCTGTTGGGGCGGTATGCAAATTGCAGGGGGTCCAGGTTGATGGGGAGGGAGGAGCAGATGTAGCCCTTTACTAGCTTCTCAAAGCACTTCATGGCTATGGAGGTGAGAGCTACAGGGCGGTAGTCATTGAGGCAAGCAGGCTTGGATTTTTTAGGTACAGGGATGATAGTGGACTTACATATCATTAGATACTATATCTATATCTATATCTGAACATATCCCTTACCTACTCTTACTAGTTACGCTGCTGCCCAGGTGTCTTTATACCTGTATCACTGTACATATTAATACTACAACTCTGTGTACATCTGATTAGCACTATACTCAGTAGTAGTAATTTCTATACTGTATCTTATGCCCCGTTTAGTCACTACATGACTTGACTTGTTTAAAGAAGACGTGTCCAGCCCATGGGGACATTAACGTGTGTTGTCGGGCCTTACAAATAAATTAGATTTGATTTGATTTACATTGCATATTACTATTGCACATTACTGTTATTTTTTCACTCTGGTTGGATGCCAAACCTCTTTTTGTTGTACTGTGCTGTATAATGACATTTGACATTTTATCTAATCTAATCAAATTTTCAAAATATTTGAATCCAGTGGTAGGCTATTAGTTGGGTCATCTGTGGCACTTCCGTGACCGTGGAGAGCGAAGGTCCGTTTCTCAATGGATTTGTCATCTAGGAGGGTTAATAAAATTTTTTAGCCGGGGTGTATTTTTTAAAAAGGCGGGGGAAATTTGTGAGAGACCAAAATCCCAAATGGCTGCGGTGGAAATTAACTTTTTAATGGTTTGACCTACAATGATGCACAATACATGGTTTCAGAGCTTACTTTGGTCAAGGAATACATATTTGGTCTTTATATAATGATTCAACCTATTGTTGACCTTCAAATGCAAGATGGCTGACAATTTTGAGCTCCAAAAGAGTTTTTTTTCAAAATCGTCACATAGGCTCTAATGAAAGCTCTGCTCATGATGAGTTGAGTTATGGACAGAGGGGATAGGTGGGTATCTTCCACCATACTCCATCCATCTGTGAAAGTCGGAGACATGAGAACCCCCGTTTGCTTCAGCAGGGTGGGTTATTGGCCCCAGATGAGAGGAGAGAGAGAGTAGGGTAAAACTGCAGTGCCGCAGCCTATACATAGGAGGGGCCTGTACTGTGCGTTGGGGGCCTGTACTGTGCGGTGCACTACTGCGCATGCGAGAAACAAAGTAACATATAATATAGGACACTAGAAACATAAAGTAACATACAGAACATAAAGTAACATACGGAAAATAGGACCTAATGTCCAAAATATTTTTGTATTAAACTGAATATCAATTGGATTAGGAGTAACCAAATAAAGCATTCAATGCAACCAATTGTCTATAGACTAGAATTTTTATCTTAAACTGAATATCAATTGGATTACCAGCCCTGACTGTTACTCTAAGCTTAACCTCTTCTGGATGAGGGCCTAAACTTAACCCTTAGACTAGATTAGAATTACTTTACTTTGTTTCTCGCATGCGCAGTAGTGCACCGCACAGTACAGGCCCCCAACGCACAGTACAGGCCCCTCCTATGTATGGGGCTGCGGCACTGCAGTTTTATGCTATTGGAGAGGCTTGAATGAATGAATGAATGAAAACTTTATTTAACAGATTGCAGAATGGGTACAATACAGTACGGCTCAATACATACAATTGTTAAGGGGATGCAGACCTGAGAAAGACGTTTGTCTTGTTTCCATCAGGGTCCCCCATTTTCAATTCATATAGACATTTATGACATACATAACATACATGACATTTATGGCATAGGGACATATAGGTATTTAGTACTGATACATTTGTGACATAGGCGGTATTCAAATATACAGTACTGTTACCCCTAGATCCTGACAGAGTATATACATATGATGGGGAGGGGACTGTACATTAGGAGGGGGTGGGTGGGTGGGAGGGGAATATACATACGGCGGGGAGGGAATATATACATGCGGTGGGGAGGAGACTGTCTATTAGGAGGTGGTGGGGGTTTTGGGCATTTACGGTGGCCAGTTTCGAATTGCAGCCTCCCGTAGGTGCTCTTTAAGGGCGGTTTTGAATGTGGGCAGGGATTCACATTCCTTTACAGCTTTGGGTAGGGCGTTCCACATTGTTGTGGCATAATTGCGAAACGTGTTTAGTCCCTTGTTTGAGCCGAATCTGGGTTTAACATGATTTGTTGAGCTTCCTCTGGTGTAGTGGTTGTGGTATTCACTGACCTTTGGGAAGTATTTTGACATGTACATGGGCACCCCGGTCGTATAGTGTATCTTGTAGACCAGGCCCATTGCAAGTTGCTGTACTCTGTCGTCTACTCTAAGCCATCCTAGGTTGGCAAAGTGGGCAGGGGTGAGGTGGGTTCTGGGGTTCAGGTCAAGTAGTAGTCTGACCAGTTTGTTTTGTGATGTTTGTAATTTTGTTTTAAGCGCCTTTGAGGTGCTTTGGTACCATGAGGTGCACGCATAGTCATAGTACCCTTGAATGAGTGCTCCTGCCAGAGTCCTCAGGGTATTCTTGTTTACCAGAGAGGAGATCCGGTACAAGAATCTAGTTCGTTGGTTGACTTTTTTTATTACATTGGATGCCATTTTGTCACAGGAAAGATTTGCCTCTAGGATGGAACCCAGGTAGGTAATTTCGTCTTTCCTTGTGACAATATTGTCACCCACTGTAACTGAGAAGCCGTCGGTCTTGCTGAGTTTGTTATTTGAACCGAAGAGAAGAGCTTTGCGAGCCTTCAGAATCCTTTGGCAATCTGCGCATGCGTATGGGGAGTAGGTGCTGAAAAAGGGACTATAGCTTGGCTGATTAAGTTCCGATCGATTTGGAATCGGTTGCGCCGTGTTCAGGAGACTCAGGCATATAAAAGTCTATACGATCATGTTTCTAGCACCCACACAGCCGTAGCTACAACCACTTACATCAAGGCTCTCATCCACATTCATTCATTTGCTCCCCCACCATCTCCTCCATGATTTCAGAATCCCGGAAGTGTTGCGGTGGTCTATGATTGTCTTATTATAAGTCTATGCTGCTTTAAAGCGTGCATTGACTATAAACTACATTTACCATAATGCATGTCAATTATGTGACCGCCAAAGTGGCGGCATCCCATGTAGATGGCAATGTAGCCTTACATCAGTGTTTAACTACGGCGATTTCACCATCAAGTCGAATTGAGAATTGAACATCTTCATTAGTGTCGTGATGCCAACATGTCCAGTAAGAGAAAAGTTGATGGAGATGGAAGGCAGTTTCAAGAAAGATGTGAAAGTGAAAACATGTTTGTGCTTCAAGGATAAGAAGAAACGGTATGTCTTTTGTGTTATGATGCGGCGTCTGTCGTCAAAGAGTACAATCTACGTCTGCATTTTGACACCAAACACCAACCGCATGCCAGATTTAGCCTCCAAGAAAAACAACATTGTCCAAGAATTAAAAGGCAGACTGCAATCGCAGCAGAGTATGTTCACAGGAGCTACAGCCAGAAAACATGCAGCAGTGAAAGCTAGCTTTATTGTGGCTGAAGAAATATTGTCTGAACTGTCCGATCCAAACTGGCTGTGTGACTTTGCTGTTGTGTGACATAACGAGCATCTCGCCAAATGTAATCAGAAGCTGCAGGACGCAAACAAGTCTCACCCAAAACCTGACCAATATAGTTGTGAACTGAGACAACCCTTATTTTTGAGTACAGTTACAGTTGTGCGTTCATGCAGAGAAAATGTTTTCTGTAATCAAACTATCTCCCATTAGTTGGATGTATGGCCTCTGCAAGTTTGAGTGCAGCCATTTGTTTTAGTAAAAATGCTACATCTGTCCCACGTGTTCTTACTTAGCAGCTCACAGTGTTGGTTGCACCATAGTTCTGCCCCTCTGAATGAACCTCAGTAAATATGCAAATTAACTGATAGATACACAAAATGTATGTATTTATGTTAACCCTTTAATCGCGTTGACGCTTTTCAGCATCATTCCCCGCCATGCTTATTCTGCCGATGACGCTGTACAGCGTCATTGATATCAATATTTCAAAAATCTGTGATCGAAATCATATTTCTCCCCCGGAGACATTATATGTACTGGTGAACCCCTGTCGACTCTCGAACGGTTCAAGAGCGCCATCTGGTGGCCGATCGGCAGATCGCCCAGGGCATAAACAGGGAAGTGACGCTGGTGCTCATTTCAATTTGGTCCGATCACTCTGTATAGGTCCCGGGACTCGAGCTCGACACAATGGATATCGATCCGTTGCCAATAACTCAATAAACAACATGATTTGGACGTATATACTATTATACAACCTGGAAATGGATCGGGTATTTCTATATCCAATAATAGAAAAAATTCTGTTCCACGCTCATCTCCCAACGGCGCGAGGAAGCTACGGTGAGTTTCAGCGTTATTTTGTAATGTCTTCTATACTAACTGCTCCAATGATCATATCACCCACACTAGATGAATGATATAACATTGCCCATGGAATTATAAACGACCCCCCGCCCATCCGGTCAACATCAGATGATACGTAGTAACTTCTAGAACCACGTCCAGTTGAAATTTTTTATCTCGCGCCGATTGCTATCAAACTGTATTTCATCATCAATATAATGCATTTGGAGCTATAAATCACGTTCTGGAGAAAGCTGCAGAAAACGATAAAAACATACTTATACTTTAGACCGTATTTTAGTATGAATATGTGAATGAAAAAGTATAACGTTGCTACACCCTGAACAATAGATATAGGAATTTGAATGGGCCATGGTAATGTCAATTTAGCAATAAATTTTTAAAAGTTATAGCCCTGCAAAGAAGGGGAACTTCTCCATGTTAAATAGGGCTGGCGAGGGATGGTAAATTATGAATTTAACCCCGGCGATCAAAGGGTTAATTGAATTGTGTTTTCATTTCAGCTAAATAAGTATGTACATTTTGTTTGGTTTGGTAAACATTGCGCTAGGGGCAGGTATAACCTTGTTCCCAGGGTTATCACCGTGAGATAAAGCCTGGTAAAGAACTACTGTCGAAAGTGTCTATGGGGTAGAATTTCCAGTGTATGTATTTCCCCTGGAAGCTGCCTCCGATTTACGATTTACAAGCGTCTGCTTTGTTCTTTGTTTCTCTGGGGACTATAAACCGATCTGGGCTGACCGGAACCGGTACGCCTGTACTTCCTGTACTTCCATTTAGACAGTTTAGGAGGCATATCTTGTCCAGCCTAGGGCAGGTAAAATAAGAGATTTCTTCTTCCTGTTTCTGTCGGCCATGGGATTTAGTGGATCATATTAAGTGAACTATATGTACTGAAGACACAGTTGGACTGTAACAATTCCATGTATGAATAAATACAAATGTTATGAAAATGAAAAATAGCCTGATCATTGATTGATAGAGTAATATGTGGTTCTTAACCTGATAAATCAAAAGGATTTATGTAAAAATAACATATACATCTATGCAAATGCATATTGCGGTGGAATTATGCTAACAATGACCCAGTTGGAACTGAAAGAATGATTACTTGAATCAAGGATAGAAGCTGATATTAGCTTATCTGTGCAGAATCTCACTTCAGTTTACAATGTGTAGCTGAAAAGAGACTGTTTGAATGCAAAGAGACAGGCAGGATACCGGGGGTGGGGGGGCTGCCCAAAATCAGACATTTCTAAGAAGCTGCGCTTCGTATGTTAATAGTGGCATTCAGACATGTAACAAAAAAATGCAAACCTAGAATTTCTAACAGGAAACAAGCTTCCTGTGTTGCAACGGGCAGTTGTATCGTTATGTTTTACGTATAGTGTGGGGGACTGAAAGTAACACCTCTGTGTCTCCTTGCATCTTTACGAAGAAATATAGAATAGAAAAACGTAGGCAATTTCAACAGAAGTGGATTGTAGACATTTTTTAAGCAGGGTTAAAGAGCAAATACAAAAATTTAGATTTTCCTATCACAATATGTCATATTTGTAACTTGGAAGTAATAGAATATAAGTGATAAATACATAAACAGTTATTTAACAATATGTAAAGCAAGGAGTAGTTACATTTATTTTACATTACATTTACATTTATACTGTCTTTGGCACTTTGAGGGCAACCAAAATGCTGACGTGGCCCTCTGTGAAAATGAGTTTGACACCCCTGTTTAAAGAGACATTCTAAAATGATACCTCCCTGTTAATTCGGACCCGGTCTACACCTTTGCCTAGATGGAAATTCTTCTCACCTGAGGACAGCTGTGTGCTTTTCCTTAACTATCACTGTACCCACCATAAAAAAAGGTACTTTACTCCTTCACCACTGGACAAGTCCATCCATATGTGGCTGTGTCACATAATCAAACTGTTAATATCTTCTATTAAAACATTACGAATACCATCAAATTGTTAATCTATTCTATTTTTACATAGGTCAGTTGAGAGCTCTTGTCAACTCTCCACATTCATAAAGGTTGAGTGAATTTAATCGAATAATTCTTACCCCAATCAGTAACTACACTGTGGGATTATGGACATGGTTGTTTGACCGTTGAGCATATTGTCCCCTAGTTAATATTCACGACATCTTTAAATCCAAGTGTTTTGATGTTTGGGGAATATTTGATTCTTCTAAAATAAGACGTACGATTATTATGAGTCACCGAAAGCCACTGCGTAAAAAACATCCGAATATCACATCAAGTACCGTATCGATCTGCTGGTATAAATGGGCTAACAAGGCCTGCTGGTATAAATGGGTTAACAAGGCCTGCTGGTATAAATGGGCTAACAAGGACTGCTAATAGACTGCAAATCTGGTATGTCATAAATGTATAGATGTAGCAGTACTGACTATCTGTATGTCATGTATGTCATATATGTCCTGATGAATTGAAAATGGGGGACCCTGATGTAAACTAGACGAAAGTCTTTCTCTGGTCTGCATCCCCTTAACAATTGTGTGTATTGAGCTGTACTGTATTGTACCCATTCTGCAATCTAATACGGCCAATGTGTACTAGTACGGACGACCAGCTAAACTGAAAGCAAATGTGGAGCGCTGGGCTCGAACTGACGAGCCCAGCGTCTCCAGCATTTCGTGGCGAGTGCCTTGCCCACTACGCCATGTAGCCGCCCTCCATCTTGCATTTTAAGGTCAACAATAGGTCAAATCATTATATAAACACCAAATATGTATTTCTTGACCAAAATAAGCTCTGAAACCATGTATTGTGCATCATTGTAGCCGGTCAAACCATTAAAAAGTTAATTTCCACGGCAACCATTTTGGATTTGGTCACTCACAAATTTCCTCCGCCTTTTAAAAAAATACACCCCGGCTACATTTGTTTATTAACCCTCCTAGATGACAAATCCATTGAGAAATGGACCTTTGCTCTCCACGGTCACGGAAGTGCCACAGATGACCCAACTAATATTCTTCCTTTATGCAGACGTGCCCTCAGAATGTGTATGCCCATTTCACAAGTTTTCCTTTGTCCATCTGCAGAGGGTAAACTACAGACTGGTAAACATGAAGCTAACATCATATAGGTTAAAAGAACACGCCAACATTTTGGGAAATTAGCTTATCGTCTTCTCCAGAGAGAGACAAGAAGATAGATAGCAGTTTCTTCTGTGCGTTAAGTAGAAAGCTATCTGGCTGCTAGCCTAGCTTAGCACAATGAATGGAAGCGGACAGTGACGGGGTAGCCTAGGCATTGTCCAACTAACACCTCTCCCGAAGGCTACCCATCAGTGTCCGCTTCCATTCATTGTGCTAAGCTAGGCTAACATGCAGCCAGATAGCTTTCTACTGAACGCACAGAGATGAAACTGGTATCTATCTTCTTGTCTCTCTCTGGAGAAGACTGTAAGCTAATTTCCCCAAATGTTGGAGTGTTCCTTTAACATAATTTGTGATTTACTAAGTGTGAATGATGTATGTGGTTGTGCAGGCCTCTGCCGTACAGGACTGGAAGGGAAGTCCTACGGGGACACGTTTTCCTGGTGGTTCCCCCTAATCTCTGCATCCCTGGAGTTCAGCCCTGAGGGCCAAAGACATACACGGGTCATATGGAGACACAATGACACCACGGCTGAGACGGGACGAGGCAGGATGGAGAACAGTCACTGGGTGATGCGGAAGCTCACCCAGTTTGACCAAGGCCTCTATCAGTTGAAAGACATAAAGGGACGGGTGATAGTGTCGAAGAAGATCGAGGTATCAGGTGAGTGTCTATTAAAGCTACAATCCATCTAAAGTGGTTACATTCACTAGTGTTTGACCTCTGGATGGGAAATAAGCTTCTTTGGACTTCCTTAGCCCATTACAACTCGAAATACATAATATACATTTTACTCCACTGTTTGACAGTGATGTAAATACACCTTTTTGTTACAGTATGTATGTACAACTCATGGTCAGCTGTCGGATGTCACATTGGAAATAATACATTTCAGAGTGACAAAACAAAAACACAAGTTCAATAAATCACTATAAACTAGGGCTGAACAACTACCCTGGTGCAGTAGTGCAGTATCCAAATCGCAGGAGGTAATATTGTTTATTATATATAATATTTGTAATATTTCTTAAAGGTGAGTTTCAAAATGCCATGCCAAATTCATTATTGTGGCGCTTTCAAGTTTTGTTTTATTTGTCACATAAAGCACATGTACATTACAGTGAGATGCTTGGTTCTGTACATGAGCCCCTTGAGAATGTGTTTCATACAGTACAAAAGTAAAAAGAATAAAGTCCAAACACTATACAACATATACAATATACAAACTAAAGTACAGCCTAAAGTAAGTACAAAATGCAAACAACGAGGTACAAAATGCAAATAAATGTAAAATGCTAAATTTAGGTATGGATGTAGTGCACATCTCTTTGTAATAAATATATCTAAATATATATATATAAAAAATACAAATATGGTGTAGTGTTAAAAAGTGTTTAAAGTGTCTAGATCATATTCTGCAAACTTAGGAAAACATCTTTATTTGGTACAGATCGCCACAAAAATCACACCATGATAATTTAAATATGTTTTTCCAATGAAAATGATAATAACAGAAACATATTGTGAATCATATCGTTCAGCCCTACTATAAACAACGCAGGCACACCCATCATAGATTGGGCAATTGAAGGACAACACTACAGTTTTTTGACAGGTGGGTGAATTTGGTATTAAATTTTGGTGGCACAAAAAGGTGAAGTTACAAAATAGACAATAGCTTGGATTACATTATGCAGCTCGTACAAAAACACGTTGCTTTTGATTGATTGTTTTATATGTTTTATGAAGCAGTGAAACAGAAAGTGCCCTAGCTGTAGTTCCTCAAACTGCTGCAGTCTGAATAGTTCTAATAATATTTATCCCAATTGGAGTCACCACCAAAGTCTCTTCGGTTTTTGTGGTGTGAAATTAAAAGCTTTAGCGTATTTCAAAACCCAAGGAAACTAAAACAGAAGGAAGGGTCACTGTGTAGCTCTCGAATGCACATTGGTGCCAAGTGTGGAAACTTTCAGTTCGCCTGACATTGAGTTGAATGGGATCAGCCATCTCCTCGTTTATGATCCGTCACTTGAACAGGTTATTACCTCGGATGTCAGAATCAAAGGCAATTTGTTGCATTGTTAACTAGCTAATGTTTGATATAATTGGTTGATGTATATTTAAATTTTTAATACAGGCTTCAATAGAACTGGCATCAAGCAGAGCATAGAATGTTGGTCTTCTGCCGTCACAACTCTTCCTTCTTTTATAGTTTCCTTGGTAAAACGGTAACCTAGTTTTTCCTAAGTGAAAATGTTTTGGTTATTTTTGTTTCATCATGCCATTACACGTTTGTCTTTCTAACGCCTCCCTCTCACGTCTTCTGTGTTTCAGAACGCATCTTACATCTGAACATGGTGGCGGGCAGCGATCTCAACATTACGTTTAATCTGGAGCCTTCCTTGAGCAATGTCTACTACTACGATTCGAGGGACGGTCCCATCGATATCGTTATCCGCGGTAGGCTGGATAAATATTCTTTCGATGGCAGGAGTCAGATATGGAAATATAACACCTGGTTTCAGTTTATGATTCATGAACTTAAAACCACGGATAGTGGCTCGTTTCACCTGCAAGACCCGGATGCCAACCCTGTCCTGACAGTATACCTAATCGTGACTGGTGAGTGACAGTCCATCCTCCCTATCATATCTCTACTGTATGTACATTCTGCTCTTGGGGCTGGGAGATTTACCATAATATAGCGAGGTATACCGTCATGGAACCCAAGCCACGTGTGCATGTCACATGCTCTCCCAACACTTTCTCACGATTTGATTTGATTATATCTTTATTTATCTCGAACACAACACGCATACAAATCACTGTAGAGACAAAATGTAAACATAAACAAATTAGTCTGACTTTATCCATAGAAAAACTAACAAGGATGAGTTGGAGAAGGGGCAGAAGGAAGCACAGCTCATCTAGTCCTGCCCCTTTCTTACAATATTGTAACATTTAAAATAAAACTCTCTTAGTACCTAGGAGAGAGAACAAATAAAATAGGCTAATTGTTGATACATGAATATAAGATACAATAAGATATTCCTTTATTGATCCCCTTGGAAAAATGTGGGCATCATAGCAGCATGGGGGAGGGGTTACAGGTATGGGCAGGGTAATAGTAGAAAGACATAAATATAGGCAATAGAATTATAATGATAATTATAATAATAAATGGTGTAAACAATATAATTAACCCTGAATATAAGAATATGAGAGTAAACAGTGTAATCAAAGGTGCAGATGAAGGTCTGTATGGCCCATCAGTTACATTATACATTACAATAAATATGGGCAATAAAGAATTAGAATCTGAATATATACTAATATGAGTGAAGTCAAGTAAACAGTATACACGGGTGTAGTATGCACAAGGTACCCTAACTGGCGTGATATACGGCATCCGTTGTAGTCCGTACAGGTTAGGTGGTAAAGAGTCGGACACACTCTGTGATCAGACATTCCTAGTATTAGTAGTATAATAGTAGTAGTATTTAGTTTAGTTAGTTTAGTTTATTTGACAATTTGACAATAAAATTCATCACAACAAGTCATCCATCCGAAAACTATCAAGGATGGCACAAAAAAGTCAGACTAAATTAAAAAGTCAAATACAACATTATTAATAAAATATGTACAACATGTCCAGATCTCATACACTAGTAAAATATAACATGTGAGGCAGGAATATTAATCTATAACATAAGTCTCCCCCCTGTTCGACAGATTCTGCCCTGCCGTGGTTTCCCATCGGTGTTGCTGTAGGTGTGGCCGTTGTGGTGGTTCTCTGCTGCTGCTGTGTGAGGAGGTGCTGCTGCAAGAAGAGCTCCACCAAGACGGACAGCTCTGGTGCTCAGACCGCAGCAGCCCCGGATCTGCAGTCTCCCGTGTGTCGACTCACGTATAACCATGACGTGAGTCCGTTTGAAATGCAAATGTGCGTGCGGTGCGTGCGTGCGAGCGAGCGAGCGAGAGAGAGAATCCAGGATCCAGGAAAAACAAACAAGGTTTCTATGGGGGAGACAGTGACTCAGGAGGTAGAGTGGTAGTCGGAACCTTTTTCCGGTTCGATTCCCAGGCAGCATTGATTGATTGAACGTTTTATCAGAATCCATTATGCAGAATGGGTACAATACAGTACGGCTCAATACACACAATTGTTAAGGGGGTGCAGACCAGAGAAATACTTTCGTCTTGTTTACATCAGGGTCCCCCATTTTCAATTCATCAGGACATACCGGTACATGACATACAGATAGACAGTACTGTTACATCTAGACATTTATGACATACCAGATCTACAGTACTGTTTGTGAGTACAAAAAGAGTCTAAAAAGAGAGTATATACATTTGAGGGGGAAGAAACTGTACATGGGAGGAAATTGGGTAGGTGTAGGTGGGGTGGGGGGGGGGGGGGGGAACTGTACATTGGAGGTGGTTGGGTGGGTGGGGTGGGGAGGGGGGGTTTGGTAGGCGGGGTGGGAGGAAACTGTACATTGGAAGGGGTTGGGTTTGGACATTTACAGGGGCCAGTTTAGAATGTTTAGAATTGCAGTCTCCCGTGTGTCGAAGTGTCCTTGAGCAAGACACTTACGGTAACCCCTAATTTGAACGCAAAGGCTGGCTATGTGTAAGTCCCACCATAACTAGAGATGCACCAATCCACTTTTTTCAGTTCTGATACTGATACCTGAATTTGGATATCTGCAGATACCGATACTGATACTAGAGCTAGGTTACATGAGGCTGTAATAAACACAGCACTTTTTTATTACACTTTTAGCACCTGGAAAAGCGCTATATAAAATAGATGTATTATTATCATTATTATTATTATTATTATTATTATTATTATTATTATTATTATTAAAAGAGCAAGAAAATATACATAAAAAGCATTACATTGACCAATTGCACAGTGGCTCGGGAGGTAGAGCAGTCGTCTGGTAATCAGGAGGTTCCCGGTTGATAATTGGCGTCACTGTATCAATATAATATTGCCATGCAAAATATTGCGATATATTGCTCTAACAATTTTTTTCCACTACAATATTTTTATAAACAGCAGTTGAACCCTATTAATCAGTTATTCACATTTTAGCTGATGTGTTTAAAATCTGCTACCATACGAACCAACACACATTTGTGATGTCCCATGAAAATGACATTGAATTAATGAATAATATTTTTATAGAGGTATATATCAGGGAGGCTTGTTATAACAACTACGTTCTATGTGTTGGTGTGTATGTGCGTTTGAACATTTGCTCACTCCAATCACATTCAACCCAACATAACGAGACCACAAAGCATGCTGTGTTGGCCCCTTCATACAACAGCATGTTTCAGTAAGACTGCTGGCAAAGCAATTTTGTGTTTATAGGTATTAAGTATTAAAGGTCACATATTATACTCCGTTAACCTCTTCCACCCGACGGGACCGGTCCCAAAATGACATCACGTCATAAATCAAGCTCTCTACACTGTCTGACATAATTATTTATTTTATTTTTTTAACATATTCAAGAATAAACATCATAACCATGTCACAACAGCAGTTATAATGTATATTTTCATCAATCCATTTGTTCACCAATAGGTTAAAGTGTTATTAGTTAGATTTTAGTTTTTTTAAATGTGTTGTTATCGCGGAAATCGACCATTTTGAATTACCGGCCGTCGGTGACTGTAGTCATTTTGAGTCATTTTGAAAGTGGACATCCCGAGCTTTCAATGAGCGTTGGAATCTTTCAAAACTACACTTCCCAAAGGGTTCTAGTTTTCTGCAAGCAAATGACTTCCTGATTATTATTAAAACATTTTCTTATTACTCTGGATTATATAGAACAAAACTGAACATTATTGGCATATATTGGAGTGCAGTTAGTTTGTCTCCCCTATTTTGAGCATTTAGCAACCATCCGATTTGAAATCAGTTTCAAAATGGCGGGGCTCTTGCAAGAATAAAAAACCTACTGTACATACATTTCATTTCGTAGATTTCATTATCTGTTCTTCATGCACGCCTGGTGATACTAAATCCAAATTGAACTCCGCCATTTGAAAGAGAAGATTTGGCCCAATCCATAAATGTGAGAATTGGCTATAATAAAGTAATAGTAATTTATAGGCCTGCTATTCTATATTCTATAATAATATTTCAAATTGCATTGGTCCGGATGGGAGAATTCAGTACTGTATCTACAAAACCTTCTGTTTAATCATCTTTATTCACTTCCTTAGATTTTTTGTAGACGTGATCTCAAGAAGGTACTGAACGAGCTCAGTGGCAGTTCTTCATGTCTGGTAATTTTTAGCATGGTGTTATTCACTTTCAAAGATGCAAAGAGAAATCATAATTCATATTCTCCTTTGTTTCATCACAATTTAAGCAAGCCTAGTAATAGACAATATTTCTGACACTGGGAATACATTCACTGAGGTCCATAGATGTCCCTAGATACCAAGAACATGCAAATGGACCTTGTAGAAGTGGAGCAATATTCCATTTAATTAGGTGTGTATTTTAGGCGGAATTTCAGAAAATAGGGCTCCGGGCTTAACTCTTTGGACGCCTGACCCGAGGATAGTCGGGTTATCTCGCCGACCGTTCAGCGCCAGACCCGAGTATAGCCGGGTTTTCATCGTTATTTCTTTTATTCGATATTTCCATTCACACAGACTCTGGGTTAACATGGGGAATCATCCTGAGAAGGCCAAAGTGCAATACCGGCCGCATCCACCCAGGTGGCAGTATTGAATGATTGATTGAAAAGTGTATTAACAGATTGCAGAATGGGTACAGTACAGTACAGCTCAATACATACAATTGTTAAGGGGATGCAGACCAGAGAAAGACTTTCGTCTTGTTTACATCAGGATCCCCCATTTTCAATTCATCATAACATATATGACACGCACAACATACAGATAGACAGTACTGCTACATCTATACATTTATGACATACCAGATTTGCAAATACAGTACTGTTTGTGATACAAAAAGTGTCCAGAAAAAGAGTGTATATACATTTGACGTAGAAACTGTACATTGGAGGAGGTTGGGTAGGTGGGGTGGGGTTGGGTGGGTGGGTGGGTGGGTGGGGCTGTACATTGTAGGTGGGGGGGGGCGGGGGGGTTGGACACTGTACATTGGAATACTGACAAAGCCATACTTGGTAATTTACTGTACAACAGTATCGAGCACCCTTTGAAACATTATATCTTGGCCTGTGCGGCGATCAAATGTCTCTGGGCGCACTTTTCTTTGTTGGGCGAGGCGGTCTGGTATCCCGATCGCATTGAGAAGCATCAAATGCCTCCGATGCATCTGTTGTGGTGGATTATGTTGGCGACACGATGGACACCGGTACTTGGACTCGCGATCAGACAATTGGAATATTCTTTTTGGGGTACCTCCTACTAGTGAAGGTAAGGATTAAATTATATCAATCCTGCTTTGATCCAACCATGATTTCACCTCGATCGCAACGTGTGTGTGTGTGTGTGTAACGTTACTCCACAACTTATGTCGTTGGTGACGATCAAAGCATCAAAAAACAACCCCCCCCCCCCCCTTTCATGCATTCATGATGAAACATAATACCTATTATAAATATTTGATTTGTAAATAGTAGCGTGTCCAGGCGAGAAACGGCAACGCTTTTAGTGAAATTCACGTTTTGCTGCATATCGTATATTTGCTGCAAACACCGCCACTTATTCCTATCTTTTAGAGCGTTGGCGTGGTAGGAACTAATATGCTCTAGGCCCCCGGCGCTCAAAAAGTTAAGAGGTTAATATAATAATAATAATAATTAATTTTATTTATATAGCGCTTCTCAATGACCCGAAGTCGCTGACAGTAGTTAGGAACATAGTAAAAACAAATAAACAAAAACAAAAGAAACATGAGACCATGGGGGGAACAGGGAAAGACAGCATGAGATAGCACAAAAAGACAGAGCGACAGGAGACGGACATCAATCGGGTTGGAGGGGGGGGGTTATGGGTGGGGGGGGTTGAAGGCAAGGGAGAACAGGTGGGTTTTGAGGCGAGCTTTGAAGGTGGAGGGGTCTATGCTTTAGGGGAGGCGTCTATGTAGGGGAGTGTAGGGGAGGCGTCTATGCTTTACCCAAACGGTTCATGCGTTTTGCGAATATGATTGGCCACTGATGTTTCTGGTCATGTGACATGTGCGCCCAATCGCGTGACGCGCCCATTTCCGCGTCGACCTGCAGCAAACCCTAACCCTAACCCTAACCGTTCTATCGCCATGCTTTAAGTCTTCTAAGACAAACTCTAACCTTAACCAACTTCTTTTTTTTTATCCACTTTTTCTCCCATTTTCTATTTTTTCTCCCATCCCAATTTTTTTTCGTATCGTCCAATTCAACCCTCCCCTGTCTTTGAACGCTTTTTCATGCCTCCCATAAGCCGGCTGCAATGTGGACTAAGTCATACATAGCACGAGTCCCCTCCGATACTCGAGGTAACAGCAGTCTCATCTTTCCACCTGCGCGGCTGGATCTTTCAGCGTCAGGGGTCTGGGCTTTGGAGGGGCCCTGCCCCCGTCGCTTCCTGATTCTACCAACCGACCTGTAGGAGTCGCTGTCCACAACGCCCGATCCCCACCCATCAGTTTCCCTCCCCCTAATACTGCCAATGTGTATTAGTGCGGACGACCAGCTAAACTGAAAGCAATGTGGAGCGCTGGGCTCGAACAGGGAGGCTTACCTGTTCGAGCCCAGTCTCCAGTATTCGTGGTGAGCGCCTTGCCCACTGCACCACGTAGCCGCCTAACCTTAACCAACTTCGAAAGAGTGCCTAAGCTTAACCGGGGAAAGAACTTGCCGTCACACGATTGGTGCGACCAGAAACATCAGTGGCCAATCAGAGCGCAAAACGGGAACGCGGAAGCATGCACAGTTTGGGTAAAGCAATGACGCGTAGGGGAGTCTCTGATGGACTGAGGGAGGGAGTTCCAGAGTCGGGGTGCAGTGCGAGAGAAGGCCCGATCACCAACGTTTTTGAGTTTCGATGTCGGGACAGTGAGGGAGGCAGTGGAGGAGGACCGGAGGGAACGGGTGGGGCGGTAGGGAAGAAGGAGATCAGTCAGGTAGGGGGGGGGGGGGGGGGGGGGGCAGGCTGTGGAGGGCTTTGAAGGTGAGGAGTAGTGTTTTGAAGTTTATGCAGTGTTTGATCGGGAGCCAGTGGAGAGAGTGGAGGACAGGAGTGATGTGTTCACGGGACCGGGTGTTAGTGAGGAGGTGGGCGGCTGAGCTTTGGACCATTTGCAGTTTATGGAGGGAGTGGAAGGTGATGCCAGTGAGGAGGGAGTTGCAATAGTCCAGGCGGGAGGAGATAAGGCGTGTATGAGAGTTAATATAGATCTCTGAGGTCCCCAAAACATGTCTTTGACATTTTCTGCTGAAATTACTACTCGGATTGTGCATTCTAGCATGCCTCTATACCCCTCTGTTACAGTCCTGAGTCCTGACAGGCAGTTTCCTCCTCTATACCCCTCTGTTACAGTCCTGACAGGCAGTTTCTGCCTCTATACCCCTCTGTTACAGTCCTGACAGGCAGTTTCTGCCTCTATACCCCTCTGTTACAGTCCTGACAGGCAGTTTCTGCCTCTATACCCCTCTGTTACAGTCCTGACAGGCAGTTTCTGCCTCTATACCCCTCTGTTACAGTCCTGACAGGCAGTTTCTGCCTCTATACCCCTCTGTTACAGTCCTGACAGGCAGTTTCTGCCTCTATACTCCTCTGTTACAGTCCTGACAGGCAGTTTCTGCCTCTATACCCCTCTGTTACAGTCCTGACAGGCAGTTTCTGCCTCTATACTCCTCTGTTACAGTCCTGACAGGCAGTTTCTTCCTCTATACTCCTCTGTTACAGTCCTGACAGGCAGTTTCTTCCTCTATACCCCCTCTGTTACAGTCCTGACAGGCAGTTTCTTCCTCTATACTCCTCTGTTACAGTCCTGACAGGCAGTTTCTTCCTCTATACCCCTCTGTTACAGTCCTGACAGGCAGTTTCTTCCTCTATACCCCCTCTGTTACAGCCCTGACAGGCAGTTTCTGCCTCTATACTCCTCTGTTACAGTCCTGACAGGCAGTTTCTGCCTCTATACCCCTCTGTTACAGTCCTGCCTCTGTAGCTTTAAATGCTAATAAGATAGATAAGATACTTTATTGATCCCCTTGGGGAAATTCCAGTGACATACACATACAGCTCATCGTCTCATTAACAACATCATATCACAATCATTACATTTTTACAGTAACAAAGTAAACGCAGCACTGCTGGGAATTGTGCATGAACTCCGGCGCGCCTGGCTCACCAAATTCAGATCAAACCTAAGAAGTAAGATCCAGCATTTGCATGCTTTACTTCTCACCTAAAATGTTGTCAGAAGCGTGTTTTCGATAACCGTCTAGTGGAAAAAAACAAGCAACCTGCCATTTTGTACAAAGCACGTTTTTCACATGCACACGCATGAGTCCAGGTCCAGGCATGGTCTATGATCCCCAATTGACATGTGACGGAGAGGCAAATCTGAGTGGCTTGTTGAAGCATGTTTTCACAGTTTGTAGTGTAGTCTTAGTAGGCGTTAATATTGCAAGTGGGTGCCCGGAGTAATTAAGTTCTGTAATAATAATTTCGATTTTGCTGCAACATACAGGTCGCACTGACTATCGTGTGTGATCCTTGTCATATAGGGTCATTCCCTCTTAGTTGATCAATCGATTAATCTGCCAGTTTGGTCTCAGATTTGTTTTGTAATGCTTGTATCCATGCTGAATGAGCTATATATATACTTATGCATACTGCACCTTATGTGACACTGTGAATACTGTGAATATATATTTCAGTTAGTTAGATAGTAAATTATATTGACCTATTTGTTTACACTGCTTGTGTTGTTTTTACTATCTGTACCCCCCCCCCCTTCCCCCATGCTGCTATGATGCCTGAATTTCCCCAAGGGGATCAATAAAGGAATATCTTATCTTATCTTATGTTATTCTTCTAAGCACATATCTGGTAGGCATTACATTTAAAGAGATCCCTCTGCATGATTACATAATTATTTGTATGTGTCACAGACCAGCGTGGTTTGGTCAATTAGGCATGAATGAGCTATATATATACTTATGCATACTGCACCTTATGTGACACTGTGAATACTGTGAATATATATTTCAGTTAGTTAGATCAGGGGTTCCCAAACTTTTCAGGCCGGGACCCAGAAAATAAGGCGTCAGAGAGCCGCGGCCCAATGCATTTATTTTTCAGGCGACCGATTATTTAAGCCAAATATCACTTCAATCCTATTAAGTTAGTTCAAGTTAGTTATTCATTTATATGTGCTATTTATGAGAGGGCTAACTTGTTGCAAAATAATAATGATAATAATAATAGCCTCATTAAAATGCTATTGTTGCTTCGGTTGTTTTCAGCGTTTTATGTGCATAATCTGTTATTTAGTTTGAAATGTTCGTTGAAATAAGTAGATTTTACGTTTTTGTTTATTTATTAAGTTAATATAAAACCATATAGTCACATTTTAGAATACAATAGAATAGAATTTTAGAATACAACTAGAAACACTGTCCTGGCTTGCTTCTAAGTTCAGTGACCTAAAAGAAAAAAAAATTATTTTATTTTATTTTTTTGGAAATCATCTCGCGGCCCTCCTGTGGCTGCTCGCGGCCCACCTTTTGGGTCACGACCCCGACTTTGGGAACCACTGAGTTAGATAGTAAATTATATTGACCTATTTATTTACACTGCTTGTGTTGTTTTTACTACCTGTACCCCCTTCCCCCATGCTGCTATGATGCCTGAATTTCCCCAAGGGGATCAATAAAGGAATATCTTATCTTATGTTATTCTTCTAAGCACATATCTGGTAGGCATTCCATTTAAAGAGATCCCTCTGCATGATTACATAATTATTTGTATGTGTCACAGACCAGCGCGGTTTGGTCAATTAGGCAGCTTGTCACCCAAAATAGGGTACGTGTGATAGTTAAACAAATGGCCCTGATTTGACCTGAGGCCATGAACATCATGGGACAGGCAGCAGGCCTACCTTATATTTCCATATTCGATTCCTTCCAAGTCCATATCCTTGTTGCTGGAGAGAGCCCCCCTCTTTAGCTGACATTAGCAAGCAGCTCTCACTGTAGCGTTCAGATTTTCATTTAGACATTAACATGACTTACATAAACTGGACTCGAGACCAAACTAACATATAGGTCAAATCTGGCAGAAGCATTCGTCTCATGGCAGCTGTTATACGCACACACTCACACATACACGTCCATGTTTTCTGCCTATCCACTTTCCCACGCATGAAACGCATCATGCGAGGGAGGTGAATCATCACTTTAGGCCCGCCCCACCCTCAGTCAAATAACTATTGTGTGGACCGCAATAAGTTGTTTAAATCAACTAATGGATTAGTCAACAAAATACATGACTATTAGTCGGGTAAGAATTGGTCGAAAAGGTTGATGTCATTTTAGAGCTAGTTGTGCTAGTGTTTACAGTAAATGGTAAATGGACTGCAACGTATGCTTCACATTCACCCATTCACTCACACACAGACGGTTTGAGAATGTGTGAGTGAATGGGTGTACAGGGAGTAGAGGAGGGGGCTCTATGGTGTTATCGGGAGCAGTTAGGGGATAAGTGTCTTGCTCAAGGGCACTTCTGACACGCTGCCGAGAGGAGCGGGAGCCTACGGATTACCAGGCGACCTCTCTACCTCCTGAGCCACTGTCGCCCCCCCCCCCCCCCCCCCCCAACCAGTTTACAAACGGTACAGTTTAAAGACCAGGTGAGAGGCTGCGAGTTTTACTTCTTCAGTTCATGTTTTGAAATCTCTTCAAATTGCAGAATGCCAGCGGAGCGGCGGGACCGAAATACTTCAATCAACCACCTTCTCCGACAAGGCCCACGCCAGCGCGCCCCAGTCAGTCTGCTGGCTGGGCCAACTCTAGTGGGCCCTCTTATAGCTTCCTCAGCCCGCTGGTGAGTCTATCTGATGATTCATTTTCTTCCTCTGTCGTCCCTCTAGCCCAGGGGTCAGCAACCTTTACTATCAAAAGAGCCATTTTTCCCCCCTCCCACAAAATAAAATTCCTCTGGAGCCGCAAAACCAATTTACCCTTAAAATGAAGATAACAGTGTACCATTTTATATATATAGTTATCCCCAAGCATACCCCACATTTAGCATAAAACGCCTGACAATTGCATACCCAAAGTAATTTGCGATGTATTATACTTTATACTTATAGCACACAGTTTGTTGCATTAATGGAATTATAAAGCAACAAAAATAAAATGTTTGACTTTTTATTGCTGTTTTTACCTGTTATAACAAAGGAAAACCTCAAACTCTTATGAAGAGGAGAAAAGAGACTGGCTGTGTAGACCTATTTTTAAATAAAACACAAGAGGAGACAAAAAGGCGGCTGGGTGGCACAGCGGACATTGCGTTTGTCACCCAAGAGACACCGGTCTCAAATCCGGCTGTCAGCGTTGCCTCCGGCTTGGACCGGCCGTCATACTGACTCAATTGGCAGAGTTAGCGGGAGGGGAGTCGAAGGGTGGTAGTCTGGTCGTTGTAAACAGCGACTCCTACAGGTCGATCAGGGCGCCTGCACAGCAAAGACAGGAAAATGGTGGCGGCAGTGTGAGCCTCCTACACGTTACTCCTCGCCAATGAGAGTCCGCGCTGGCAGGTGAAAAGAAGTGACTGGCTGCCTCCACATGTATCTGAGGGGACATGTGATGGGCTTCTATCCTCCCTACGACCGGCCAATGGGGGGCACATGTGAGCAATGATCAGGACAGGGGAGGGAGAATTGGCACGAGAGGAAATTGGGATGGGAGAAAAATCACAGAAAAAAGGGGGAGAAAAAAGTAGATAAAAAAAAAGAAGAGGAGACAAAACACTGGCATCTGTAGACCAACTTTGAAATAAAACCCTGAACTATTCAGGTATATTTGAGTCCTTCCCTTATTTGTGGAACATTTATCAAATAAAAAGTAGTCTACTTTGAAAAAAGACTACCATGTGTAGACCTACTTTGAAATAAAACACAGAAGAGGAGAAGAAACACTGGCATCTGTAGACCTACTTTGAAACAAAACCCTGAACTATGCAGGTATATTTGAGTCTTTCCCTTATTTGTGGAACATTTATCAAATTAAAAGTAGTCTACTTTGAAAAAAGACTACCATCTGTAGACCTACTTTGAAATAAAACCCTGAACTATGCAGGTATATTTGAGTCCTTCCTTATTTGTGGAAAATTTATAAAATAAAAAGTTAATTTTTGGATTTATCCATGGTTAGCTTACTGGGGGGTCGGAAACTCAAGATTAGCCACTTGCAGACGGCAGGGAGAGACTGAGTACGTACGTGTGACGTACTGTATATTTTAGTTGATGAAATATTTTAGTTGATGAAATATTTTTTCATTTCAGTGTCACAGTATGACATTGATCTCCAAAATAAGAGATAAAAAAAATATATATATATATATATATAAATAAATGTTGGCCAGGGAGCCGCAGCTGATTGGCTAAAGAGCCGCATGCAGCTCCGGAGCCGCAGGTTGTCGACCCCTGCTCTAGCCCCATGTGACCTTTTTGTTGTTTTATCTTGTTGTACACTCAGCAGTTCTGTAAATGAGGTGGCCTCACCTCAGAGCTCACCTGAGTATAAATAAAGGTTTCAATCAATCAATGTGTGGTTTCACTCCTCAGGTTCACCATCCTACTGACGTCAACGTGACCTCCCCTCAACCTGCGGTATGACACACACACACACACACACACACACACACACACACACACACACACACACGTCTTGTGGGGACATTCCATTGACGTACATTAATTCCCTAGCCCCTTACTTTTTATTTTATTTATTTATTTATTTAACCTTCATTTAACCAGGCAGGTCAATTAAGAACACATTTTTATTCACAATGGCGGCCTGGTGAGAGGACGAAAGGGCCTCTTGGAGGGTAACGGGGGGGGGGGGGGGGAGGAGATTAAATAAATAGAATATAAAAGAGACAGACAATACTGTACATCACAGAGGTAATACTAATGTAATGAGTGGATTTGAAGCTGGGACCATAGGATCCACATGCGGCCGCACTAACCAGCTGAGCTAAAGGGTCAGACCCGTTAGCAGGTGCTGGTTGACTGCGACCGACTCATCAGTCGTCCTCCCCCCGAGAAATGCGTCCTTGCACGTTCTTACGTCCACACGCACATTTTCCCAGGGTTAAGGCACTGAGGTCCCACCCCCATTGCCATGTAAACCTGGATACAGATTTTGGTTGACTGTGACCGACTCATCCGTAGTTTACAATAATAATAATAATAATAATAATAATAACACATATCAAACAAACAACCAAATAAAATGACAAGGTATGTAATACATGAAGCAACTATTACTCTTACTTTAAAGCGACAATTTGTCATTTTTGTATTAATTAATTATGTGCGGGAGCGAGCATGTACAGAACAAACTGCGACCACCAGCGTTTCTCGAAAGTTGGACCAGCTTGGTCAGCCTTCTTGTGATACCAGAGTCTCAACTAGGGGGTGGTCCGGACTGGAGGGGGTCTGTGCCCCCCGTCCGGGAGGCAAAATAATTTGCAATAAAGAAAGCCATTTGCTGTAATTTCCTGCAACTTAAAAACATTATTTCAATAGAATAGTTAACAAAAGTTCCAATAAGTTATTTATTTAAGTACAGTGTATAAATATATATACATCTTATCTCTTTTTAAACACATGGTGGTGCTGGCGTGTTGTGTCCCCTATACCATTGTTTAGGGAAAGCCCTGAGACGTATATGCCTAGAACAAGATGTGACACTCTTATTTATATGACAGGCATTTTCTGCAACATTGGAAAACAAATGCACAGCATAGCTGTCAACCCTCCCGTTTTTCCCGGGATTCTCCTGTTTTTTCAACCTTCTTCACGCCCGGTTCACGGTTTACGGAATTGGCACGTATTTTGTACTTATTAATTTTTACAAAATGGCTGCAATTCCCCTCCGTGACGACAGGTGGCAGCAGTGTAGATTAGAACGTTATCACAGGAAGTCGGACCGTTGCGACCCGAAGAAGAATAAGAACAACGACAGCTCAGAGCTCGGGGGAGACAGATGCACCGATGGTGTCAAATCAACTTAGCCAGTGTCTCTTGATTGCCCACTCTGTGGCTTTTGTCTCTGGAACAAAAGGTTTGCAAATCTTCTGTGGATAAAACAATACAAAGTTACTGTATGTGATGCAGGAATGTGTAAATGTGTTGGTGAACAGCCGTTTGCTCTGCGCCTCCCCTGTCGTCCCCTAAGGTTCACGCGTCCCCTCCTCCCATTCCTCCACGGAGACGTCGGAGAGCATGCCTTCACTGACGCCCAATTTCCTGAATGCGATTTATAAATATAAATTGATCCGTTTTAAAAGTTGTCGTGAATTGTCATGGTATGACAAATACAGTTACTGGTAACTCGCAGGCATTGCAGAGATATTGAGGAAAAACACAAAATCGCATTGACTTTTTTATCTCACTTTTCTCTGTAGACACACACACTGTTCCAAAAATGATATTCCCACTGCTAAATTAATGACCATAGGTATTTTTTATAGCTTTAACGAGTTGTAGTATTAATATGTAGCCTACAGTGATGAAGGTATAAAGACACTATGGTAATACATTGATTGATTGCTAAATTTTGCAGAATGGGTACAATACAGTATTGCGCAATACACAATTGTTATGGGGATGCAGACCAGAGAAGGACTTCCCCCATTTTCAATTCATAACATTTACAGTCAAATCAAATGCATTTACAGATTACAACCTTTATTTACTGGTTAATATTTTGATAAAATGTAATTTACTGTATTTTTATAGCATTTACACTTTATAATATTTTATTTTCAGCTTTTATAGTTTCAAGTTTCAAGTTTCTTTAATAGTTGTCATACAGAAGTACAGAATACTTTTGTACAAAATGCTTCTTACTGTTGCGCTCCAGAGACTGTGCATGACAAGATAAGTATGAAATAAAAACATAGTAAAAATTAGAAGTAAAAAAAGAGGTCACAGTGTTCAGTTTAGACATATGTACAATGTTCGTAGACGTAGTTACCATACAATATACAATACTGTGCAGTGTACTAATATACAATACTATATAGTGCAAGGCATAAATGGACGAGGTGCAGTTTAGGTACAATTCACAGTAGGTGTACGAGTTGTAGTGCAAATCCTTTATCAATAAATATAAAGTGTAAGTGTGTTTGTGTGATCTAAAGTGTGGAGAGTGGGTGCTGCAGTGTGTTGTTTGTTTGAGTGAGTGTGTGCGTGTGGGTGTGTGTGCTGTGTGCATTTGATGGTTGTTGCATAGTGATTATTGTTCGTTTAGCGATTATTTTCGTTTAGCAGCCTGATGGCCTGGGGATAGAAGCTCCTTCTGAGTCTTTCTGTGCTCGCCATAAGACTCCGGTATCGCTTGCCTGACGGCAGCAGTTCAAAGAGGCAGTTGTTCGGGTGGCTCGAGTCCTTAATAATTCTCTTAGCCTTCCCCTTGCACCGCTTGTTGTAAATGTTCTGGAGGGTGGGAAGCCCCCCTCTAATTGTGCGTTCGGCTGAACGTGTCACTCTTTGTAGTCTGCTACGGTCTTGTGCAGTGCTATTCCCAAACCAGGAGGTGATGTTGCCGGTCAGGATGCTCTCTATTGTACATGAGTAGAAGTTCCTAAGGATCTTCTGACTGACTTGGAACTTCCTTAGGCGCCTGAGGAAGTAGAGGCGTTGTCGTGCCTTCTTCACAACACTGTCAATGTGTGTGGTCCATGTCAAGTCCTCGGATATGTGGGCTCCGAGGTACTTGAAACTTTTCACAAACACACATCAAGACAAATCACAAACACAAAGAAAAAAGAAATAAAAAGAACACAAACAGTATGTTGCCAGACACTGTCACATCAATGAACAAACATACACCATGTCATATGCTATACACTAAGGACGCAAGGGGCTGATTCTCTGACATATATACACACATTACATATATACACATACACATTTCAGCGTCCGTGACAGGGGAGGGTTGAATTGGATGATTGGATGATACAAAATTGGGATGGGAGAAAAAGTGGATAAAAAAAAAATATTATATATATATATATATATATATTATATTTTTATAATAATATATATATATTATATTTTTTTTTTATCCACTTTTTCTCCCATCCCAATTTCGTATCATCCAATTCAACCCGACCCCTGTCACGGACGCTGTTTCTTGCCTCCCACAAGCCGGCTGCAATGTGGACTAAGTCATACACAGCACAAGTCCCCTCCGGTACTTGAGGTAACAGCAGTTGCATCTTTTCACCTGCGCAGCTCGATCTCTCAGTGGCGAGGAGTAACGCGTGGGAGGCTCACGCTCGAACTGACGAGCCCAGCGTCTCCAGCATTTCGTGGCGAGCGCCTTGCCCACTACGCCACGTAGCCGCCCTATATATATATATAATATATACACCAGCGCCGCCAATAGATACAAATAAATTAACTAATCAATCTCACAATTTTCTGTAATCAATCTAGATTAAAAACGGCATTTTTCTACATAAAACCGAAGCTTGTAACAGATATTTACTTGAGTAAAATCATGGAATTAATGTAAAATCAACACAAAGAAAGTATATTTAGATTCAAAGACTATTTTAATAGCTTTCTTTGAATACAGTTTCTCTCCTGTGAAATACAAATGTTCAACAAAACCATCATTTACATAGCATTTACACTTAAAGTAGGAAAAGTTTACCCTACAACGAATGGCTGGGTACATACAGGTTTTGACCAGCAGATGGCAGCGACGAGGCAGCTCCATTGGGAGGGGGCGGGGCCCATATACAGTACCATCCCTACCTGAGGCCCATATACAGTACCATCCCTACCTGAGGGATCACTTTTGAAGGCCGTACTGGGCTCAGGTTTTATTGTGAGCTAGCACAAAGTCATTGATATCATATGAATCTCTAGATTGTAAGGAATCCATTGACACTAAACAGGACACGCAAGCTTACCGGGAAATAATATTGCTAAATGTGGCTCCAGAGTGGTGGTGTCTTTAGCGCGACAATCTCCAATCCGCTCAAGGATGATTTACACATTGTTAGAAGTGTCTACATGATCTGTGCGTTCAAAAGAATGTCTCTCACAGAACATCGGTGAGTGAGCGAGTGACTATAATAATAATAAATAATAATAAATGGGATTTATAGAGAGAAGCATCTTTCTCAGACTCGAGGACACTTTACAAAGAGAGAGAAGCTATATAAAAGGGTAGAAATATGAATATATATATATATATAATAGTAACAACAGGAATGAAGAAAAAAATAAAGCAAGGTGCTGTCCAATTGGATGAAACGGTAAAAAATACAAATAAACAAACAACGGGATCAGTAGCTTAAAAGAAAAGAGTCAGGGGGGAAGGGGGTGGGCTACTTGGGAGCAGGGCTGTGTTGCGCGAATGCAAGTGTGAACAGGTGTGTTTTGAAGAGGTTGATGTTGTCAGAGCCTCGGATGGAGAGGGAGTTCCACAGTCTCCCAGTGTCGAACGCCTGGTGCGGGGGATGGTGAGGAGGTCGGAGTTGGAGGAGCGGAGGCCTCGTGCTGGAGTGTAGGGGTGGAGTAGGTCGGTCAGATAGGAAGGGGCCAACCCGTGCAGGGATTTGTAGGTGAGGAGGATCTTGTAGGGGATTCGGTAGTTGATGGGGAGCCAGTGGAGTTTTTGCAGGGTGGGGGTGATGTGCGTTAGGACCCTCGCAGCTGAGTTTTGGACGTACTGTAAGCGATCCAGAACCTTCTTGGAGGCACCAAGAAGGATTCTGTTACAGTAGTCGAGGCAGGAAGTGATGAAGGCATGAATGAGTGTTTCCGCTGAGGTGTCGGAGAGTGAGGGGCGGAGGCGGGAAATGGTTCTGAGGTGGAAAAAGGCGGACCTGGTGACCGACTTCACGTGAGGGTGAAATGAGAGGGTTGCTGCCTAATTTCTAGCATTAGAGATTAGGGGTCATTATCTGTATCTATATCTGTTCAACCAACAGCATTATCTGTATCTGTATTCAGATTCGGAAATGGGCGTGGTTTATACTGGAAGGTATTTCTTCTTTTTTTTGTAAAAAAAGTTATTTGCAATAATTATTGTACACTACAAGATGGGAACAGATGTAATCAAATTAACAAATTAACATTAGATTAAACTAAAGGAAGTCACATTAAATCCGGCAAATGTGTTTTCTAACCTAATATTAATTGGAAATGCAATTGTTGTGCCTTCAAAGCATCAAATTGATTTAATATTTACATATAATTAATTATGAATATATATTTATACCTCCTCATACTGTACTTGTGGTCTTTCCTGGGTCCAAACAAAAAAACGGGCCAGTCCTACAGGTAGTTTTGACAGCAGTCCTACAGGTCCTAAAGGTAGTTTTGACAGCAGTCCTACAGGTCCTACAGGTAGTTTTGACAGCAGTCCTACAGGTCCTAAAGGTAGTTTTGACAGCAGTCCTACAGGTCCTACAGGTAGTTTTGACAGCAGTCCTACAGGTCCTGAAGGTAGTTTTGACAGCAGTCCTACAGGTCCTACAGGTAGTTTTGACAGCAGTCCTACAGGTCCTGAAGGTAGTTTTGACAGCAGTCCTACAGGTCCTAAAGGTAGTTTTGACAGCAGTCCTACAGGTCCTGAAGGTAGTTTTGACAGCAGTCCTACAGCTCCTAAAGGTAGTTTTGACAGCAGTCCTACAGGTCCTGAAGGTAGTTTTGACAACAGTCCTAAAGGTAGTTTTGACAGCAGTCCTACAGGTCCTAAAGGTCGTTTTGACAGCAGTCCTACAGGTCCTGAAGGTAGTTTTGACAGCAGTCCTACAGGTCCTGAAGGTAGTTTTGACAGCAGTCCTACAGGTCCTGAAGGTAGTTTTGACAACAGTCCTAAAGGTAGTTTTGACAGCAGTCCTACAGGTCCTGAAGGTAGTTTTGACAGCAGTCCTACAGCTCCTGAAGGTAGTTTTGACAGCAGTCCTACAGCTCCTGAAGGTAGTTTTGACAGCAGTCCTACAGGTCCTGAAGGTAGTTTTGACAGCAGTCCTACAGGTCCTGAAGGTAGTTTTGACAGCAGTCCTACAGGTCCTGAAGGTAGTTTTGACAGCAGTCCTACAGCTCCTGAAGGTAGTTTTGACAGCAGTCCTACAGGTCCTAAAGGTAGTTTTGACAGCAGTCCTACAGGTCCTGAAGGTAGTTTTGACAGCAGTCCTACAGGTCCTGAAGGTAGTTTTGACAGCAGTCCTACAGGTCCTAAAGGTCGTTTTGACAGCAGTCCTACAGGTCCTGAAGGTAGTTTTGACAGCAGTCCTACAGGTCCTGAAGGTAGTTTTGACAGCAGTCCTACAGGTCCTGAAGGTAGTTTTGACAACAGTCCTAAAGGTAGTTTTGACAGCAGTCCTACAGGTCCTGAAGGTAGTTTTGACAGCAGTCCTACAGCTCCTGAAGGTAGTTTTGACAGCAGTCCTACAGCTCCTGAAGGTAGTTTTGACAGCAGTCCTACAGGTCCTGAAGGTAGTTTTGACAGCAGTCCTACAGCTCCTGAAGGTAGTTTTGACAGCAGTCCTACAGGTCCTAAAGGTAGTTTTGACAGCAGTCCTACAGGTCCTGAAGGTAGTTTTGACAGCAGTCCTACAGGTCCTGAAGGTAGTTTTGACAGCAGTCCTACAGGTCCTGAAGGTAGTTTTGACAGCAGTCCTACAGGTCCTGAAGGTCGTTTTGACAGCAGTCCTACAGGTCCTGAAGGTAGTTTTGACAGCAGTCCTACAGGTCCTGAAGGTAGTTTTGACAGCAGTCCTACAGGTCCTGAAGGTAGTTTTGACAACAGTCCTACAGCTCCTAAAGGTAGTTTTGACAGCAGTTCTAAAGGTAGTTTTGATGGCAGTCCCACAGGTAGTTTTGGACGGCAATCAGATGGTGCACCAATGGAGCTCATAACCCAACCCCCCCGAATAACAATATTAATATCTGTGTAATAAAAAACATTTGTGTCCATCTCATTATCTGTGCTTTCTCGAATTCATATTGGGATTCGGTCACATCCCTACCCGAGATAGATGTAAACAGCCTCGAATTAAAGCTGAGTGTCAAAGGCATAGTTCCTTTCCGGTGTGCTGGAACACAGAGCCAGAGCTACGGACTCACTGTATATATATATATTCTGTGTATCTCTTCCCCAGGTACCAGGACTCACTGTATATATATATTCTGTGTATCTCTTCCCCAGGTACCAGGACTCACTGTATATATATATTCTGTGTATCTCTTCCCCAGGTACCAGGACAGGGCGCTGCTCCGGCCGGCCCCATCGGCTCAGACTCCCAGGTACCAGGACCGGGCGCTGCTCCCCAGGTACCAGGACAGGGCGCTGCTCCGGCCGGCCCCATCGGCTCAGACTTTGGACCCCGATTCGAGCTGAAGGGAGTGACCTTTCCCTCAGCTCCCCCACTCGGTTCAGACGTATCAATTTGTGACGTTTACACTTCAGACAAACTCGACTTCGATTGAAGAAATGTACAATTGTTTTTAACCCTTCCAGGCATATCCCCCCCCCCCATCAGAATTCTATTTTTGAATTTGACCAGGTCCATTCAACGTTAGGGGTTAAGTGTCTTGCTCAAGGGCTTCGGGTTTCAGTGGAATTGTGTCACTAGCTTAAGCCCGCATTTATCTCCTGTTGCAGTGTTATGCCAACATCAGTAGCGGACAGGAAATCAAACGTAGTCCGTTTAGAATGTTGAAATCGTCTACATATCTTTCAGCGGCCAGCGGCCGTAGTGACATCCAATGAGAACGCTCAGCTCTCAAGATTCCAATGTCATAATGTGTGAGATAGTACACTAGGAAGGGTTTTAATGAAGCTTAGCATTTTTACTCTGCTGAGGTCCTCATACTTCGTTCATTACCACGTTTTCCGTGAGGCACAAATTTATCAGAGAACAGCCTTTTTCGTTTTACCACAGGGAAACGCTGCCAATCCATCTTCTATTTTAAAACGACTCTACTTTCACATATCGACTCTTGTACCTGCAGTTCTTGTACCTGCAGGTGTGGCAATCTATTATACTTTTCGTTAGGTATACTCGCATACTAGACGAATGTTGTGCTTTCGTACACTCTCACCCCACCACTCGATGTACTAACAGCCAGGAGTAATCTACCTCATAATAGGTAGTGTTATGAGTATGAGGTTTGTAAGTGTGACATTTGGTGTCGATTTCCCAGTATTTTTACCCCTTGTGCCTTTCAGAGTTTTTATTTCATTTTTGTACCACTTGGTAGTTTTGCTAAAAAATATATATTTTGAATGTGCATTTCATGTCGTCTTGAAGGCCACTGTGTGAATTCTCAGATATGGCCATGTCGACTGCTTTCGTTTTATACTACCGGCTATAAATGAACCTCTCTTGTATTACAAAATACTCTGTTTCACTCAGTTTCCTATTGTAATTCCTAGAGTCTGAGCAAGGAGACTATAAAAGGAAGGGGCATGACCTCAGAATTACCAGTGTTCTATGCTCTGCTTGGTGCCAGTTCTATTGAAGCCTATATTATTCAAATTCAAATAAGAAATATACATCAACCAATATAATATGTTAGTTAACAACGCAACAAATTGCTGATGATTCCGACATGAGCTTTCCTTTCTGTGTACCGGTGACACTGGGATGTAGTCAATGATGCTCAAGAGGTTAAGTCCAGAGATGTAGTCAGTGATGCAGATGGACTGAGGAGGACAATGTTTCTATGACTTCTCAGTGAATTGTAACGTGAAATGTTTTGGGGAAAACAGGAAATGTACTTGAATTGAATAGTCAGACTGACAGTTGCACCATGTGTTAAACCCCTTGTGTGTGGTTTGTTATATGATTTATTACATGTATATTTAGAACAGGTATAATTCAATGTCACTGCCACAAATATATATATATGTATATATATATATAAGTAAAAATATAAAAATAAATGAACTTCAAACGGCTCAAATGCTGTTGGACTTGGCAATGAATCTATAAACTGGTAATACATATGGAAGGACAGGTCAGAGACTAACTGATGCTGCTAATATGGCCTGCTTTTCAGTTTTATTGTGGGTCTGCCCCAAAAAAGCTTCCTGGATCAGTAAGACTTCATGTTGTTCTTATAAACTCAAACATAGTCTCTTATCCAAGAATATATATAGAGCTATAATTCAGTTGCAGGTCAAGGGGAAGCCATTCTGTACATCATCCTTCCAATCAGTGTTGGTCCCAGGAAGGACATCCTCAAAATGTATGCTCGATTTAAACTTTCACTATACTTGTTTGTTTAGTCGACTAACACCATTTTATTTCGACAATAAAAAGTAAGGTGGGGATACTTGAAATGTCCAGAATGACCATTACGTATTCCAGAGGCATTATGCAAACCTCTTTTAAGTTCTATAGGTTTAGATTTTCAACACGTCACTGTAATACTAAAAGGTCTTCCACCATAATGCCTTAAGGTATGCCTGGGGAAGTTACAGACCCATCAACACCACTAACCCTTTTGTGTGCAGCGAAGGAAGATCAGAGGATCACACGTCTGATCATTTGTTAAGGATAGTCATAGTTACCCACTGTGTAGGCAAATAATGCACCATGTCAGTGGTGGGGATTAAAAAGTCTTCACGTAGATGAGCTGTTCCCTGTAGCAGACGTGTCGGCAACTACAGAGGCTGCAAAACTCTACTTCCATGCAATGATTCTTCCACACATTTGTTAAGATTAGCTGGGCTCAATATAACTGAACTCTGAAGCTTATTCTGTATACAAATAGGCCAAGTAGGACACTTTATTTTTGTATTGTTCATTATCTTTTTCTGTATTTTGATAACTACAGGCCACCTCATTCCCAGGTTTAAATGACTATGGACATGTTGTCATTTCTATAGGCTAAGTAGGTTACTTTATTAGTATACGTTTTATTTTCTTGCATTACTCATTGCTCTTACATTGTTTTTTGATATTTTCTCAATTTCTTTTTCTATTCTATGTTTGATTTGACTCATTTCCTTAGGTTGATACAATATTTTGAGTATATATTCATTTTTTATTTTATATATATTTAGTATTATTGTATATTCCTTCCACGTTGACATAGCCTACCATTAAGTAGATTGCATTCTTTGCATTCTTTACTGACCCTTTTCTAACTATGTCATGTTAAGTATATGCTGTGCCTCCATTCATTTAACACCAGCTGTCTCCCATTGTAATTAGTCTCTCCCAGAGTTCTGTTTCTTTATTAGTCACAGTTTTGTTTGGTCGCAGTTATCAACACCCTGATGAAGGCCCTGTGGCCGAAACATGTCGGTTTATTTTAAAATTCTCTAAACAATGTGAGCCATAAAATAAAGGCATTTTAAAACTTGTAGAGCTGCCATGGATCTCAACTTCTTTATTAGGTTCTCAAGTTCGATAGAAAACTAAAAATCAATAATATCCTATCCAAGCATGGCCTAGTTGTCTTGCTTTTAAGATCCTTCATGGCCTTGTACTGTGCCTCCTCTCAATATGTCCAGACGTCATAGGCAAAACTGGGTAAAGGACATCTGGCCTAGTTAGATGATACTCCAGATATTGCACATTACAGTCATCTCTAATAGCAAAAATGTTATTGAGTCAAACATAGATGTGTCTGGTTACCAGTGGCAGAATAGCCTAGAGGTAGAGAGGCTGGCCAGTAACCGAAATATTGCTGGTCATCGGCTACCCTACTGTCGGTTTGGAGAGGGTGTAGAATACCATACCGTCGGTCTGGAGAGGGTGTAGACTATTGGCCGAGCAATAGGGGTTTTTCAATGGCCGATATAACGCTGATGTTTTTTTCTCCATTCAATTCATTGTAATCAATCGAAATACATTGGGTTATGCTGTAGATTTCAGAACGTGACTAGTATTTAAGGGAGAGCAGGGTACAGAATGCCAGAAGAGACATCATTCAACTGCATTATGATATAGCGTATATTTAACGCTAGCCAGTAACGATCTGATAAATTATTTACAATCCCGGCTCATCCATTACAATTCCCAACTAATGTTATTGGTATTTTCTCACTAAAAGACCGGAATCAATCTAATTGACAATAAACGTATATGTTTGTAATATGTAACATCCAAATATTAACTGACTACCATTTGTCAGCATTACAGGATTTACTCAACACCAGGATTTACTCGACAACGCAGCAAGCAAGCCTCCCATCAAAGACGTGTTCATTTTGTTGCGAGTTAATCAAAATAATTTAATAAAAAAAAAAAAATCATCGATTTTGGAACGTTTTTGTCATCCATCCTGTGTTGCGAGCTTGTTCCCTTTTCTATCGCCATACTTCCCGTGTGACCTCTCGCGAATCCACGTCGCAGCCATTCATACGCACCGTGTGCTGGACAACGTAATCCGTCAAATGATCATCACATTCATATTTATTATAAAAAAAATAAAAGAGCATTTCCAATCCAAGAAAAATCCCAGAGGTTACTTTATTTTCAACAACTAACTGGCACATAGAGACCATCAACATTACCATCGCCTTAACCCTCGTGACCATCCCCCTTGTCCATCTCATCGCCTCCTCCTCCAACACCACCTCCCCCTCGCCGTCTCCTCTCCACGGCCTTCAGCCGTCCCTCCAGGGTGCTCAGGCGATTGTCCACCGTGGCGCTCTTCTCCGACCCGGGTCCGACGAGACTCAGGAGGACGCAGCCGAGCACCAGGCCGCCGAGGCGCACCGCCGTGGTGTCCGCCGCCACGTCGCCGTCGCTCACAATCAGGCCGAAGAGCCAGAGGGACAGCACCGTCTTCACCGTCCAGAACACCTGCCGCACCGCGCCGATCAGCAGGCGCAGCAGCACCGTCAGCACCCAGTAGCCTATCAGAGCCAGCAGGCCCCACTGGGCCACGGAGGTCACGCCCTCGGGAGTGAAGTGAGGGAACGGCAGTTTGACTGTGGAGGGAGAGCGAGAGGGGTGGAGAGAGAGAGGGGTGGAAAGAGAGGGGTGGAGAGAGACAGGTGGAGAGAGAGACAGAGATGTGGAGAGAAAGACAGAGGTGGAGAGACAGGTGGAGAGAGAGAGAGGTGGAGAGAGACAGAGGTGGAGACACAGAGGTGGGGAGAGAGACAGAGGTGGAGAGACAGGTGGAGAGAGACAGAGGTGGAGACACAGAGGTGGGGAGAGAGACAGAGGTGGAGAGAGAGAGAGGTGGAGAGACAGACAGGTGGAGAGAGAGGGGCAGAAAGAAAACAGATTGTTCATTGTGAAGTCAAAATAGTGGACAATTTCACCCTCCATCCGTCTCTTCGTGCACCTGAATAGTATCCTGTCACTGTGTGAGTGCGACAGGTGCGTTGGTGGAGCAGAACAGGCTATAAGGAGCCACAACACCCGCACACTATGGTTGTTCCTCGACCAAAGACATTCTTAGTTGATTCATAAGTCATGGGATTTGTTGACTAATCGACAAATAGTAAAATTGTGTTTTCCACGTGCAATAATGCAGTAGGACCTCTTTAAATCGACTGCACATGTAATTTATCAGAAGAGTACTCATTCGGCATGGAAGAAAACATAAAATAAGAGGTTGCTTTTGATTTTTTCAAAAGTATCTTTTTGGCGGAGCGGCTGGGTAGCGCAGTGGACTAAGCACTCGCCTACCACCGCAGAGACTCTGGGATCGAATCCAGCTGTCAGCGGTACCTCCGGCTTGGTCAGTCGTCCCTACTAACACAATTGGCAGTGTTAGCGGGTGGGAAGCCGGTGGGGTGCGTGTCCTGGTTGTTGTAAACTGCGACTCCTACCGTTTTTTTTCCCAGCAGGGAGGGAATCTGGGGGAAATAGCGTGAACCTCCACATGCGTTACGTTCCCCCAGGGAAACTTCTCGCTGGCAGGTGAAAAGAAGCGGCTGGCGACTCCACATGTATCAGAGGAGGCATGTGGTAGTTCTACACCATCCCCAGGCCGACAGTGGGGCAATGCGCGCAACGACCAGGAAGGGAATTGGCATAGCGACTAAATTGGGATGGGAGAAAAATACAGAAAGGAGTCTGTGTGTGTGTGTGTGTGTGTGTGTGTGTGTGTGTGTGTTGTGAACACCTTGTGTTTGTTGCACAAGCCAGAGGGAGAATTGACACCTAAACTCAATGATAAAGGAGTGGCAGACAAGCCCAGTCCTCCCCGAGGGAGAAGAAGAGCAGCCTACCTCCTCTGGCACCACCGGGTAGTTTATTACACAACCACCGCACCCGTGTCTCCTTTCTACACCGACTTTGAATGTGTGGATTATTGTGTATTGCAGCGAAGCACAACATAAGAGTGTAAGAAGTCACATAAGAGTTTGTACTGAACCGACACATGGAACATCATTCAACAAACCCTAAAACGCAATACTTTGATATGCTTTGGTCAGTTTAAATCCTTGATCACCAACCATTTCACCATATTCTGTAATTGTCTTAATTGATTGCACACGTTTTATTACGATTGCACTCATTCTATATTCTATTGTATTCATCAATACACTTAAAGCATCGTTGAATATTTCAATGACTATTTTGTGGGTGTTGAAACTACTTTGGCCAGCAAAATTGTTGTGCCTGAGGATAAAAAAAGATATGTTTAATAATCTGATTAATGGTAATATCAGTTCTATGTTCCTTTGTGGGGTACATGAAATAGATATAATTGAAATTGTAAGTAAATTCAAAAACAAAACATCAATAAACTCCATTGACATGGTAATTATTAAAGAAGTAATTGATTCTATTGTAAAAACCTTTGACCTATGCAATCTGTCTTTTCAAAGAGGTGTTTTCTAAAATATTAGAGAAATGATTTGTGAAACTGGATCTTTTCATTAGCAAATACAAAATATTGAGTGAACACCAGTATGGGTTTAGGGGAAATAGAACTACTACATATGCAGTGATGGAGATGGTAGAAGAAATAACAAAGGCAGTTGAAAATGACAATATCTATTGATATTTATATTGACCTGCAGAAGGCTTTTGATACAATAGATTACAGCATATTAGTGAGAACATTTGAGAAGTATGGGATACGAGCAGTGATGCCAGTAACTAGTTACTAAGTTGTTTGCTGAATACTGCTCTGCTGATATACATGTTGTAATTTGGAAACTAAAACCCAATAAATACATTGTTAAAAAAAACGAGTAACTAAGTACCCGGTAACTAGTTACTCTAATCTGATCTGGAAATGAAGCCTTGCCCTCAATGAATTTGAGTTGAAATAAAGATTGAATGAAAAGAATATTTGCCACAAATACTTAACATGTTTTCCGATACATAGGCTCTACTTGGGCAGCCCGCCCAGGTAGTTTAAGACCAGACCTGCCCAGGTAGTTTAAGACCAGACCTGCCCAGGTAGTTTAAGTCCTGCCAAGGTAGTTAAAGTGCCACCAACAGCCACACAAGCAGTGGGTCCAATGTGTCTAACATTCTGTGCATCCTCACCATCCCTGTATGCCCAAGTCACGGTAAAAACTAAACTAACGTTGGCTGCCAACATTAACTAAGATTGCCCCAAAACGGTTAAACTGACCCTGGAGCAGCTCGTAGCAGAGCAGTCCTCTGAACCAGTTAAACTGACCCTGGAGCAGCTCGTAGCAGAGCAGTCCTCTGGACCAGTAAACTGACCCTGGAGCAGCTCGTAGCGGAGCAGTCCTCTGGGCCAGTTAAAACAGTTAAACTGACCCTGGAGCAGCTCGTAGCGGAGCAGTCCTCTGGGCCAGTTAAAACAGTTAAACTGACCCTGGAGCAGCTCGTAGCGGAGCAGTCCTCTGGGCCAGTTAAAACAGTTAAACTGACCCTGGAGCAGCTCGTAGCGGAGCAGTCCTCTAGGCCAGTTAAAACAGTTAAACTGACCCTGGAGCAGCTCGTAGCGGAGCAGTCCTATGGGCCAGTTAAAACAGTTAAACTGACCCTGGAGCAGCTTGTAGCGGAGCAGTCCTCTGGACCAGTTAAAACAGTTAAACTGACCCTGGAGCAGCTCGTAGCGGAGCAGTCCTCTGGGCCAGTTAAAACAGTTAAACTGACCCTGGAGCAGCTCGTAGCAGAGCAGTCCTCTGGGCCAGTTAAAACAGTTAAACTGACCCTGGAGCAGTTCGTAGCAGAGCAGTCCTCTGGGCCAGTTAAAACAGTTAAAGGTCAACCTCCACGTTGTATTTTTGTTCAATAAACAATGTGGACTAGGCCAACAGTGGCTTTCATGAAGAAGGGGGAAAAAAAGTATTGAAATTGACCCAGTTTTAGCGTTTTTATCAAACATTTTGTCTGCCCAACACAATCACCACGCACGTGCATATTTTAATCAATGGTTCATAACGTGCGTGTGTAATCGAAATGATCGTCACAACAGGTGCAGGGCACCAGGGGGCTCACCAGGGGGCGCTGAGAGTCACACAGCTAGTGGCAGGCAGAGAGCCTTGCTACCATAGATATATGCTTGCTACTACTAGCCGAATGAAATGTATCCGTTTCACCTCACTATTGCTCCGTGATTATAGCCATCCATCCATCTCTAAAGCTAACCACTATTTGTAAAAGCCACAACCACGTTACCATATTTGTAATAATGTAAATCATTGTGTCGTTGTACACATATTGTGTTTATAACGTTAGTAGATAACATAGCTTAGCTTGGTAGCTATTGTGCTAACAACATATCCCGACATCCGGCTCGCTGGCCGGCATGAACGGCCGACCCAAAATGGTTCTCTCCTCTCTGTACACCCCGTCCCCACGGGTGCCCCTGCCGGGGGGCCCATGGACGCGACGGCGGCGGCAGCCGTAGGGTGCTCGAGTCCGTAAAGGCTAGTGTTACACGATAGCTATGAGCTAACTATCGCTGCGGGCTCCGGCGCCCTGCGGCCGCCGCTGTTGTCGAGTCCACAAGCTCCTCCGCGGGGACGGGGGCACACAAAGAGGAGAGAACCACCCGCAGGGACGGCGGGCTATAGGCTAACGTCAGTGAGTGTAGTGGTCCCGAGTCGACTGTAGCAGGGACGGCGGAGATATAGGCTAACTGTGATGCACCGAGTGAGCCACCATTGATCTAGTACTATGACCCGGACGGACATAAGGCATACGTTTCCTGAAGTGACGTCACGGCCGTGCTAGGTGCTAGCGTCTGATAAGCTTTTAGATTCGGCTCATTAATATGCACCTGTTGTCCTGTTGTGACGTCGGCGTTTGATAAGCTTTTTTGATTCGCGCGTGCATGTTATTCGTGCGTGGACCTTTTTAACTCTTTCAGAGTGGCATTTCCGGTGTCAAATGGAAAAAAATAAATAATGAAATTATATACCAATGATGTAAACTACCCATAATTGATCAGTAGGGTTTAGCCTGGAGGTTGGGCTTTAAACTGACCCTGGAGCAGCTCGTAACGGAGCAGTCCTCTGGACCAGTTAACCTGACCCTGGAGCAGCTCGTAGCAGAGCAGTCCTCTGGGCCAATTTACTTTTGCAGAGATGGTTGGTTTGCGCTCCAGCTCCAACAGTGAGGAATGGGAGGAGTGAGCCTGAGATATTCTCTCTCTCTCCCTCCCTGTCTCCCTCCCGTACTGTACCGTACCCATTCTGCAATCTGTTAATAAAGTTTTCAATCAATCAATCCCTCTCTGTATGTTCAATGATTTTAAGTAGCCAAACGTTACACTATAAAAACGAACTGGATAGTTGATGATTAGCTGAAATATTCTAAATGCATTAAGTCTGCTATACGCCATTCTCTGTGTGTGTGTGGGTTGCTATATGTTACTCTTTTTGACATGGATTCGGCTAATTCGCTTCAACAATCCTGATTCTAAAGGAGGATATAAATTTGCATATGTATATATACAGACAGTATGTATATATATTTCTTATTTTCAATAGAAATACAATTATTGTGAAAACCATGAAACCGTGATATTTCATCACGCAATAATCATACCATAAGAATCTCATATTGTGACTGACATCCCTAGTGCCGCCACACGCTACCATCACCACCACCACCAGTAACTTCTCCTCCTGTGGGAAACACTAACTACGTGATTCTAAGAGTCTGTGAATTAAGAATTTTGATTGTCGTCTTTTTTGGGATCCAATCAATGTTTTCTACGTCAGTATTATTACATCTCTAATCAATAGACAATAAAGTATTATTACATCTCTAATCAGTAGACAAAGTAATATTACATCTCTAATCTCATCTCACGCACACATTTCTCCCACGTTGTTACTAACCATCAACTCCCGTCACCCGGAGGATCTCGGTGACGTAGACGGCGATGACATTCAGGCCACTGGCAGCTCCTTCAGCGAGGAACCGGATCAGCATGTTCACAAACTGGCAGGAGGAGTGGCGGAGAAACATGTTTTACAAAAACAACAATGAACATCCAGTCCTTGTTAAAAAAAAAAAAGGGAAAATCCACCCTAAAATAGAACCCAATGTACCCATTATGGGTAGATTTTCTGATTCAGAGCCGTACATTTACATAAAACTCTTTTAGATGTAATACTGTAGATCAAACAAAGATTCTATGAGGCCACAAAGTCCATGTTTATATATATTATGGTACTGAATGGAATTACAGGATACTAAATGGTATTACATGGTTCTTAGGGGTGTAAAGGTACACGTATCCGTACCGAACGGAACAGTTTCAGTGTGTACCGCACCGTACGGCTGTGTAGTGTACCGAACGAATACAACGGTATGTTAACCACTAACGACCGCCCACCGGGGGCTGTTTTTTTCACAATCAAATATAATAATAATTATTTTTTTATTTTATTTACAAGTCTATTATTAATTTCAATATAGAATATTTGTTGACAGCCCTACAAGTACAATTAGTTACTGCACACTACATGACCCCTGAGTGGAACATGGAAAGCCAAACTTTTCCCCACTGTACCGAAAACCCGTACCGAACCTTGACTTCAAAACCGAGGTACTATGTACCGTACAGTGGTTTTTGTGTACCGTTACCCCCCTAATGGTTCTACATGGTACTACATGACACTACAGGATACTTCATGGTATTACATGGCACTAAATGGTTCTACACCAAATATATCACACAAGGATTGTATTATCTAAGCAAGGTTCAGAGTTGCACATTTTGCTTATCAGGCCTATGTGTGATTGTTTGAGTTATTTTTTTTTGTATTTAGAGCACTTTTTGAAGTATATGACCTGAACCAGTGATTGTTCTATGAAAAAGGTTTTGTTTGTTTTTGTTATTATTCTGTAAATTGATTGCATCTTATTGTATTTTTAAACAGAATGTTGTTAAACAGAATAAAGTTGTGAGTTGAGCTGAACAAATGCATTTTTTTTCTTAATTTGATTGACAGGATATGCAAATGCCTTAGTTGCAATTTTATGAAAGCATCCAGTCACTGCAGTCAGTGAGAGTTGGCAAGCCCTGAAATAATCTCTCATTAAAAAGGTTCACTGTGTTAACTTGACAAATAAGACAGTAAATTAGAGGTTTTCATAATTATGTAATTTGTTGTGTTACCAAAATTTTGGGATGCAAGTAAAACTAGACAATTCCGCGCAGGGAAATTGTGAAAGTGTGGGTGATGCCTCCATAGATATCTATGGATGCCTCTATTATGACATCATACTGTGACATCACAAATGTTCTAGAATGTTCTATTATGACATCATACTGTGACATAACAAATGTTCTAGAATGTCTATTATGACATCATACTGTGACATCACAAATGTTCTAGAATGGTCTATTATGACAGCATACTGTGACACCACAAATGTTCTAGAATGTCTATTATGACATCATACTGTGACATCACAAATGTTCTAGAATGTCCTATTATGACACTGTGACACAAATGTTCTAGAATGTCTATTATGACATCATACTGTGACATCCAAATGTTCTAGAATGTTCTCCCATTCATTCCTTATGGACCAAAATGTCCTGTTTAAAGTCGATTTGTAGCCAAACGGTGCGGTGAAACTTTCCAATTTTCTGCTTTGGTGTTTGTGGCTAATCAGACACACCAAGTGGTTTGCTTTGAATAACCAACAGCCTTGCTTAAGCGGGCATTAAGCCTCGAGTTGTGTCTGGCAACACTTAGCATACTTATTATCATTACCGAAATCATTAATCTCCTTTCCGAAACCCATGTATCATTACCACAACAGCTGTTCATTTAATGTTTATTTAATTTAGTGAACAATTATAATTTGATTCTAAAGGCATGTTCATGATCTATTTGTTATGTGCTTTCATGTTTACAATGACATTTTAAGAAAAATTCAGGTTTCCATGAAATATCACAAAAATTAGGTTGTCGACCGCAGAAGGTGTTGCGGTAATGAGAGTAATATGACAAACTATTCTAAAAATGATTATTTAAAAATATATATTATTTCATAGTTTCAGGTATGTGTCTATGACTGTTAATTATCAATTCTTAAAACTTTGAAAATGTATACACTTTTCTTATTGTCTTGAAGTTTTAAGACTGTTGCGGTAATGCGAATTTGAAGGACTTATTTGGGAAAATGTGTTCAAAAGGGTGTTAAATTGTAAATAAATATTTTCTAATTATTATTCACATATACTCTAGACCTGGCTTATAGTGCTTGAAAAGGAAATTTGTTGATGCAAGTTTGTTAAAAAAAATTATGTTTGAAATTTTGAAATCAAGATTTCATGAGAATGAGCCACTTGTGTGTGTTATTACAGGGTACTACATAACACTACAGAATACTACATAGTATTACAGGGTACTACATGGAATTACAGGATACATGTATTGCAGGGTACTACATGGTATTACAGGGTACTACAGGGCGCTACGGCTAATAAAAAGTTGTATAGGGCTACCCAAAAAAACGGGCCGAGCTCCATAAGTGGGACGCTGGAGTTAACAAAACACAAGGGTTAAAACTATCCAAGATGGTTTCATTGTGTTTTAGGGTGGATTTTCCTTTCCAGGAGACACAGATCTAATTACAATAGTACAGTTGTCCTCATTTCCCCTCCACTGCCTCACTGTAACTTAATAATGTGAAATAATATACCATAGTAAGGACGGGACAATATTCTTATCTCATAATACGATTTGAGACACAATATGTGGTTCATGGTTTGATATAACCCGATCCATGAATCTGCAATGGCTTGATTGAACATGTAAATAAAAAATGTATCAGTGTGGAAGATTAGATTACATTTTATTGTCGTTGCACAGCACAAGTACAGTACAAAGACATTTAATTGGCATTTAAGCAGGGCGCAAAGTAACAGTAAAGTGTATAGCAATATACAGTGTAACATGTGAATAGGTAGAGTATATATGACGAAGCTACTGAGAAAATATGCTAAGCTAATGTATGCACAATATCATTATATACAGTGGTACAGTAGGAATATTATGGCAGTAAACCATACTAGCCACTGGTATAACTTATAAGAGTAAGTATGGAATATATAACAGATGTAGATAAAAGTATGCAAATGTATATAAAATGTAGCCGATATCCAATTGTTTCCCCCCCTGCCCCACGATACTATTGTTACGTTTTAATATATCGATATATTGAATGTCGACATATTTCTGTGCATAGTGCATACTCCATACCGTGCGACTGAAAAGTGATATAATTAAATTAGAATGAAAACAGCTGTGGCTCTAAAACCTTGGACAGTCGATCTCTATACTGTAAATAGGTGGGTCTATAGCCTTGTCACTGATTCAATCATCTCATTCACTTCCTTGCTCGCTGGTCCCGGATCGTGTTTCTAGGAAGAGACTGTGCCATCTGCCCGCTAGCCGTACAAATTCGACATGCGTACAATTGTGCTGAAGGACCATCACAAAATGGGTATTGTCGACACCCAAGAAACACTTGTGTAGGCATAATGTGGGTGTGTGTGTGTAAGAGAGGGAAGGCGACAGCTTTGCTTTTACTTCAGGAAGGAGTGACAGCTGGAAAGTCCCCCCCCTCCCCTCCACACTGAAGAAGCCCCTCTATCGTTTTCCTGTCTCTCTCACACACTCCCCTCCTGACGGTAGTCAGTCAGTTGAACTTGAATCTTCTCCACCTGTTGCTACCACACACACAAGAGTGTTGTTCGAGTATGTCAGAATGGGATAGACATCTGCATTTTTGCATTAAAAGTTGTTCGTTTGCATTTTGTACTTTAGGTTATACTTTAGTTTGTATATTGTAGAATTTGTATAGTGTTTGGACTTTATTCTTTTTACTTTTTTACTGTATGAAGCACATTCTCAGGGGGCTCACAGAACCAAGCATCACTGTAATGTACTTCATATGTGACAAATAAAACAAAACTTTAACTTGTCAATAAGTGCGCGCGTGTGTATCTTAAAAATACATGCTGGTGACAGCTTGTAGAGAGTGCGTCTCAACTAGTGATATATTCGGTGCGTTGAAACCATCGAACACATTCGCACATCATTTCCATCCTTCCCCGTGTCTACGGCGGTTGCAAATGATGAGGTCACGTCACTGACCTAAATGGTAAATGGTGCATTTACAATTACATAGAGCTTTTATAGTGCAACAGCGTAATATAGTGCGGGGGACCTTGACCTCTGTCCCACACACCTGTTTTTATACACCGTTTTTCATACACCTGTTTTTACACACTTGTTTTATACACCTGCTTTTCTCTCATCACGCTCCTATTGATATTGATAGATATGATTTAATTGAATTTTATCATGTGCTTATTTTTTATTCATGATGCAGACATAACGTGAAATAACTGAATGAGAACTGTCAATGTCTGTATACTGTGTGCGCTGCGAGATACCCTGAATTTCCCCAAGGGGAGTATCTATCTATCTATCTTTTATCTAACGCGCTTTACAATTTGTTCCTCACATTTTACCCATCCACACACCGACGGCGGAGGAAACCATGCAAGGGGCGGGTGCCAAACCTGCTCATCGGGAGCAATTCGTTGTTAAGTGTCTTGCTCAAGGACACTTCGACACGCTGCCCAGGAGGAGGGAGCGGGAATCGAACCAAGAACCTCCGTATGACCAGACGACTGCTCTACCTCCCAAGCCACCGTCACCTAACTCTACACAGCCTGTCCACAAACAAATCAAGTGACGTGGGTTTAAATTAAAACAAGAGCCATCGGGGGTTAGACGGAGGCACCCAGGGGGGATTCTTACCATTGCCATCGTATAGACGTTCTCCTGACCGAGCACTGACTCTAGATACAACAGCGGACTCTGAGGAAGGGGAGCGGGAGGGGCAGCGGGTGGGCCAGGGGTGGCACGGATAGAATAAGCAGACGTGAAGCAGAGGGCAGAGGAGACAGGGAGGGATCAGGGAAGAGATTAGCAGGTAGAGGAGCAGGAGGAGAGAGAGGGGTTGAATGAGGAGGTCGGAGAGAACATAGCGGGGTGGGAGAATTGACGATGAAGAGGGTATAAGGTGGGGTAAGATTGGAAATGAAACATTTGTTAACAGATCATACACACAGTTAAGCATGTGTAAAGGATAGTGTGTGGGGGGGTGGGAGCAAACTCTGATAGTGAAGTTAGACCAATAATTAAGAACCAGAAGGATACAACAAGAGAGGGGGGGGGGCAAACTCTGATAGTGAAGTTAGACCAATAATTAAGAACCAGAAGGATACAACAAGAGAGGGGGGGGGGGGCAAACTCTGATAGTGAAGTTAGACCAATAATTAAGAACCAGAAGGATACAACAAGAGAGGGGGGGGGGCAAACTCTGATAGTGAAGTTAGACCAATAACTAAGAACCAGAAGGATACAACAATATGAGGGGAGGGGGGGGGGAACACACTTGATAATGCAGGTTAGGCTATAGGAGAAATACATTAATTCAAGACAATATAATTTACCTCGAAAGTTGATTGAATCACATTGATGCCCACAATAGATTCCACGTATCGGCGGAGCTCCTCGCAGGTCCCGGTGACCAGGGTGCGGAGGGTCAGGGTGACCGGTGTCTCCCCCCCGGAAGGCACGGCCTGGTGCCCATCGCTCCCCGCTGCGAAGCCAAGAAGCACCACAAGAAACGTGGAGCACAAACACCGAAGAGTGCAGCTCTCGGCGCGGCTGGAACCAGACGCGTAAAGAAGGGTCATTGTGGAATAATTCTCAAGAAAGATAGAAAACGTATATCAAAATATAAATAGTATTTTTTTTAATATATAGCGCGATCAGACCGTATTCAATGTGCTTCAAAAAGATTTTAAAATGGCTTCTGTGTTGACAGCAGTCATACAAAGCGACAGGAGGTTTTTACATTACATCGACACTGCAGCTCGCAATGGGTGATGATTTGTCAAAGTTAATTAAGGTAACATCAATTGATACGCGTGGTTACTTCGAACGGCCAACCGACAAATTCGGCAATTAGGCGATTACTCAACATCAACCGAGCGACTGCTAATTACAAACTTTGGCAACGTTGCAAATACCAAATCAAGGAGCGCAGTCAAGGAGTAAAACAGACTACATTTGGTAATAATCTGTTTCGGAATAGAATAAAACTGTTGATCTGTCCTTATTACTTGAAATATATTAGAAAGCCATGAAACGGATACAATTCAACACCGTCTCCAAAGTTATTTTAATAATAGCGTTGCGCCTAAAAGGAAACGGGACAAGAAGCGCGACGATGACGCTGAGCTGCTGACCGCACGGCGCGGCTCCGATCCGATGGACAAAATATAAAATGCTATTCTTTGTCCCTCTGGACTTGCATCAAGCGCGCCTCTGCGCTCGAGTGTCTTGCATAATCCTCTATTATATTCACGGTCGTTTGTTCTGTCTCGGCACTCCTTTCCCCCTCGAGCGTTTTAAACGTATCTTTCTACAATCCTATAGCCGGTTAGGCTAGCCGTGCGAACCCGTCTGGGAGTGGGAGCGGGGCTGGAGGGGCGGGGCGGAGTGCAGAAGGAGTAGGGTATATCTGCAGAGCCGCAAGCCCAACGTCTGGGCGGGGCTTCGTGGCTTGGACTAGGTTTGACCAGGGATGCAGTGGTAGGTGGACGGGGTACGACGCCGTCCAAGTAGTTCGCTGAGCAGAAGTATGCGCAATCGTGCACGCGCACAAAAATGCGTTCACAATCACTGGACTCGTCGCGCCGTGCGCCACGTACCCGGCGGCCGGCACTTATCTCTATCACCTAGACTTTGCATAATAATAGGATACCGATAGCATAACAAAGGGTTTGCTTGAGCTGTGGAACCTCTCACACTATGTGACAATGGTCCCGACTGGAAGGATCAAGGATGAGGCAGAGAGAGAGAGAGGGAGGGAGATAGAGAGGTCCCCGACACACGCAGTCAAGCTCTCTCTCTATCCCTCTCGCTGTTCTCTGCCTGTCAAACCCTGTTTGGAGAAGTGTCGGGTTACACTATGCCTACGTCCCACACGCAGTCAAGCTCTCTCTCTCTCTCTCTCTCTCTCTCGCTGTTCACTGCCTGTCAAACCCCGTTTGGAGAAGTGTCGGGTTACACTATGCCTATGTCTGTTCTGTGCGCATGCGCGTACCCGTACACGTGGCGTCTGGGCAGTTCCCATATTACGACTGCACCACTGGGTTTGACTGTGCATGGGCGGGGCATCGTGGCTTGTACCTTGTTTTGTTTCCTGTAAAACCCGGAAGTAGTCAGTTTGTGCCGTTTATTTTTAACCCTAACCTTAACCCTAACCTGCAACACGGAAAACACAGAAATGCAAATGCTGTCGAGTCTTCACTGCTTGTAAAAATAAACAGCACAAATTGACTACTGCAGTCAAACCGAGTACAAGCCACAAAGCCCCGCCCACGCAGTCAAACCTAGTCCAAGCCACCAAGCCCCGCCTCAAACCTAGTCCAAGCCCCGCCCAGATGTTGGGCTTGCGGCTCTGCAGATATACCCTATTGGAGTGATAAGGCTAGGACATGTGGTCTATTATTTTTAGGTCAAAGGTTAAGATTATTTAAAAAAAAGTCTTAACGATTATGATAAAAAGGTGTACAAAATAATTAGACGCAAAGCAGTATCTTACACTTTTGATGGCAGTTTAATTACTCGCAGAGCAGCAGTTACACAGCGTTGGTTCATAATATGAGCACATTGGAGCCTTGAAGAGGCAAATTTCAAATAAAAAGAAAGAAAAGAAAATAAGACATACACATAAGAGCAACAACATCATACAGATATCAACTACAGTTGGAGCAATGTGCCCCTCGAATCAACCCACCACTGACATTTTATAGACCCGCTGGGGAGAACGGGGGATCCGCGGTGAAGCCGGTGGGTTCAAACCACTTTGGTCCCAGCTAGAAAATGTAGAACTTTCTAAAGGCTACTTCTGCCTGTTGAACTTGATAAAAATCACAGGCGAACACTCGCTCCTATGTGGACACCTGTGGCTACGGGTTTGGACTTTGGGGGGGTGAGGGGTTAAAAAGTAAAACCTTGCGATTATGGCTGCCCTCTCTTGCTAGCGTTCTCCACAATGACTTCTGTCTGGGATGTCTGAATTGTTCTCGCTGGCAGCCTAATCCCCTTCGTAGGATTATGGGATGTCATGCACCCTCACGTGGGGCTTCAATGGCCGTGTAGGAAGTCCCACATGGGGCTTGGGCTCGCTGGCTTGCGATTGGTCAGATTACGTCAAACCTGTCATTCAAGGGGGGCTGTGTTCATCAATAAATGCCACAACCATGCCACGCTGGCTTGCATGCTAAAGTGTTGTCAATTATGAAGCGGGGGACCAACGTGGACGCGGACCCGCTGACCAACCCATAGATATATAATCTATGGACCAACCAACCAACGCGGATACTCAGACCGACCGACCAACGAACCAACCGATCCCCCCCAAACAGCATCTATGGAGCTGCTGAGGCCTCTAGGGGCTGCTAGCGGGGCTTTTAGACTTTTACTGTATGTTCAGATACAACGCGAAATCTAATTCAGAGGCATTAGAAGTCAATGGAAAGACACAAAAAAGAGCTTCGCTCTTGCCGGTGTGAATGCCGTTCGCTCGGGTTGACTTGGATTATGTTTACATTTGAGATCATTTCGACAGGCGTGATGGAGCAAGTATATCACCACAATGAATATGTAATGGCCTGCTATGAACGCTCTGTCGCCTATAGATATCCAATGGGTTACATCTAGAATTTAGCTAGCATTCAACCATCAACAGCGCGACAATGTGTCCTCTTTACGTTGTATCTGAACGTACCATCTTAATCGTCTTTGTTTGGGTTATTTGTTATTCATCTTTTTCTTCACATGTACATACACACAGGCGTGCGGTGCGCACGCACACATATACACACCGTCACGAAACCCTGTAGGCTATGAAATCGGGCAGAATCTCAGTGGTCTAGGAGATTCTGTCTGAATTCAGTCAATGTAGAAAAAACAACAACAACATGGTGATCAGTTCAGAGCGTCACTACAGCCCCTTACTAGGCTGGAATCATCGGCTTCACGTCGGCAGTATCCCATAGACGCTGGAGGAAGGTGAACCTGTTTAAGAAGGAGTCACGGTGAATGAACACAGCGGCGCTGTCGTTGTCTCCCCCCCCCCTCCACCCACCCCCGGCGACTCGCTCCGTTCACCCACACGCCGCCCCCCTAGCCGATGTAGATGCGGTGGAAGTCGTTGGCTCCGAAGGCAGCGTTGCACTTGGGGCATTTCCTCTGGCGCGTGTCGTAGCGCGTCTTCACGCACTCGAAGCAGAAGACATGGAAACACTTCGTCAGGACGGCGTCCTTCACCCGCGAGTTGCAACAGGGGCAGGTCAGGCGCGCCTGTGAGAGAGAGAGAGAGAGAGAGAGAGAGAGAGAGAGAGAGAGAGAGAGAGAGAGAGAGAGAGAGAGAGAGAGAGAGAGAGAGAGAGAGAGAGAGAGACATGGGGAGAGGATAATGGTTCAGGTCAGGAAGTGACAATATGTGTCGAGCCATATATAGATTAGATTCAAATGTATTGTCATTATTATACAGCACAAGTACAGTACAATCAAAAGAGGTTTGGCATCCAACCAGAGTGCAAATGTAACAGTAAAGTAACAGCAATATACAATGTACAGGTGATTAAACTGGGTATACAATATATAAATGAGTACTACTGGGTGTAGTGCTAATCAGATGTATGTACAGAGTTGTAATATTAATATGTACAGTGATACAGGTAGAAAGACAGTATGTAGTAGTCATACTATAATAATATAATAATAATATAATATAATATAATTTAGGACCTGCTCCGAGGTCACCATTTGGCACACATGCGAACCATGCATACAATGCGTATCTGCGATTAACCCATCCCGTCGTCCTTCCCCCCCAAGGGCAGCCGGGAGCAGACAGGCGCAACGTGAGCCGCGCCAGGGGACCAATCCAAGTGCTCCTGTCCGTCTTCGTCAAGGACGCCACAGCGTTAGCGATCTTGTTGTTGTGCATGTTTTTCCATTGGGTTTATCTTATCGGGGGGGGAAACCCTTGCGAGCACGGGGAGAACATGCAAACTCCACACAGAAAGGCCTGGGAGATACCCCACCTGGGTAACTGGCATCATGGAAACCTGGTCCCCAAGCGGGATTCGAACCCTGGACCTTCTTGCTGTGAGGCGACAGTGTTAACCACTACACCACCGTGCCAGCAGTATGACTACCGTAAGAGTAGGTAAAAGATATTGTACATATAGACACCTACAGATACGCAAAAGGATTATGTACAGACAGGTGGATAGATATAGAATACGGTAAGAATAAAAAAAAATATATATACACACAAATTAGTACCCCTCCCCCAACACCCATCAGCACCCCACCCCCAACAGCAACCCCACCACCTCAGCCGAACAGCACTCTACCTATGGAGACATCAGCCCCAACCCTGACCATCACTAACAGCCAGGTCAGGAGGCAGCTCTCCAAGATTAGTGTGAATAAGACCGGAGGACTGGACAACACCAATCCCAGGGTGCTCAAAGCATGTGCGGGGCAGCTGGCAGCACTGCTCCAACATCTCTTCAACCTCTCCCTGAGGCTGGAGAGGGTTCCCCAGCTCTGGAAGACCTCCTGCATTGTCCCGGTGCCCAAGAAGGGACGACCCAGCACCCTTAACGACTACAGGCCAGTCGCTCTGACGTCACACATCATGAAGACGTTCGAGAGACTGGTCCTGCAACACCTCAAGCCCCTGGTGCGTGACTCCCTCGACCCCCTGCAGTTTGCATACCAGGCAAACATCGGGGTGGAGGACGCCATCATCTATATGCTCCATAGAGCTTACACGCACCTGGAGAAGCTGCGCAGCTCAGTGAGGATTATGTTCTTCGACTTCTCCAGTGCCTTCAACACCATCCAGCAGTCACTGCTAGCGGAGAAGCTCTCCGTGATGCAGCTGGAGCACAGCTTGGTGGCCTGGATCTACCTCACTGACAGACCGCAGTACGTCAGACTACAGGACAGTCAGTCTGACGTACTGGTGAGCAACACCGGCGCCCTCCAAGGAACTGTGCTGTCACCCTTCCTCTTCACCCTCTATACCTCAAACTTCTGCCACAACTCAAGCGGGTGCCACCTGCAGAAGTTCTCCGATGAGGAGGAGCATAGAGCCCTGGTGGAGAGCTTTGTGGACAGCGACCACCTCCAACTCAACACCAGTAAAACCAAGGAGCTGGTGGTGGACTTCCGGAGGGGCAAGAAAAGCCCCCCCCCCCCCCGATTCCCATCACCATCCGAGGGGATGAGGTGGAGGTGGTGGAGTCATAAATTCCTTGGGGTACACCTGAACAATAAACTGGACTGGTCGGACAACACAGAGGCCCTCTACAGAAAGGGACAGAGCAGGCTGTTCTTCCTGAGGAGACTCAGGTCCTTCAATGTTTGCAATAGACTGCTGCAGTCATTCTACCAGCCTGTAGTGGCCAGCGTCCTCTTCTATGCTGTGGCATGCTGGGGGGGGCTACATCAACTGGAGGGACACCAACAAAATGAACAAGCTGGTGAGGAAGGCTAGCTCCGTAGTGGGAGTCGAGCTGGTCAGACTAGAGGTGGTGGCAGAGAGGGGGATGAGAAGGAAGCTGGCTGCTATCCTGGAGGAGTCTATTCGAATACCAACCGGTTCATGCTTCCGCGTGCGCGTTTTGTGCTCTGATTGACCACTGATGTTTCTGGTCGCACCAATCGTGTGACGGCAAGTTCTTTCGCCGGTTAAGCTTAGGCACTCTTTCGAAGTTGGTTAAGGTTAGAGTTTGTCTTAGAGCAGGGCGATAGAACACCAGCCCTGATTCCAAACTCTAACCTTAACCAACTTCAAAAGAGTCGCCTAAGCTTAACCAGTGATAAACTAGGCGTTAGGTAGTTTGCTGCTGGTCGAGGCGGAAATGGGCGCGTCACGCGATTGGGCACACATGTCACATGACCAGAAACGTCAGTGGCCAATCAGATCACACCAGAAACGGCAGTGGCCAATCAGATTCGCAAAACGCGAACGCGGAAGAATGAACCGGTTGGTATTCGAATAGACGCATCCTGGATAATCCCTCCCACCCACTCTACGACGAGCTAGTCAATATGAGAAGCATGTTCAGTCACAGACTCATACACCCCCCCCCCCCCACACTCAACTAACCGCCTCGGCCAGTCCTTCAACAGTGGGCAGGGACTGCTGCCAGACATCCAACTACTAGGAACCTAAAAGGACAATATACTACCTTATGCATACCGCACCTTATGTGAATACTGTATATGTGAATACTGCATCAGATCATAAATTTAGCATTTAGCATTTTAGCATTCAGCATTTTTAGACTATATATTAGATTAGATTTAGATTATTAGATTATATATTGCATATATTTAGCATTTCGTTTTTTTCAGACTATATTAGATTAGATTTATTAATAATAATACATTTGATTTATAAGGCGCCTTTCAGGACACTCAAGGTTGCCGTACAACAATTAAAAACAGTTCATTACAAGCACAATAACATTTTTAATAAAATCAGACATACGCCTGGTGGGTTTTGAGGTGGGTTTTAAATGAGATAATGAAGTCAATGTTCCTGATGTCGGGGGGGAGGGAGTTCCAGAGGCGAGGGGCAGAGCAGCTGAAGGCTCATGACCCCATGGTGGACAGACGGGCTGGGTGGGGGGACGGTCAGGTTGATGGAAGAGGCAGACCTGAGGGACCGGGTGGGAATGTTGATGTGGAGGAGGTCGGACAGGTATGGAGGGAGGAGGTTATGGATGGCCTTGAATGTATGGAGGAGGATCTTATGCAGTGTTTAATGGGAAGCCAGTGGAGTTGGCGTGGGACAGGGGTGATGTGACTGATGACAGGGGTTCTGGTTAATATACGGGCAGCAGCGTTCTGGACCAGTTGGAGCTTATGGAGGAGTTTGTGGGGGAGACCAAAGAGAAGGGAGTTGCAATAATCCAAGCGGGAAGTGACGAGGGAGTGGACCAGGATTCGGCGCTGTTGGGAGTGAGTGAAGGGCGGAGGTGGTTGATGTTGCGAAGGTGGAAGTAGGCGGACCGGATGGTGTTGTTGATGTGGGAATGGAATGATAGGATGCTGTCGAGGACGACACCCAGACTCTTAACCTGAGGGGAGGGGGAAACCAAGGAGTTGTCTATGATGAGGGTTAAACTGGGGTGCTTGGTGAGTGTGGACTTGGAACCAATGAGGACTACCTCTGTTTTATCACTGTTCAGTTTGAGACCATTTTAAGTGAACCAGGATTTGATTCCCTGTAAACAGGCACAGAGGGAGGAGGGAGGGAGGGTGGAAGTGGGTTTGGAGGAAACGTAGAGCTGGGTGTCGTCCGCGTAACAGTGGAAATTGATAATTGATATATTTACGGAGAATCAGACCAAGTGGGAGGAGGAGGTAGATGATGAAGAGGATAGGGCCAAGGACAGAGCCCTGGGGAACACCGGAGGAGAGGGGGGATGGATGGGATGTGAATGATTTTAACTGTACAAACTGAGTACGGCCAGAGAGATATGAATGGAACCAGTCTAGGGATGTGTGGGATATTCCAATGGAGGCTAGTCGGTTTAGGGGGGTGGAGTGAGATATGGTGTCAGATTTAGATTATTGTATTAGATTATATATTGTAACCACTTATTGTAGGGCAAATATAACTGAGAGGGCATACATACCCTCATCTTGCACCTTGTTGACCATTATGCACATGTCCAGAGTTAATTATGTCATGTTAATTATATTGATTTGTTATAGTTTATACTGCTTTTTACTACCTGTACCTGCCGCCTGTTGCTTCTTCCCAATCCAACAGTGCAAAAATGCTTCCGCATTCGTCACCGCAGTTACCGTAGTGGCGTGCGGTAATGCGCCTTTCATTTTCCTTCACGCAGCGCCCAGCGGCGGCGTGCTCGCTGAGGTGCGTGCGTGCGCCGGCGTGCTCGCGAGGTGCTCGCGCATGCGCATGAGATCCCGCCTTAACAATATATATAAGTCACCGCCCCAATTTCAGTATCCAGAAATAGCTCAATTGGCAAGACCCCATGGCTGTGGATCCTACAGCTAGTTGCTGGTGAGTTCGAATCCCGTCAAATATATTTTTTTTAACGTGATTTTTTTTTAACGTGTATTCTTTCGCCGGTTAAGGTTAGGCATGGTTAAGGTTAAGGTTAAGGTTAGGCATTGTTTCGGAGTTGGTTAAGGTTAGAACGGTTAAGTTTAGGCGCTGTTAAGGAGCTGGTTAAGGTTAGAGTTTGTCAAAGAGAATGGCAATATTCTTTCTATGGTTAAGGTTAGGCATGGTTAAGGTTAAGGTTAAGGTTAGGCATTGTTTCGGAGTTGGTTAAGGTTAGAACGGTTAAGTTTAGGCGCTGTTAAGGAGCTGGTTAAGGTTAGAGTTTGTCAAAGAGAATGGCAATAGACAGCCTATTTCCGCGCGACAGCTCCCAAAGCGGGCCTGAAAAGAAAGGCGCTTTACCGTAGTGGCGTGCGGTGACGAATGCTTCCGCATTTTTGCACTGTTGGATTGGGAAAAAGCCACACGCGTACCTGCCCTCCCCCCTCCCCCATGGTGCCTGAATTTCCCCAAGGGGATCAATAAAGCAACATCTTATCTTATCCAGCATTATTGTACATTATAGGATTATATGCAGACAGATATGGATATGTATATATGCGGTAAATATAAATATACAGTATAATGTATATATGCGGTATATACAGCACTGTTGTACATGCTATCATACAGAGTATATGGGTAGACTATAGTGGGGTGGGTAGTTCAAATGATTATGATTAACTGGTAGACGGTCTCAGGTCCACATCCAAAAGAACACTGAACAACTAAACTATCACATGAGCTGACACACAAAAGCACCGGCTTAAGTGACTTACACACCACACAAGCACACTTACTTACCACACGCACACACTGCTGCTACAGTACTTACACTGTGTAGAATAATATTTTAATTTTTTTTGTCTACCAATTACTACGGTTGAGGAGCCGGGGAAAACAAGCATCTCACGTTTTTCCTTAATGTATGTACATTTAAAAAAGCTGTGACAATAGAATAATCTGAATCTGATGATTACTATGATTACAGTGTAGGGCAGCACTAGGTATAAATTCAGGGGCATTTCGAGAATTTTTACATTTTAGTCCCATCCCGCCCATCATCATATGAAAGTATAGGATCAGAACCTCAAAATGAGGTGTCAATTGTGCAGCAGATATTTTGAAAAGCTATGGCATGTTAAACATTATGGCTTAAGCTCCGAGTGTTCTGAGAAAACTGAGCAGAGGGCTCTTTTCACACACTCAGCACAAAGTCCACTTTTAGAAAAGGAATCATTGCTTGAAATGGATCCGTTTGGATACCACGTGACTTTACTCTATCGATGAGATAATATTGAATGTGCAGTGTTGAAATAAAAAACAAGTTATTCATTTATAGAAGAAAGGAACAGAATGATACCATTTTCCCTATAGTGTCAAACTGACAGCAAGTCACTTAGGCATTAGCCAATGAATGCTCAGCATGAAAAAAGGGTGCGTTTGATATACCCAGCAAGGCAGCATAGAGTTTCAATTACGCAGAAAAAAAAGATACAATGCCCTAGGCCTATATCTTACCTTTCCTCGAAATGTGTTTTTTTTCTTTTATTATTATTATTTTTTTACATCTGCATTGTTCGAATTTCAAAATAAAACATTTTGAAGTTGTATTGCAGTAGATACATTCAAATGACAGGTAGCTGCACAGCCATAGGCCCGTTACCTCTACAAGCTTACAACAATGGTAATACCTCAACAGTGCTTAGCTACAGTCTGCAATGCTGGAGATCAGAGTAATCCCTGATGAAATGCCACTGATTTTATGCATGATAGGAAAATAGTTAAGCTATAAAATCTGGAGTCAAACAACTCGACTACTTGTGTTTGGCTATGTTCCTACATCACTACAACACCGGTGGAAATTAGATTATTTTCCAATATCAGAATGAGAACTTGCCCAATTGTAATAGTCAATTCATATTATTGTAGTACATATTATTGTAGTAGTCTAACCATATAACTTTATATGATAGCATGTACAATAGTGCTTATATATTTATATTTACCCCATACATATATATATATAGCCATATCTGTCTGAATATACAATCCTTCTATATACCTACTTATACACCTCACATAACTCTGTATGATAGCATGTACAATAATGCTGTATATACTCACTGTATATATTTATCCACATCCGTCTGTACATACCTGCATATAATCCTTTTGACATGTCGGTAGATACTACATACATAACCCTTACATACCTGCATATAATCCTTTTTACATGTCGGTAGATACTACATACATATCCCTTACGTACACTATGATTACTACCATAGTGTCTTTATACTGTACCTGTATCACTGTACATATTAATACTACAACTGGTCGCCCATGTGAAAGTCTACAACTTGACCCCTTTGCGTGTGGATACAGTGTGGTATATCTCGGAGGGGGGTCCCTGCAACATAATCTAATGGCCTACTACGTGTATTTGGGGGTCCTTGACACAAAAGAACACTGGTATAGATTGTTTCAACTTGACCAAAAAAAATTTAACTTGATTTGTCAGTTGTTGATATTAGCAAACACTGCAATAGGGACTTAACTGTAGTTCAAGCTGTTACCTAGCAACACATCAAACATTCCACCGAAACATCTATATCAGTAGCCAGGCACTCATCGAATGCCTCTCTTGACCAATCATATTGCTCGGTCAGAGCTCTTTTAACTGTTGTATTAATGCAGGATGGGTTTTCTTTTGGTCTTAAAAAGCACCAACAACTATCACATAAACCTACCTTGTACTCATTGATTTCCTCATTGAGGATCTCATCTCCGTTGCTGATTTTCTCCGCTGGTTTCTTGGCCTTCTCGATCTTCCTCCGCAGCTTGGAGATGTCCTCCTGCGGCATCAAGGTTAGCGTTAGAAGAACTGTCAACAAACGCTGTTGAATGATTTGCGTGAGGAAATGATGACAAAATACATTTGTTGATAACCCTCTTTCTCTACAGTCTGGTGGATGAACAACATGAACAAAACCTAGGCAAAAATCATTTGTAATTCTGTCAGCTAAAACGCAACATAAAAAGGTGGATGAAACTTCCCGTCTCCGCCCTCTGCAAAATTGTGGTTTAGATTTAGAAGTGCTTTCGAACATAGTATGCCATAGCAAGGATCGGGCTGTAATGTTACTCCGCTAAAGCTAGGAACTATTATAGACTAACACACGTGATTATGATACCGTATACTTTAAAACCATTGTCAAGAAAGATTATTAATCACAGCGATAGTACAAATTAGGCCAAAAAGTACAGGAGCGCTTCCCTGGCTGTTGGCCACGAAGCGGATAGTGAGTTACTAGCACTGGAGAGGCTGGGTTGTGTAGAGGTCTAAGCACTGGAGAGGCTGGGTAGTGTAGAGGTCTAAGCACTGGAGAGACTGGGTAGTGTACTGTAGAGGTCTAAGCACTGGGGAGTCTGGGTAGTGTAGAGGTCTAAGCACTGGGGAGTCTGGGTAGTGTAGAGGTCTAAGCACTGGGGAGTCTGGGTAGTGTAGAGGTCTAAGCACTGGGGAGTCTGGGTAGTGTAGAGGTCTAAGCACTGGAGAGGCTGGGTAGTGTAGCGGTCTAAGCACTGGAGAGGCTGGGTAGTGTAGAGGTCTAAGCACTGGAGAGGCTGGGTAGTGTAGCGGTCTAAGCACTGGAGAGACTGGGTAGTGTAGCGGTCTAAGCACTGGAGAGGCTGGGTAGTGTAGCGGTCTAAGCACTGGAGAGGCTGGGTAGTGTAGCGGTCTAAGCACTGGAGAGGCTGGGTATAACTGGGGGATGGGAGAAAACTTTTTTCCTGTGCCGTTCATGTAGTTCTTTTTGTATTTTATTTTTTATTATTTTTTAAACAACATATAAACAAACATGACAACACACGATAAGATATACAAGCATTATTAACAGTGCACATCCAATGAAATCACCATTTAGTTAAATGTATTATACAGGATATACCCCTAATACCTGCTATCTATTACCCTACACACATACCGTTCATGTAGTTCTACGTTTCTGTGACGGTTGAGTGCCGTTAACGTAGATCTACGTTATTATCTCGTTATTTCTTTTATTCGCTATTGCCATTCATAATTTACAGAGGCACCTTGTGCATGCTGTTCTGAGTGTGTCTGAGATGGCAGACGGTCAATACCGCCGCCTACCGCCTTGTGGCAGCTATTGCACTCCATTAGAAACTATGTGGTTTGTTATCTGGGCCGAGCTGAGCCGTGTGGGCGGGGTTTAAATACTCCGGCAGGACGAGCGGTCACAACCATACATCAACGAGGCTGCCCCCCCCCCCCCCTCGTTCATATGAAATGCAGAATAACGTGGTACGCCCAGTACTTCAAATTTAATGGCGATCAGATAATTGGATTATTTTTTTTGCATTACATCAGAGACAAGGTAAGAACATTATATATCCAAGCTTGCGTTGATCTGATCTTTTTTTCTCCCACGATTGAAGCTATCTGTGTGGAATGTGTATGTGCTGTTTTACCGTTGGTGGGGGGGGGGGGGGGGGGGGGGCGCCGCTCTAAACCACATTTCATGGGTGCATGAGGAGACATAACGATAATCTAGCGTTGATTTCAGGAAGATTCAATAATCAGGCGAAAAATGACAACGTGATAACTGGATTCCACTAGGAACGCTATTTTCGCGTCTTTTTCCTGGGATTACTCAGAATCACCCAAACTATATTCATATTCAAAACGGTATAAGACGGAAATGTACGGATGAAAAAATTATCAGTTTTTTGCATGTTGACCAGAAGCAACTCACTGACAATCGACGGTGTTATTAGATCCATAGCTACAATATAAAATATAGGTTTAGCTCTAAAAACAAGGTGAGCGCTTACATGGGGTTAATGGGTGGCAACAAGGCCAGATGCACTTCCCGGAAGGGGCGTGGCACTCAATGTGTTAAAGCTCACAAAACAAAAAACGAAAGCGATTTATCGATGATTTGATCACGACTACCCCAATGTGTGCGCATGTTTAAAGATTTTGAGCCTGACATTTCCACCTTGCTACAGCAATCATGCAAGTGTGCATGCGCGCGCTCAACTGTGCCATTGTGTTACCTGTGCACGTCGGGCATTGAAGGACTCTTTCTCTCTGGAGATGCTGTTCTCTATGACCTCCTCTCTGACCAGTTTCAGCCTCAGCTGGACCTGCTCCAGCTGGGTCCGCACCTCCTCCGACAGCAGCGTGGACTCCTGGGTCTGGGGGAGGAGAGAGGGATGGAGGGAGGAAAGGAGTGGCGACTCAGACAACGATGGATAAACACACCTATAATAAACACAGAGCGATACGGAATGATGGAGCTAAGATGTGTGTGTGTGTGTGTGTGTTACCTTGCGTTTGTTCATGTCCAGAGCCTGTGTCCTGAGGGCCAACTCTCTCTCTGCAGTACTAATGGTGCCCTGCAGGAGGCGCTCTTTCTCCTCCAGCTTCCTCACTACCTGCAGCTGGGCATCGACCTGACAAAAATGGACAGGAAGACAAGAATGGACGTTGATGGCAATGTGCCGTAATGGAAGCACGTGTGCGCGCCGCACACACGCACACACACACACACACACACACATACACACACACTCACTCACTCTGAGCCTGAGGGAACCGCAAACGGAAGCACATATACTATGCAGATATTGCGCAGTGAAAAAAACAACTATACAGTGATAATCAGCTATGTAGCTTTTTAACTAGGTTTTTGTTTGGATAATATAAGGGCGACTGTGCCTTTGCATTCAAATACTCATTGATAATCACTAATATATAATCGATAATCTTTTCTTTTCACCCTTTCACCTTTTCAGATTCGGCTCAAATAAGGGACTAAACACGTTTCGCAATTATGCCACATCAATGTGGAACGCCCTACCCAAAGCTGTAAAGGAATGTGGATCACTACCCACTTTCAAAACCTCTCTCAAGAGACACCTACGGGAGACTGCAATTCAACACTGGCCCCTGTAAATATCCTAACCCAACCCCCTCCAATGTACAGTCATTTACCTAGTATGGTTTTGTCAATAGTCCAATGTACAATTTTGTTTGTTTGTACAGAGTCTCCCCCCCCTCAATGTACAGTTTTGCTTGTTTATACAGTGTGCCCCCCCCCCCCCCCCCCCAACCACCTCCAATGTAAATTACCCAGTATGGTTGTCAATATCCCAGTGTACCCAACCCCCCCCACCCAACCTCCTCCAATGTACAGTTTCTACGTCAAATGTATATACTCCCTTTTCTTGACTCCTTCTGTATCACAAACAGTACTGTATTTGCAAATCTGGTATGTCATAAATGTATAGATGTAGCAGTACTGACTATCTGTATGTCATGTATGTCATATATGTCCTGATGAATTGAAAATGGGGGACCCTGGTGGAAACAAGACGAAAGTCTTTCTCTGGTCTGCATCCCCTTAACAATTGTGTGTATTGAGCTGTACTGTATTGTACCCATTCTGCAATCTGGTAATAAAGTTTTCAATCAATCAAAAAACCCAGCTGTTAACAGACTGTTATGCTACCTGGCTAGATAGCGAGCTGTACCCAGCATGCTGTTCAGCGATGTAACAGTTAATACACTACACACAGTGTAGGTGCTGGTACAAACAAGGGAAAATATATTTTATATTTACAAAACTATATTATAAAAAATTGCTAGTGTGTGCATATGGAAATTATATCACAGCCAAGTCTGCCCAACACGGATATACGTATGATATGAGTGATATGTAAGTGACTGAGAATAAGAGGGAGAAGGGGACTCAAATAAGGGAATGATATACACATGACATACACACAAAAGCAGTGTTTGTTCACTGTGATTTCATGTCTGATGTCTAGTGACCAAAATATCATTTATTTTCTTTTTATGGATCGAGAGATGCGCGTCACTCCACATGGATTCTACATATAGTGAAGCAGCACCTCTACTCCTGGTTGTTTGAGCACAAACCTTTTACCAACTGCCTGACCTCACCTTAAGCTTGTCTACGCTGACCTGTGACCTCACCTGGGTCTTGAGCATGTCTACGCTGACCTGTGACCTCACCTGGGTCTTGAGCATGTCTACGCTGACCTGTGACCTCACCTGGGTCTTGAGCATGTCTACGCTGACCTGTGACCTCACCTTGAATGGAAAATGGTCTGTATTTATATGGAGCACTTTTATACAAAGCGCTTTACAACCTATGCCTCACATTCACCCACACATTCTGACAGACGATGCAAGGTGCCAACCTGCTCAACGGGAGCAGTTAGGGGTCACCTGGGTCTTCAGTGTCAGCAGCTGGTCGGCCAGCTCCTCCTTCTCCTCCTTCAGCAGCTTGTGGATCTGGTTGGACTTGATCCGCTCGCTCATCAGCTTGAAGTTGGCGTCGTCCTTCTCCCGGAGCTGCTGCATCAGCCGGATGTTCTGCTCCTGCATGTCCTCGAAGGCCTGGCCCGTCACGTCCATCTCACTCAGCAACGCGTCCTCCTCCTGAGAGGAGAGGGAGAGAGAGAGAGATACAGAGGGAGAGAGAGAGAGAGAAGGAGAGAGAAAGGAGAGAGAGAGAGAGAGAGAGAGAGAGAGAGAGACAGAGAGAAGGAGAGAGAGACAGAGAGAAGGAGAGAGAGAGAAGGAGAGAGGAGACAGAGAGAGAGAGACAGAGAGAGAGACAGAGACAGAGGGAGGGAGAGAGAGGGAGAGAGACAGACAGAGATAAGGAGAGAGAGAGAGAGAGAGAGAGAGAGAGAGAGAGAGAGAGAGAGAGAGAGAGAGAGAGAGAGAGAGAGAGAGAGAGAGAGAAGGAGGAGAGACAGAGAGAAGGAGAGAGAGAGACGGAGAGAGAGAGAGACAGAGAGAAAGACAGAGAGAGAGAGAGAGAGAGAGAGAGAGAGAGAGAGAGAGAGAGAGAGAGAGAGAGAGAGAGAGAGAGAGAGAGAGAGAGAGGCAGAGAGAGAGAGGCAGAGAGAGAGGCAGAGAGAGAGAGGCAGAGAGAGAGAGACAGAGAGAGAGACAGTGAGAGAGAGAGACAGAGAGACAGAGACAGAGGGACGGGGAGAGAGGAAGAGAGACAGAGGGAGGGAGAGAGACAGAGAGAGAGAGAGACAGAGACAGAGACAGAGAGAGAATGAGAGATGGAGAGGAGAAGATGGAGAGAAAGAGAGAGAGAGACAGAGGGAGAGATAGAAAAAGAGAGGGAGACAGAGGGAGAGAGAGATGGAGAGGGAGATGTCAGAGCGAGAGATGGAGAGCAAGAGATGGAGAGCGAGAGATAGAGGGAGAGAGAGAAAGAAATGGAGAGATAGCGAGGCAGAGAAAGAGATAGAGGGAGAGAGAGAAATGGAGAGATAGCGAGGCAGAGAGAGAGAAAGAGATAGAGGGAGAGAGAGAAATGGAGAGATAGCGAGGCAGAGAGAAAGATAGAAAGAACGGGGGGGGCAGGAGGAGAGGAGGTGGGTGGGAGGTTAGGGCCTGGCTACGGTCAGATATTGGCAGGTCTTTTGCTAATGAAAGAATATCCATAAAAAGTATCCATCTATAATCTACCACATCTGTTTATCTATCCGTCTATAATTCGATCTATTGTAAATGACTTAACCCTTTCACTGCCGCACTACCAAAACGGTTAACCCTTTCACCGCGACAATACACAGAAGGTTAACCCTTTCACTGCCACACGACAGCCGGTTAACCCCGTCACTGCCACACGACATAAGGTTAACCCTTTACTATCACACAACCGACGGTGATCGTGTGGCAGTGAATGGGTTAAACAAGTGTGTACAATCAACCCTCAGCCTCTCGCTCTCTCACACACACACCTGCTTTGCTATGGAGAGTTTCTTGTTCAGGATGTCGATCTGTTCCTCCACCGAGCGGATCTTCCTCAGGGCCTCCTCGTCGGCCATCTTCTTGCCCTCCCTCCGCTCCCTCTCCTCCAGGTCTCTCAGCCTCTGTTTCAGCTCCTCCGCCTACAGGGAACACAACACCCCGCCATCATCACACCCGTCACTGATCACACCGTCCGACACTACAGAGGCTCGGCAGGCCGCACACACTACACACTAGAGTAGAGTCACACTACATACATACTTATTGTTCATTTAGAGAACAACATTGAGTATCACTATTCTCTCTCTACATAGATGATACTTAGATATCGCTGCCGGCGGGACAAAACCATTTAACTCCATTTAAAAAAAATATATAAATCAACTCCGTAAATCATCCTCCATATGTGTGTGTGGGTTTTACAAAGTTTAAACAATGGGAAAGCATTAAACCAATCATCTGTCTTCAATCAAGACTTCCGGTTTGACTACAATATGTAGTGCATGCGTTTGGTAACAGCTCCGCTCCCGTCACCGTTAATTTAGTTCAAAAACATTATTTTAACAAATACCAATGAGATTAAACCACATCGTATGTATTAATAGTTACTTCTACTAACTATATCAAAAGACATAAAGACTCAACATGGATGGTAAGGATAAGAAAAATGGGTGGAAAGAAACACGAAGCAGTAATTCCAACGGCGACGATTGAGACACGTTCAAAGAAAATAACAGGCGAAGCGGCGGCAGATCCGTTGTTGACAATCCCCGATGGGGGGAATATAACGGAGAATATACCGGGACCATCGGCGACGGGCTCCAAGAGGGAGACAATAGAGGACAACATAACGGGAACGACAGGAAAAAGTACTGTGAAGGATAAAGCAGAGGATTTTGAGAAGATAATCGCCAACAAATCCATCTGTCCCCTCACTGCACCTACAATATCAACTGACACAGGCAGTGCAATTACACAACCCGACTTCAACTCTCTGACTAGCCTGATTAAGGAACAGATGGTCGCTTTCAAATTACACGTCGCACACATCGATGCTAAATTCGAAGAGGTTATGAAAGCGGTCGCTGTACAGTCCGTGCGAATCACGACAGTGGAGAATACGGTGACAGAAATTACACGGGTAGTCAAAGAGAACGAGAAGAACGTCAACGATGGATTGATAGAGTTAACGAATGAGATAAAAAAGGTGGAAGAAGCATGTCGGAGGAAAATACAAGAAGTCAAAGATGAAGCGATGGAGAGGCTGCTCGAGACCCAACGTTACTACAGGCGAAATAATATCCGCATAGTGGGACTTGATGAATCAGTCAATTGCACAGACGACAAGTTTCCAACAGTGTTAACAGAGATTTTGGGTAAACAACATTCTAACCACAGTGCCGATAGTGGACCAATGTTACAGAATCGGTACTCGAGAACAAAGAGGCAACGGTCCAAGAGTCATCATTGTTACTCTGCGCAAGACGGTAATAAGAGATGACATCATCAGAGTTGCACGCAACCAAAGGGGGAAACTGAAATATGGTGAAAATTCAATATTTATCTACGAAGATCTATGCAAAGAGGCCATCGCTCAGCGTTTCCCCTACAAGGAGGTGATGCAGAAATTGTTCAAGTGTGGCCTCAGGCCAAGGCTAATATACCCGGCACTATTATCGATCGTGGGAAAAGACGGCCGGAGGGAAGGAATACGCACGCCTAAAGACGCCGAGGAATACTTGAAGCTGCATGGAGCAGGTCCCCCAGGGCAGAACGCAACACTGTCTCGCACCAGATAAGCCTACTAGTACTCATCTCTCTCTTTCTCTTTGTATTTCAGTAATTTTATTAGAGTGACTTTACCACGACTCAACAAAAGTAGCAGATGATATGCATGCCGGCAACACCAAGGCACAAGGAGTATAATATGGTTCGTAATTAGGGGTGGGAATCACCAGTTTCATCATGATACGATATGATATCGATTCTTTGGACAACGATACGATATTTGCCGATATCACAAAGTCTCTCACGATACAATACGATACGATTAGATTCAGGTGCCTGCGATCGATATGAGATGATATCATATGCCCATTTAACACAATCGGTAACATTTAGATCAACAAAAAAAAGGTAATGAAAATATCATTTGACATTTGTATTTTTGAGCTCTTCCAGACATTTAAAGGAAAATCAATCTATTGTTTTTAATACAAATAGACCTCCTGTTCACTGTAAAGTGCCACGTTTTTATATATTGAGCTTTAAACTTTAAGCTAAATTTTTTGGAACTCAAAACTCACAACCTCCCTCTCCCAAACCGTTCCTACAACAATTTGTTGATGTTGCATGATCATGTATAGGCCTACATTTATTATGTATTATATTGTTTATGTTTAAATAACATTTAAACATCAAACTCCTCTGACCTCATCTTGTCTTTCCAAAGACGCGCGCACACACACACACACACAGAAAGGGAGAATGCTATGCTGTAACATCTACACACACGGAGCTACTGCTGTTGTTCTTGGGCAGATATGAGACTCGCCACAGGATTTTCAAAATAAGAGTATCGATATGAATCGATCTTATTACATCGCATCGATCCGATTCGATTGTTGATAATTACATCGATGTATCGATCTGGATCGATGTATCGTCCCACCCCTATTCGTAATGCATTATATTTACAGACTTCTGGTCTCCGTGGAGACAAGAATCTATCATTGACACTGAACAATCTGGAATATTCTGGGCTCATTGCTCGACTGCTCTGGGACACAAAGGAATATACCAAAAATACTAGTAGTCATGAACCCTGGGTAGGAAGATCATTCTGGAACATAACAGCAGTCTGTTCGTATACTAGGGTATTCTACAACCTTCTAGAATATAATGCACCATTACAACGAAGGCCTGCAACTTTAACATTAACATCCGGTGTGTGTGTATAAGCTGATCAATTGACTGAAGTTTAATCAGGCCTTAATAAGGCTTTAAAAAATAATCAGCCACATCTAAATGTATGAGCATAACAAGGTTATTCTAATATTTTAAATAATCACTCCACTGATTTAGAGATTGGCACAATGTAGCTCTAAAAGTCTCTGTTTTTCTCTTTTATCTCTGTATTCAATTTTATTTTAGTGGTTTCTCCACGTTGAGTTTTATTTTAGCTCTCACTCCCTTTTTTATTTTACATTGTTCTTTTCTATTTTTCTTCATTTTAAGGTGTTAGTGTTTGTCTCTAATCTTTTCCTTTTTCTGATGTTTCCTACATAAGTTAGTAGAAGGTTCAAATGAATATATCAATGAAGGTATTCTTTTTTTCATTTTTCATAATATTTTAGTACATTAAGGGAAGGCGCAAGACCAAAAGCGACATTCTATTGAATTAGAATGAAAATGTTAGATCCTATGGCAATTAGCATAGGAAGAGTAGGATTACAAAGCTCAGTTTGGGCAATCCGGTGGCCTAAGGGAGGGAGTCATACGCGGAGGATGTGTCTATGGAACACAGGCCTGTACGACTCTCTGGGAGAGGGGGAAAAAGGGGATTTTTATTTGTATATATATATGTTTTTAAGCTCGGCTCTCAACGGGACCTCAATAATTGGATGTACATTTTTGTAGCTTCGCACTCCAGAAGCATTACCAAAAACTACACAACAACATGTATAGATTATGGCTAGTTTGAATATAATGATATGGAACACTGGTGGGATAAATAAACACAAACGCAAAAGCGTGCTCACACTGATGAAAAAAGAACATGTGGACGTGGCTCTACTAAGCGAAACGCACATTTTAGAGAAAGACATAGATACGTTAGCGGACAACACATATCATAATATTAGTCACTCTTCTTTTGGTACGAGAACTCGAGGTGTAGCCATAGTCGTTAGACGTAAGTTAAATATTGAATTAAAGGGAGTATGGTCCGATGCAGATGGTCGTATAACTATAGCTATGATTGTACACAATAACAGGAAAATAGCGTTGGCAGCGGTATATGCCCCAAATCTGTACGAAGAGGGTTTCTTCTCTACACTAACCAATGCAATGTTAGACGTTCCCGATTACTCATTTATAATAGGTGCGGATTTTAATGCCATTTGGAATCCAAGGATGGACAAATCTTACCTCGCCTTTTCCAGCGAACAAAAGAATTCATCTAAAGCATTAAAGGAGGATTGGTCGAAGATTACAGGTGTAAATGACTTATGGCGATCACTTAATCCCACGACCCGAAAGTACTCTTGTCGATCTGCGAGACATAACACATTATCCAGAATAGATTATGTCTTTGCATCCCCGAGACTATTTGATAAATATGAAGTGGAAATGATACCCAATGCACTATCAGATCACTGTTATTTACTCCTAAAAGCAACATTTGGTATACTATCTTCCCGAGCCCCAAGATGGCGATTTAAATCGATGCTGCTTAATAACAAGGAATTCATTACACAACTCAAAGAAGCTCTTATAGTATTCCTACGGGAGAATGCAAACTCGGTGCAAGACCCCAGAATAATATGGATGTCGGTAAAGGGAATGATCAAGGATTTCACTGATAGCTTTTCCTCCAAAATGCGCAAGAATCAATGCACAAAACTGTCTGAACTGGAAACGCTTTACTCAACGTTATTTAATTCTTTAAAATACAACAACTCAACTCGACTAGAAAATCAAGTTAACGTACTAAAAAAAGAGATCAATGCCATATACAACAATCGGAAATACAAATACGCAGCACAAGACAACAGCAGTACTCCCAAGGTTCTAAACCTAGTCACCTATTAGCCATGCGATTAAGAATTAATGCAAAATTTGCAGATATAACTACCATTAGAGCACAACAAGTACTTGAAACAGACCCTGAAAAAAATAAACGATACATTCAAAGAATTCTACTCCGACTTATATAAATCAGAAACGACCTTCGATCAAAACAAAATGGACACATATCTTAATCAAATTATTCTCCCTAAACTTTCAGAGGATGACGCTAAACAGTTAGAAACACCGATCACACTAGAGGAACTCAAGAAGGCCATATCCGAAATGCAAAGTGGTAAGGCTCCTGGAAGAGACGGTATCCCACCAGAAATGTACCTTTCTTGTTGGGACATAATTGGACCCTTATTACTAAATATGATCTTATACTCAGTCAAGGAGGGGAACTTCCATAAAAACGACAATATTGCACTCATAACAGTCCTTCTCAAAAAAGACAAAGACCCCACAGAGTGCGGTAGTTACAGACCCTTAAGCCTCCTCGGAACCGATATCAAACTGTACTCTAAGGTATTAGCCATCAGATTACAAAAGCATATGACGTCTTTAGTTCATCCGGACCAAACTGGCTTCATAAGAGGCCGCCTGATCACTGATAACATAAGACGAATACTGCACGTACTAGATGCCGACAAGGACGACACCATACCTAAGGCGATGCTGTCCCTGGATGCAATGAAAGCTTTTGACAGGCTGGAATGGTCGTATCTATGGGCAGTATTAGAAAGGATGGGGTTAGGAAAAGGATTCATTGATATGATTAAAGTATTATACAAAGACCCATCGGCCATGATTACAACAGGTACAATCATCTCCAAAATCTTTCCGGTATCACGCTCAGCCAGACATCTATCATTAGAGCCTTTAGCACAATATATAAGACAATCCCAATCCATAGAATCAATCGTAATCAAGGGCACACAACATAAAATTAGTTTATATGCGGACGACGTAATACTGTTCATGCAAAACCCCAACACCACATTGCCTCATCTGCTCAAGTTGATTGAGAACTTTGGTGATTTATCGGGATTTAAGATAAATTGGCCGAAGTCAGCTTTCCTTCCACTTAACACCCCTGCAAAAAAAGATATAACCCTCCCAGGAGAGATACCTATGGTAAAACATTTTAGATGCTTGGGAGTGGAAATATTCCCCACCATAAGACAAACGGTGAAGCACAATTACACAAAAATCCAAAACAAAATCAAAGACGACCTTGATAGGTGGGCAAAACTTAAAAACTCAGTACAGGCACGGATATCAATAGTTAAGATGGACGTACTACCTAGAATCAACTTCTTCAGTTCAATGCTACCGTTACCCCCTCCAGAGGGTTACTGGAAAAGATTACACTCCTCCACATACAAATTTATTTGGAATAACAAACCACCACGTATAAAAAGATCCACCGCACAGAGAAATAAAGCAGACGGTGGCATGGCATTTCCAGATTTTTTCCACTATTTTAAGGCGTACACATTAAGACCATTGACAACATGGTTTGATCCCCAAGCATTAGTATCCTGGAGAAAATTAGAAGAAAACATAGTAGCCCCACATAGACTGAAGGACATAGCATACACTAAACTACCAATCAAGCACTGTGAACGGAAATTTGGCCCCATAATTACTCATGCGATCCGGATATGGCGTGAAACACAAAAAAAATATCCTAACCCACATAAATGGCACAATCATATTCCCTTATTCAATAACAATGCACTCTTAATTGAAAAACGACCTATAAGATTCCCTATATGGGAAGAGCAAGGCATACACTCATTAGGGGATGTTTTTAACAAACAGGGTTTTTGTAGTTATGGAGAAATATGCAAAAAAATTTATCTCACAAAGTCCACATGGCTTTTTTACATACAGTTACGGCTATGTTTGAAGTCTCACGGTGTTCCATTAGACATACCAATTGAACACCACAGATACCACAAATTCTTCTATGAAAGAGAGACATCGAGAGGTTTTGTTTCAGATTTTTATCATCAATTACTAACGTCCTCGTATGAAACCCTCCAACTAGACTCTGTCTGGAGGAGGGATATACCAGACCTGGAAAGTGACTTTGATTGGCAAGGAGCCTGGGCAAATGTCCGACTTACATCAAGGAACCGGACCATCAACAAATCAATCTTAACTATATTCACAGGACATACTTGACTCCTATAAGACTGAACAGAATGGGTCTTAAACAAGACTCCAAATGCTCCCAATGTACAAATGGGGACGAAGGGACATTTATGCACATGTATTGGGACTGCCCACCAGTTAAGATATTCTGGAAAGATGTGACCCAACAATTATCAAAACTCGTATCTTGGAATATACCTGTACACCCCTCTGTATTACTATTGAATGATGTTTTTGAGTTTGCAGTACATCCACAGCTAAAGAAATTGGTTTTATCGGGTATCACAGTAGCTAAAAAGCTGATCGCATCACGCTGGTTTCAACCGGAAAAAATGTGCCGGAAAGTTTGGTTTCTTACATATCTCGATGTGATTTATCAAGAAATATCTACAGCAAGAATTCTGGGTCTCAATGAATCCAAAATGTCAATGTGGTTAGAAGTGGTGGAGAGAATAAAAGCTAGCTTATAATGGTAGTGTCTGGTTAGGAGCGAGGGATAATGGAGGTACTATCCAAAATCGCTACACGCCTATAAAAAGGACGTTACCTCAGATAGTAACTATAACAACAATATGATCCCATTTTAAAAACGAACGCGTTGCATTACTTGGTTACATAGAAAAGCCATGTTATTATTACGCAACACGTGACTGTACTGTACAAACTATAGAGAGCAGTACGCTGACACCTACCTCTGATTTGGCCTTCTTCTCCGCAGCCATGAGCTGGACCTTGTCCCGCTGCTCCTTGGGCGCCGAGCGGTACATGTCCAACAGCAGCTTCATCTCCCGCTGAGACTCCTGGGCTTTCCTGCACAGACACGCCTTCATCACTACCATCACAGACACGCCTTCATCACTACCATCACAGACACGCCTTCATCACTACCATCACAGACACGCCTTCATCACTACCATCACAGACACGCCTTCATCACTACCATCACAGACACGCCTTCATCACTACCATCACAGACACGCCTTCATCACTACCACCGCCATCATCGCCATCGTATCATCCTAAACCACTAAGTGTGTGTTTTTATGGACATGATTATTAGTAGTAGTTAGGGCCGTTTCCTCCACTAAAAAAATTAGCACATAGTTTATTTTTTACCCAGGGACAGTGCACATTAATCAACTTCTTCAGTTTCCACATCAATGTAAATGTGCCAGAATTAGCTAATGAGCTAGTTTTCATCTGTAGTCCCGAGTCGCTGCCTAACATGCATGTCTTTATGGTGTGGGAGGAAACTGGAGTACCCAGAGGAAACCCACGAGAACACAGGGAGAACATGCAAACTTCACACAGAAAGGCCCCCTGCTGGGGTTGGAACCCAGGACCTTCTTGCTGTGAGGCAGCAGTGCTAACCACTGTGCCACCGTGCCGCCTAAAGAAATTATTAGCGTACTGATTTCTACATTGTCGATTAAGCCTAGTTGATGTAATGGACAAATCTGTAAAATTGTATTTGCCACATGCCAACGAGTGGCCATCACTGTCACTCCGTTCTGTAGTAAACACAAAATACATGTTCTGTTATCCTGTTCCAACTTCCAATCCTAAACATGTCTTGACAAAAATAAGAACATTACGTGAAATAAGAACAAATATCTAGAGTTCTCTCTCCCGATTGGATAAAATTTTTACTACAGAGCTGAGGGACTGAGAGACCCATGTCACTGAACCAAACACTCTATATCAGTGATGGCTGTCTGAATGTAGAGCTATTTAGCACTCATTTAAAATAAATTAAATAGAAACACCACTTACAGCACCTTTAAATCAAATGGGGAAGGATTCACCGGACCACACACAGGCAGTTCGGGCCTTTCTTCCCAGCGCACAATATCATACTTCATCAGACTGTGATCATGAGTCTATGTTGTGCTTAAAGGAACACGGCAACATTTTGGAAATGTTCTCCAGAGACAGACAAGAAGATAGATACAAGTTTCCTCTCTGTGCGTTCAGTAGAAAGCTATCTGGCTGCATGTTAGCCTAGCTTAGCACAATGAATGGAAGCGGTGACGGGTAGGCATGCAGCCAGATAGCTTTCTACTGAACGCACAGAGAGGAAACTGGTATCTATCTTCTCGTCTCTCTCTGGAGAAGACGATGAGCTAATTTCCCAAAATGTACTGCACTTGTGCTGTATGATGACAATACATTTGAATCTAATCTAATCCAAGTCCTCTAAACACAAACACCATGTAGTGAAGACTCACTTGAGCTCCGCCCTGACGACCTTCAGCTGCTCCATCTCCTTCCTCTTCGGTCCTCCGACACCAGCCGGCCGCTCCCCGGTCGACTCCTCCGCATGGCCGCTGCCCCCGGCCTTGTCCTTCTCCTCCTTCACGGCGCCGCCGCGCGTCGGCCTCTCTCTCTCCTTCTCCCGCTCCTTCTCCTCTTTCTTTATGCTTTCCTTCTCCTTCTTCTCCTCCTTTTCCTTCTTGTCCTCCTTCTCCTCCTCTTTCACCGCCGCCTCCGCCTCAGCCCCGGGCTCAGTCTTCACCGAGGTGCCTAGGGAGGGACGAGACCGTGAGACAGTTGAGGAGGACCTCGTCTCGAAGCCCCGCCCCCTTTTCCCTCGATCCGCCCAATCGCAACGCGCGCCCGCTTCCGAGACAATGTCCGGAGGTTTGTCAAAGGTTTGTCCGCCGGGGGAAGCAACGGCAGCGATTGGAGGATCAAGAAAAGAGGGTGGAGCTCGGGATCAGGTCAATCCCATGACCTTTTCAAGACTGTTCCATGACTAAGATGTGTAAGATATAAGTAATATGACTAAGATATATGTAATATCAGTATGATAGCATATATAATAATGCTGTATATACTGTATATATATATATTTATTCTCACCGTATATATATCTATCCACATCTGTCTGTACATACCGGCACATAAACCTTTTACATATCTGTAGATACTTTATCTATATCTGTACACATCCCTTACCTACTCTTACTAGTTATGCTGTTCGTCCAAGGTAACTAGATCCATCGGTGGTAAAACCAGACAGTACAGACATAACTGTCTGGAAAAAGATTTTTAGCAAATTTCCACCACATTTCCAAAAAACATTTTGAACACATCATTTTCAATTTTCACAAATGACTACACTCCTTCCTAAACCAACAAAACATCCAGACCAGATCCGCTTGATATCGGGACAAAACAATAGCCAATTGGATTAAACTATGAAGGATTACAAGTCTATTATGTGCCTTTTCTCACACTTAAATATAAGTGAGCTTAGCCTGTCACATGCTAACTTATAAACCTTTATAATTGTATCCGTTTTGAGAGCTATATTTCAAGGAAGGCCAGCCCACAAAGTTGCTTGAACAGAGGCAAAGTTGCTAGAACAGAGGCAAAGTTGCTAGAACAGAGGCAAAGTTGCTTGAACAGAGGCAAAGTTGCTTGAACAGAGGCAAAGTTGCTTGAACAGAGGCAAAATTGCTATAACAGAAGCAAAGTTGCTAGAACAGAAGCAAAGTTGCTAGAACAGAAGCAAAGTTGCTATAACAGAGGCAAAGTTGCTAGAACAGAGGCAAAGTTGCCAGAACAGACACAAGTGAGAACACCCTCAGCAAAAAAGTGATGAGTATGACTCAGACACAAGCCATTCCCCAAGTGTCAAGGTACCGGTGTTGTTGAGCATGTCATTGTTGGGCTCCGTCTTGACGGCGGCGTTCCCAGAGGCGGCCAGGGCGGGAGACGTGATCCCCTCCTTCACGTCCATCTCAGTGGTCGACTGGGACTGGAGGGCGGCGGCGCCCTTGGAGGCGCGGACCTGCGGGTGCAACAGATGAAGACGACATGTACTTGGGTGTGGATGCGATTCACTTTAGCACCTCGCAGCATGGAGTACAGCGTGCGTGCCATGTGTTGGGCGTCTGCTCCGCTGTACCGATCAGTGGAAAGGAGCCACATCTATGTTGTCAAGTCCCATAGATGTGGGACTTGCCATACTGTGTTGTCACCGAGACCAAGTCCAGTACATTCCTTCCATTTGGATGAAAAGTGCTTGATTTTGGTTTTATTTACCATTTCATTTATTCACCCAGGGTAGGTTCACTGAGCACGTATGCACCTTTTCTTTTTTTTAAACTTTGACCAGTCACCTGGTTCTTTTAGCGTTTATCGCTTTTTCTTCGCATTCATACTTGGTCAAGTTCGACCGACAGAGCAGGCTGAAAGGGTTCAGATGGGGGGGAAAGACACTCTGGGAAAGGCACGGCTGCCATCCGGGATTCGAACGCGCTCAGCCCCAGATCCGCGCGAGCGCGGTTGTCCATGGCGCTGAAATAGCACTCGCGGTACGTGGTGAGCTACTGGAGCTCCCCCGTATGCACCTTTTCTGCAACACACTTCTATACAGTCAGTATTATATGTAGTACAGTCTTTCTGCTCTTTTTCTTTTAATATCCTACAAAAGTATGACCATATAGGACCATAGTTTAATGATTTACATGAACCGGATGTCCTCGACACATTAATTACTCATCTATTGAGCATGTATATCATGCTTGTGGAATAACAGTGTAATAACCCAATCGTGACACATAATTAGTGCCGTGCCGAATAAGGCGGATCCATGTGCTTTCACTCCACGTTCTCGTGTATTTTGGTGATAATTAGGATGAGTGACGGGTATAGAAAGAGGAAGGTGTACTCCGAATGCCCTGCATAACTACACTCGCTCTTCTCCACCCGTTTGGCCCCACAGCTGTCGAGACACATACTTGTCTATCATCAATTAGGCATATTTGTTCATTCTAGGTGACTCTCATGTCTGATGAACCTTTATACTCCGGTGTAATGAAAGAGTTGTGGGCAGTCTGCTAACTTTGCTCCAGAGGTCCATCCCTCTGCGGAGGCCTAGTAATGCAGCATATAGTGGACGTGTTGGAGAATCACCGCGCTATTCTTCATATTGCTATGTCCGCCCATCACAATCACGCAAACTATCTAACGCCTGTCCCGTCTCCCTGTCTCCCTGTGAGTGGCTGTCTCGTGGTGATGACCGGGAGGATGTGACCCTCTCTACGCCGCCCCCATACCTCAAATGGATCCGCCATCAGCTCTATTTTCAATCTTTCAAAATGTTGAGTTGCTATTGCATGCACTTATTTGTGTTTCATTACACGAATGTGTGCACGCTTACCAACTGTTTCGCCTGTTTTATTGCAACACTACTATTGTTGTGGATAATGAATATCACAAATAACTTACTCTGTCAAATGGATCCGGTTAATACGATTTATTAGCCAGATTGATCAATATATACAGAATAGTTAGAGATACGGCTGTGTGGGTTCCATTCTAGGTTATCAGCTACAAGACCCGGAAATAGAACCCCGAATGGCGAGGGAAGGATTCCTTTATAGTCAGGAGGGGGAGGAGGAGTCCCATAGGATGTGTCAAATGGAGGGGAGGGGTTAAAGGCATATTCTCTGAGGGGCTGAGGTAGGAGGACATTAACACTTTCAGTGCCACGAGGTGGCGCCAGAGTTAGCGCTTCAATGCCACCATCGGCGCCAATGTTACGCTTAATATCGCCTAATCTATGTTTTAATTTATGGCTATGTGTCTAATCTGCCCGTCGCTTATCAAAGAATCCTTTTCCAGTCAAGGCAGATTGGTTTTTTATCGCTTCATTTCCGTTTGAGAGCATTTTGAAAAGCACCCGTTTTGAGGTAAAAAACAGTCCATTCTGGACCATTCTATGATAATCGTCTTTTACTGGAATATTCCAGAACGTTGATATTTGTCGGCCTATTTATGAATCGTTTTCAAATAAACGCTAGATGATCAATATTATACGTGCACGCAAGCACATTCGAGCCGCGCACGGATAATCGCGTGTTCATTTCCTCTTGGACTTTTACAGTGAAACCGAAAGAGCCCATTTCACAAAACAGCTTACCGTACTTTTCGGACTATAAGCCGCGGCTTTTCCCCCCATTTTTCGACCCTGCGGCTTATATAACGGTGCGGCTTATATGTGACTCGACGTGACCAAACCCGAAAATGTAAAAATCTAAATATTGCTTTTTTGACTGCATTGAAATGTTATTTATCTGTTCCCTTATTTGCTAAACTTAATACAACTTGTAAATGAGTTAATTCTTGTTATTTGTCCGACAGTATTGTGTCCCAATGCTAATTACATATGGTAATTAAACATTAAAACACCTGCGGCTTATAGTCCAGTGCGGCTTATATATGTACACATCATTCAATTTAGCTGCTGCGGCTTATAGTCAGGTGCGGCTTATAGTGCGAAAAGTACGGTATATCTTCATCAAAATAAGTCTGATTATCCTAACACTGATAACATAGATTCCTTACCTGACATCAGATGGTATCCAACTGGTATATTCCAATTCCTGATCACCATTCGAAAAAATCGATAAGTGTATGGATCCAACGTGTGTACAGTGCAGTACATGATTCCGCGGGTCCGAGAAATCTCGTGAGTGGCTTTCAACGAGATATTAATAATTCCGAGAAAACTTGTGAGTGGCATAGAAAGTGTTAAAGAGCAGCTCTATATTTCCTCCACACTATCACGACATCTAAGAAGGGAGATCCCCCCCTTCTAAGGGTTCTCTCCTCCACATTGCCTGTGGTGCATTTTTTCCTATTGCTAGGTTTTAGTGAGTTTTTCCTTACCTTCGCATGGGGTATGTCTGAGAGTGTTGCATTCATTTATTTTTAATTGTTTGGACTTCATGGTGTTTTTGTTTTGTTCTTGATTTATTGTGATGTTTCTTCTTGACTCGTTTAAAGAAGACGTGTCCGGCCCATGGGGACATTAAACATGCGTTGTCGGGCCTTACAAATACATTTTGATTTGATTTGATTCTGCCTCGCATCTGTTCACGTTTGCAAATTACCTCGTTGCTGGACGTGACCGTGAAAAGGAAATATCGACGTTGCGGTTTTCCGAAATAACAACTATAATGCGCTGGGCTGCATTATATAATACTCATATATAAATATATTGACGCTCACAGATGCCTCGGCGGTGCACAAATGTCTAATCCAAAACTATGTGCCCCAGACTAAAGGAACACGCCAACATTTTGGGGAATTAGCTCATCGTCTTCTCCAGAGAGAGACAAGAAGATAGATACAAGTTTCCTCTCTGTGCGTTCAGTAGAAAGCTATCTGGCTGCATGTTAGCCTAGCTTAGCTCTTTCTGGAGAAGACGGTAAGCTAATTTCCCCAAATGTTGGCATGTTCCTTTAAACGATGCTGGAGAACATCATGTGGTACGGCTCACTCTGGTGGTTAGATTTCACAATTAATCCGCGGTTCACATGCATGCCGGACCGTGGGGGAAGGGGGGGTGTAAGGACCCGTTACACCCCTACAGTATCAGTACCCCTACAGTATCACTAATGCAGTTAGTCCATCTTACTCCATTTAACCTCATGAAAGCATACAAATAAATAAAAATGGCCGTTGAAGTAGTTGTCAAAATCCTTTCTCGCCCCCTCATTCATAGCAAACATATGAGTGGAGGTTATTATTATAATAATATATATATAGTATCAACTGCCATGTGTTGTTATGTACGCTGTAGAGTACTGCTGATTTGAACTTGAGTGTTACAGTCTTGAGTGCATGTGTGTACATGCGGCGTCTGTTACCTGGTTGAGTTCGGCCTGCGTCTCTCTCAGCCTCAGCTTGTACTTCACCACCTCGCCCTTCATCTGCTGGTTGTGGGTCTGAAGGGTGCTGATGAGGTGACGCATCTCCCTGTTGATGGGACCTAAGGAGGAGAGGGGACAGGAAGAGAGGACAGGAAGGGAGGAGAGGAAGAGAGGAGAGGAAGAGAGGACGGGAAGGGAGGAGAGGAAGAGAGGAGAGGAAGAGAGGAGAGGAAGAGAGGACGGGAAGAGAGGAGAGGAAGAGAGGACAGGAAGGGAGGACAGGAAGAGAGGACAGGAAGAGAGGAGAAGAAGGGAGGACAGGAAGAGAGGAGAGGAAGGGAGGAGGGGAAGACGGGAAGAGAGAACAGGAAGAGAGGACGGGAAGAGAGGAGACGAAGAGAGGAGAGGAAGAGAGGAGAGGAAGAGAGGAGAGGAAGAGAGGACAGGAAGAGAGGACGGGAAGAGAGGACAGGAAGAGAGGACAGGAAGGGAGGAGAGGAAGAGAGGACAGGAAGAGAGGACAGGAAGAGAGGACGGGAAGAGAGGACAGGAAGGGAGGAGAGGAAGAGAGGACAGGAAGAGAGGACAGGAAGAGAGGACAGGAAGGGAGGAGAGGAAGAGAGGACAGGAAGAGAGGACGGGAAGCAAGACAATACAGACAAATATGGTTAACTACTGGTTAACCAAAAACAATACAATCCAAAACCGCCATTAAAAAAAAATTATTGAAAGGAATGTTGTTGTGAAGTTTAGACTTCAGAGAGCGAGAGTAAAGTACAGAAAAAGGTACCGTTGGGTACCGGTATCGATTCCCAGGTAAAAAGAAACATTTCCAGGCTCGGTGTCCCGAGCAGACCCACCGCGTAGGCCAGATATAAGCTGCATTTTACAATAAACCTCTGTTGGGCTGCTTTAAAAAAAAAATATAATCACAAATTGAATCGCAATCGCAATATATGTCAGAAAAATCACAATTCGATATTTTCCCAAAATAGTGCAGCCCTACTAGCCACATCGTTACTAGAGAAACTACTATAACAAGTTGACGCTTGACGCTGCTGTCGGACGTCAGGTGGAACAGGAAGTGAAGAAGTCACTGTCTCAGGTTAAATCAAATTAAACCTGTAGCTACATCAGGTACAAACAATGGAGCGCCACTTAGTGACCAAACGTGGCACTGCAACTAAATAACAACACAGAAATACAATAGGCACATTTGTGACCGTTACAAATATAACACGTTTTATACTCGTGCTACAAGATTTTGGCCTGTGCTACAAAACTATCAACCTCTGTAGCACCAGTGCTATGTGCAAAAAAGGTTAACGCACAGCCCTGAGTTAGGGTACAGACCCTCACCTGCACCTTGTGTATACTGATTATCTTTTTTGTCTTTCATCTATTACCTGGGCCATACCTGTACCTCCGCACCCCCATGCTGCTATGACGCCCGCATTTCCCCAAGGGGATCAATAAAGGAATGTCTTATCTCATCTCATCTTAAATACTCTTCTATGGGTCTGAGGGCTAGGATCCGGCTGGGTACCTACCTGATATGATACATTTATTTATTTATATCATATCATATTATTTATCTATGCTTGCTCGTTGGCACTGGCAGCGAGGGTCTGCTCGAACTCGATGGGTACCTACAGTACCTGCTTGCTCGTTGGCACTGGCAGCGAGGGTCTGCCCGAACTCGATGGGTACCTACCTGCTTGCTCGTTGGCGGCGAGGGTCTGCTCGAACTCGATGGGTACCTACCTGCTTGCTCGTTGGCACTGGCAGCGAGGGTCTGCTCGAACTCGATGGGTACCTACCTGCTTGCTCGTTGGCGGCGAGGGTCTGCTCGAACTCGATGGGTACCTACCTACCTGCTTGCTTGTTGGCGGCGAGGGTCTACTCGAACTCGATGGGTACCTACCTACCTGCTTGCTCGTTGGCGGCGAGGGTCTGCTCGAACACGATGGGTACCTACTACCTACCGGCTTGCTCGTTGGCGGCGAGGGTCTGCTCGAACTCGATGGGTACCTACCCGCTTGCTTGTTGGCGGCGAGGGTCTGCTCGAACTCGATGGGTACCTACCCGCTTGCTCGTTGGCGGCGAGGGTCTGCTCGAACTCGATGGGTACCTACCCGCTTGCTCGTTGGCGGCGAGGGTCTGCTCGAACTCGATGGGTACCTACCCGCTTGCTCGTTGGCGGCGAGGGTCTGCTCGAACTCGATGCGCAGCATCTCGTACTCCTTCCTGACCTGGGCCAGGGTGTCCTCCAGCTGGAACACCTCCGTGCGCACCTTCCTCTGGAGAGCCACCTCGTCGTTCTGCACACACAGGACACGGCAAACAAACGCATTGGGGATTGTGTACAGACGCACGTTTCTCTCATTAAAGGAAGGTAACACAAAACAACACACGTCAATGTCCCCATGGGCCGTACACGTCCTCCCCAAACAAGTCAAGAAGAAACATCACATCAAATCAAGAACTAAACAAGATCACCACAAGGTCCAAAAAAAAATTAACATTTAAATTTAAATTTAAATAAATGCTAAATAAATAAAAGCAACACTCCCAGACATACCCCACGCGAAGGTAAGGAAAAGGAAAAACTCACTAAAACCTAGCAATAGGAGGGGGTTACCAGACATGGGAGCAAATAGACATCCTAACTAAACTAGACAGATTAATCTAAGGGTCAGTCCCCGATCAGGTGAGATCAGGGTAGGTTGAAGGAGAGAGAGAAAAGATGGGTCTTAAGTAGGGATTTAAAAGCTTCGACAGAGCAGGCGCCCCCGACGACGGCAGGTAATTTGTTCCACAGGTAGGGAGCGCGGTAGACAAAGGCTCTGTGGCCGGCAGATTTCTTTTTAACCCTAGGAATCGATAGAAGCCCCGCATTTTGTGAGCGCAGAGCAAGAACGGGCGAGTATCGAGAGATGAGATCGGATAGATAGAGCGGTGCAAGCCCATTTAAAATTTAAAAAGTGCATTACAGTAGTCTAGACGTGATGAGACAAAAGCATGAATTAGGGTTTCAGCATCAGCCAGAGTTAAAATGGGGCACATTTTTGCGATATTACGAAGATGGAAGAAGGCAATTTTGGTGACATTTTTTATATGTGCATTCAATGAGAGGGAGGAATAAAAAAATGACTCAGGTTTTTTATGGTGGAGCTCTGGGATACATGACAAGTATCAAAGTTGAGGGAGATGTCCTGAAACAAGCCTCTGTGGGTTTGGGGGGGCCAACAATTAACATCTCAGTTTTATCTGCATTAAGGAGTAGAACGTTTTGCGACATCCACTTTTTGACGGCAAGCAGGCAAGCCTCAAGATTTTGTAATTGGGAGGAATCATTTGGCTTAATAGGTATATATATATATATCTGTATTAGCAATGCATTGAAATAAAGGCCTGAACTGTCTCCAGTGCATCCGTGTTTTGCTGCTGTGTCCTGCTCCTGAGAGGCACTGGGCTGTCTGTCTCTAAGCTGGTGCTCCTAAGAGGCACTGGGCTGTCTGTCTCTAAGCTGGTGCTCCTGAGAGGCACTGGGCTGTCGGTCTCTAAGCTGGTGCTCCTGAGAGGCACTGGGCTGTCGGTCTCTAAGCTGGTGCTCCTGAGAGGCACTGGGCTGTCTGTCTCTAAGCTGGTGGTCCTGAGAGGCACTGGACTGTCTGTCTCTAAGCTGGTGCTCCTGAGAGGCACTGGGCTGTCTGTCTCTAAGCTGGTGGTCCTGAGAGGCACTGGGCTGTCGGTCTCTAAGCTGGTGCTCCTGAGAGGCACTGGGCTGTCGGTCTCTAAGCTGGTGCTCCTGAGAGGCACTGGGCTGTCTGTCTCTAAGCTGGTGGTCCTGAGAGGCACTGGGCTGTCTGTCTCTAAGCTGGTGCTCCTGAGAGGCACTGGGCCGTCGGTCTCTAAGCTGGTGGTCCTGAGAGGCACTGGACTGTCTGTCTCTAAGCTGGTGGTCCTGAGAGGCACTGGGCTGTCTGTCTCTAAGCTGGTGGTCCTGAGAGGCACTGGGCTGTCTGTCTCTAAGCTGGTGCTCCTGAGAGGCACTGGGCTGTCTGTCTCTAAGCTGGTGGTCCTGAGAGGCACTGGGCTGTCTGTCTCTAAGCTGGTGGTCCTGAGAGGCACTGGGCTGTCTGTCTCTAAGCTGGTGGTCCTGAGAGGCACTGGGCTGTCTGTCTCTAAGCTGGTGCTCCTGAGAGGCACTGGGCTGTCTGTCTCTAAGCTGGTGGTCCTGAGAGGCACTGGGCTGTCTGTCTCTAAGCTGGTGCTCCTGAGAGGCACTGGGCTGTCTGTCTCTAAGCTGGTGGTCCTGAGAGGCACTGGGCTGTCTGTCTCTAAGCTGGTGCTCCTGAGAGGCACTGGACTGTCTGTCTAAGTCAAGAGGACACGCGGTGGAATGTGCTGGTTAATGTACATTTTTACTATTCTATTTTTTGTGAAGCAAAAGATGTGCCCCTGCAAATGAGAGGCGCTATGTAAATGGAATCTATTATAGTCATCATGATTTCCAAAAAAATCACCAAGACATGTGCCTCTGCCCAGGGCACCCCGAAATTAGATGGATGTTGTTTCGTGGTGTTGCCCTTCAAACTCTCTCTCAAACAAACACACACACACACACACCTCCATGTGCTCCAGCTGACGAAGGCGTGCGGTCCTGGTGGTGTTGAGGCGGTTGCGCGTCTCGTCCAACTGGGTCTTCAGGACCAGCGACTCGTTGTAGAGCACGGAGAACTGAGACTGGAGGCAACGATACTCTGAACTCTCCTTCACCACACTATCCGCTCTGCTTAGCAGCTCCACCTGAGAGAGAGGGGGGAGACAGAGAGAGAGGGGGGGGGGGGAGAGGGAGAGGAGAGAGGGAGAGAAGGATACAGAGAGAGAGAGGGGGGGAGGGAGAGAATGATACAGAGAGAGGGGAGGGGCAGAGTGAGAGACAGAGAGTGAGACAGAGACAGAGAGAGAGGGGGGGGAGACAGAGAGAGAGAGAGAGGGAGACAGAGAGAGTGAGACAGAGAGGGGGGGAGACAGTGAGAGAGAGGGGGGGAGAGAGAGAGAGAGAGATAGGGAGAGAGAGGGGGGAGAGAGAGGGGGGAGACAGTGAGAGGGGGGAGACAGTGAGAGGGGGGGGGAGAGAGAGAGAGAGAGACTGTTTTTTTTTATCTTTTCCCCCCCTCCTTTTTCCGATTTTTCTCCCATCCCACTGTTAATCGTTATGCCAATTCCCAACCCCCTTCCTGGTTGTTGCACACTCCCCCCTACTGTTGGTCCGGGAGGCCGGAGACTGTCACATGCTTTCCTCCGACACATGTGCAGCCAGCCGGCAGCCAGCCTGGCAGCGCAGATTCTCACCGGGAGAGTGTAACGTGTGGAAGGTCACACTACCTCCCTCCAGATCCTACCCTCGCTGTGCAGGCGCCCCGACCGAACTGTAGGGGTCGCTGTCCACAACGCCCAGGACCCACCCATCAGCTTTCCCACCCCTAACACTGCCAATTGTGTTAGTATGAACGACCAGCCAAGCTGATAGCAACGCCGAGAGCTGGATTCGAACCCAGCGTCTCCAGCGTTGAGACTGTTTGTTGGTTTCATTAAACATAATGTGAATGAACAAAATTAAGTTCCCTCCACGAGTAATACAGGATTAATCGAGTATATCATGCGATCAATCTATCTGGATTTTTCTTTAAAATGCCCATCCCTACGCCCCATAACCATCTAACTTCCCAAGTCTGACAAGTGACCCCAGTGGTCTCTGCCACCAAGATACAGAGAGATCCTGGCGGTCTGCCGCACCTTCATGTTATTGTTCTCCTGGTTGACGGTCTGCAGGTCCTGCTCCAGCCTCTGCAGCTCGCTCAGACGGTTGTCTGCCAGCTCCCGGTTCTCCTCCAGCTCACTGTTCATCTCCTCGAACTGTGTCAGGAAGACGGTGGAGGAAGGAGGAGGGAGGGGGAGAGAGGGGGTCAAAATGTAGTTCAAAATGCACTGCAAAATGTAGTTCAAAATATACTGCAAAATGTAGTTCAAAATGTACTGCAAAATGTAGTTCAAAATGTACTGCAAAATGTAGTTCAAAATGTACTGCAAAATGTAGTTCAAAATGTACTGCAAAATGTACTGCAAAATGTTGTTCAAAATGCACTGCAAATGTACCGTACTTTTCGCACTATAAGCCGCACCTGAATATAAGCCGCAGCAGCTAAATTGAATGATGTGTACATATATAAGCCGCACTGGACTATAAGCCGCAGGTGTTTTAATGTTGAATTACCATATGTAATTAGCATTGGGACACAATACTGTCGGACAAATAACAAGAATTAACTCATTTACAAGTTGTATTACGTTTAGCAAATAAGGGAACAGATAAATAACATTTCAATGCAGTCAAAAAAGCAATATTTAGATTTTTACATTTTCGGGTTTGGTCACGTCGAGTCACATATAAGCCGCACCGTTATATAAGCCGCAGGGTCGAAAAATGGGGGGAAAAGCCGCTGCTTATAGTCCGAAAAGTACGGTAGTTCAAAATGTACTGCAAAATGTAGTTCAAAATGTACTGCAAAATGTAGTTCAAAATGTACTGCAAAATGTACTGCAAAATGTAGTTCAAAATGTACTGCAAAATGTAGTTCAAAATGTACTGCAAAATGTAGTTCAAAATGTACTGCAAAATGTAGTTAAAAATGTAATGCAAAATGTAGTTAAAAATGCACTGCAAAATGTAGTTCAAAATGTACTGCAAAATGTAGTTAAAATGTACTGCAAAATGTAGTTCAAAATGTACTGCAAAATGTAGTTCAAAATGCACTGCAAAATGTAGTTCAAATGGACTGCAAAATGTAGTTCAGAATGTCTAAATGTACTGCAAAATGTAGTTCAAAATATAGTTCAGAATGTCTAAAACATGAATGTGCTTCCACGTTTTTTATACCTTTTTCAATCCCTTCCAGTCTTCTTACCCAAATCCTTTTTTACTAAAGTAAACGCACTGATTTCCCATTTTATATGGGGAGGCAAGCCCCCCAGAATCAAAAGAGAGTTCTTACAGAGGCCTAGAGAGGGTGGGGGATTGGCACTCCCTGATATAAGAAACTATTATAGGGCAGCCAATATCCACAAGATGATTTTATGGACCCAAGAACCGACACTGAGTTGGTGTGAATCTGAAGGAAGATCCTGTCAGTCTACCTCACTATTGGCTCTGCTCTCATCTGAATTGCCATTTTCAAGAAACCCAATTGTTGTATCCACTTTGAAAATATGGCTTCAATTCAGACGCGCCTCTGGACTCCTTGGGTTCTCCAGCCACAGCCCCATTTGCAACAACCACCTCTTTATCCCTCCCCACACTGATGCAGCCTTTTTGACCTGGCAAAGGTCAAGCCTAGTTAGAGTGAGGGACCTATACACCAATAAGGTTTTCTGTAGTTTTAGCGATCTGTGTGAAAAATTTGGCCTCCCGAGATCTCATTTATTCCGATACTTTCAAGTTCGAAACTGGGTTAAACAACATAATACCTCCTTCCCCAATATCTCCAACTCAGTAATTGACACAATTCTGGACATCCCCACAAATCAAAAAGGTCTTATATCAAGGATTTACACCCTGATCTCCCGTAACACAGAAACATTTCTTGATAAAATCAAAGAGGACTGGGAAAAGGAATGGGGCGATGCTATAGATGAGAATATTTGGAATGGAGTATTGGCCAGAGTAAATGATAGTACATCCTGTTCCAGGCTCAATCTGATGCAATTTAAGGTGGTCCATCGCATCTACTTCACAAACTCTAAACTCGCCAAAATATATCCCAATATTACAGACTCTTGTAATAGATGTCACATGTCCCCAGCAAATATGACGCACATGTTTTGGTCTTGTCCCCGCATACACAGCTTCTGGACGTGTGAATACTCTGCAAGCAACAAGCCCTTCCGCGTTGCTCTGATTGGCCGAGCGAGCGCATGCGCATGAGCCGCGACAAGCCCCTCAGCCAGGCAGGAACACTAAGCTCCGCTTAATGCAATTTATACAAATGGAAGTATTGATTTCGCCGTAACGAATCATTAAAAAAATATACCGTTAACTGGAATATGTTGTTTCTTTACACATATGTTGGATTATGTAATTGGTTTGTCATGACAAACCAATAAAAAATCGCGAATTAACCGGTGGCTACAACAACACACAGTAACTACATGCATCATTGTTTACAATGAACGGTGGGGCTAATCGAAAGGACTGGACACGGACAAGTTAAACAGCAATCAATTAATTGAATATAACAGTCCGGTTCTGTGTTTGTTTGTGTCTGTAGATTGTTGGTGAACAACTAACTTTAGGTTAGTTTAACTTGTCCGTGTCCAGTCCTTTCGATTAGCCCCACCGTTCATTGTAAACAATAAATACAACCTAAGGGGGTCTAGTGAAAAGTTCGAAATAGTATGGGGCCCTTTTATTGGTTACATAGCCAAGCTAAAGACACTAGGACAATGAGAAGGAAGGATGAGTGAGAGAGATATGTGTTTGTATGTTCTATGTTTTCTGTTGTGTATTTGTAGGATTGGGCAGGACAGGGGAGGGAGAATGGGAGGGAGGGGGGGGGGGGGGTTCGTACAAGGTCCTTGGAATGCTTAGTGCTTGTTTTTGACACACAAAAAAAGAGATCAAAGCCTGCTTGGAAAGTCCTTGAAATTCAAATCGATCAACCATATTAAGGGTTGTTATTCATCCATGATAGAATTGTACTGAATCAAGAAATTGAATTTATTTTATTTATTTTTCATTTTCTGAATTAAGGTATTGCTAATTGTCGGAGATTGGCTTTGAGCCATAAATATTGGATCCGATTAAATTTGTATTTTTTCTCTTTATTAATTATTATAAATTTTTGCTATAGAAAACAGCACTTAAAAGTGAACTGTATCCTTTTTTTCTTTTTTTTAGAAAGTCCTTGAATAAAAATTTGCAATGTCTGTGGGAACCCTGGAGGGAGGGGGGGAGGGCGAAAAAATAAAATGTGCCATTCAATGTGTACTGTATTCAACTGTACCTTTGACGACTAATAAATAAATGTTAAAAAAAAAAAAGTCTAAAACATCACATGATACTCGTTATTTTCCTCTTCTTCATTTTACCTTCCTCTTGTTGATGGTGATGGTCCCACACACGCTGCTAGCCTCCCCGCACACCTTGTAGCCTTTACTGTTCACCTGCAGGGGTTTCACAATGAGCCTGTTAGTACACACCGTCTCAGGAAAATATGTTCAATGGAATGATCACACACAATTGTCCACTTCAAATTAAATTTTTCTTTTCTCCTTTTTAATTTCTTCATTTGGATTGTACAAACTGATCTATCTAGAACCCTGTCCTCCGAGGAAAGACAGTTGCGACTGGAGGAATAAGAGAAAAGGGCTGGTACACTCTGAGCCACACCAAGACAAGCTGGAAGAAGACTCTTAACAACAACAAATAGTATCATGTTAAATGACGGTGGGGGTATGCAACTGCAAAAAGGTTTAGTCAGCAACAAAGTCTAGTCTGAGTCTATGGATACAGGAAGCAGCGTCTAGTCTGAGTCTATGGATGCAGGAAGCAGCGTCTAGTCTGAGTCTATGGATACAGGAAGCAGCGTCTAGTCTGAGTCTATGGATACAGGAAGCAGCGTCTAGTCCGAGTCTATGGATGCAGGAAGCAGCGTCTAGTCTGAGTCTATGGATACAGGAAGCAGCGTCTAGTCTGAGTCTATGGATACAGGAAGCAGCGTCTAGTCCGAGTCTATGGATACAGGAAGCAGCGTCTAGTCTATGGATACAGGAAGCAGCTCCTAGTCTCAGTCTATGGATACAGGAAGCAGCGTCTAGTCTGAGTCTATGGATACAGGAAGCAGCTCCTAGTCTGAGTCTATGGATACAGGAAGCAGCTCCTAGTCTCAGTCTATGGATACAGGAAGCAGCGTCTAGTCTGAGTCTATGGAAACAGGAAGCAGCGTCTAGTCCGAGTCTATGGAAACAGGAAGCAGCGTCTAGTCCGAGTCTCCTCCAAATGTGGCAACTGCCGATTATCACAGATATAGAGCAGAGCTTGAACATATTTATTGAAACACAAGAGTGTTTGTAAATCTTCATCATGTCCTTAACTAATAGCTCAACAATTCCGTCATGCCTTGCGATGCACATCCCCTTATACACACAACAGCCCTTCAGCAGCCTCACCTTCTCCAGTATCTCAGTCAGGTGGGCGTTGAGTCGGTTCTCTCGGCGGCGGATCTTCTCCATGTCCCACTGGAGCTCCTCGATCAGAAGCTGCAGCTCGCTGACCCGCGTGTCTGCCTTGGCGGCCGCGCGGCCCAGGGAGCGAGACTGGAGGAGGGAGGGGGGCACAGAGATGCGCAGCCATGACGGATAGGGTTGGGTAACGAACTCTGTACTTTATTTTCTTTTATTCTATTTCTTTTTGGGCTTTCTGTATTTTTCACCAGTCATTATGTCAATTCCCTTCCTGGTCGTTGCGCGCATTGCCCCACTGTCGGCCTGGGGAGGGTGTAGAACTACCACATGCCTCCTCCGATACATGTGGAGTCGCCAGCCGCTTCTTTTCACCTGACAGCGAGGAGTTTCACTGGGGGAACATAACGCGTGCGGAGGTTCACGCTATTTCCCCCCAGATCCCCTCCCTGCTGAACAGGCGCCCCAGTAGGAGTCGCAGTTTACAACGACCAGGACACATACCCCACCGGCTTCCCACCCGTTAACACTGCCAATTGTGTTAGTAGGGACGACTGACCAAGCCGGAGGTACCGCTGACAGCTGGATTCAATCCCAGAGTTTCTGCGGTGGTAGGAGAGTGCTTAGTCCACTGCGCTACCCAGACGCTCCTAGAACTCTGTACTTTTAAGGGTACCGACCGAATTACAGGGAAATCTCTACCAAATTTTGGTACCGTCACATGTTTAGCATAAGAGTGTAATATGCTAGACAAGAGGGAGCTTTTTCACAAATATATATATTTGTGACCACACGAGGTCAGAGTAGTTTGATAGTATTTACTGAGGATGGCCAGATAATGTTGATATTTAAACATAAATAAATAATACATGTATACATATAAAAAAAGAATTTATTGAGAGGAATGTTGTTGTGTGTTGTGAAGTTTAGACTTCAGAGAGAGAGTGTCCTGAGCAGACCCACCTCGTAGGCCAGATATAAGCTGCATTTTACAATAAATCTCCGTTGGGCTGCTTTAAAAAAATTATAATCACAAATTGAATCGCAATCGCAATATCCGTCAGAAAAATCACAATTAGATATTTTCCCAAAATAGTGCAGCCCTACTAGCCACATCGTTAGAGAAACTACTATAACAAGTTGACGCTTGACGCTGCTGTCGGACGTCAGGTGGAACAGGAAGTGAAGAAGTCACTGTCTCAGGTTCAATCAAATTAAACCTGTAGCTACATCAGGTACAAACAATGGAGCGCCACTTAGTGACCAACCGTGGCACTGCAACTAAATAACAACACAGAAATACAATAGGAACATTAAAAAACTTTCTAAATGAATAACGCATAATGAATGTTGAAATTGAGAAGTTTGGACTTTTTTACAACAGAATTATTATTTTTTTGCATTACAGAGAGTTAAGTACTGAAGAAAGGTACCGTTGGGTACCGATACCGAATTCCAGGAACTGGTACTGGTACCGGTATCGGTTCAAATGTGAACGCTACCCAACCTTAATGCCGGAGAGAATGACTGTAAACGTCCGTCATTCGAAGGCGTTTCCTCTCTTCCACTAAAGACCTTGCCACAATGGGCGAAGACACACTGGATGTTATGACGCTGGGAGTATACTCGAGCAATTACATCATATGACCCCCTACCTCACTGGTCATGTGACTGTGCTTCTGCTTGAGGTCCTCGGTCAGCTGACGGAGCCGCTCGTTCTCATTGGTCAGAAGGGTGTTGAGCTGGGAGGCTATCGGCCACAGAGTGCCCTCTGGAAAGACACGATACGACACGCAGCGTGATGTACGGCGAGTACACGCATGACGAACACATCACATGACTTGATGTGATGCCACTCCTCCCCAATGTCCCAATCTGTCCTAATCTGTCCCCAATGTCCCAATCCCTTCCTGATTGCATCAGTATGCACTGACTACTTTAAAGCAGATGTGTATTTCAGTATGTGGCGTAAAACTATGGTATTCTCTATGGTGTAATTAACAGACCATCTATTTCTATTGTTTATTTATTGTTTTGAGTAAGGGGCAGGCAAAATAAGATTTTATTCTCCCTGCTCCTTTTTGCGCATGGAATGTACAAATTGGGAGGTACTTTTTATTATGAAATTATGCTGCTGTGCTTTTGTGGAGCTGTGCATTGCCATGGATGGAACAAATACAAATTAAATGAAATATTACGCTTTGCTTTCTAGTAATGAACATAAGAACAAAGGCCACTAGGCCTAATTAGCACAACCTTAATATCTGTGTCTAGTGAAACTCAAAGAATTACGTCCAGATTATCCCTAAAAGGTTTCCAGTTTAAAATTCATCTTAATTTCATCTCTGGACAATATGACTGACCTAGACCACTACTCCCTGCTAGCTGAAGAAGTCTTCTGTCTCGTCATATATTTAGAGGCAGGGAACAAAATAAGCACCGCCACTCTTTGGCTGGTAAATTACAGAGGCTACTCAGCCACTCTGGCGTGTAAAATAATGAGCATATTAGAGTATTATATCAGGGCTATACAGTGCAAGCATTTCACTCGCATTTGCCTCTAAAAATAGATTTGTGAGAACCGGAAAAATCATTTAGGAGCACAGTGTGCGAGTAAATCGTCTTGCGTAGTGGGCTTGTCAACAACTGCACAATTGTAATTTCATAATAGACACAGAGCAGCGTGGATCAGCTCTGTAACAACTCATCTCGAGTCTGCTTCTATGTGCAACGAAAACTCTGCGAGCAGCGGTTCCAACATGCTTTGCATCCTCGCCAGTCCTGTATACCCACGTCGCGCTAAAAAACAATAACTACTGTAATGGTATCTGCTAACTAGTACTCCAACTAACCTAACCTGCTAACGCTAACTACTGCTAACGCTAATCACTGGGGACGCTCAGAGGCATAGTGAGGGAGGGCTGAGAATCTCTGTGTGTGTGTGTGTGTGTGTGTGTGTGTGTGTGTGTGTGTGTCTCGCTCTCTCCCTCTACATCTCTCTCCTGAACCTATTTAATTCAAAAGGAAGATATTGATGGACAGTAGCTATAGTATATAGCTCAGTAGCTGTAACAGAATAATTGTATTAATTACTATTGATTAACTATTATTCAATAGCGTTTAAATTATAATGAATTAAAGAATTGTATAAAGAATTGTCCATGTTCTGTCATCTAATAATATATTCCATTACCTTTCCTATCTGTATCAAAGTCAAAATGTTGGTATTGTGACAACAGTACAACATACAAAAGCAGCTTGACAACCGATATCCTTTGTGTCTAGTAGGCCAATGTGTGATTTTGGTGATATGTGTTATTGCACAGATGTTGACCCTTAGTATGCACTATGCACATGCACGCACAGTATAATATGCATGTAATAATAGTTTGTTAATAAACTCTGTTAATTGAAAAATGTTCACTGTGCTCCTAAATTTCTTTGTGTGCTCCTAATTTTTTATTTTATTTAGGAGCACATGTGCTCCCTGGGGAAAAGGTTAGTGTAGAGCCCTGTATATAGTAATAATAATAACACATGGCGATATACTAAAAAGCTATTTCAAATTTTTGCTTGGTAAAAAATCTGCCTGGCAGGTAGTTTTTTTAATCTACCAGCCACCTTGGCTGGTAAGCCAAAAAGTTAAATTTGTTCCCTGTTTAGAGGTATATAATATTATATGATATATTATAACAACATATTTCCATACTTTTGAGAATTTCTGGTGCAATTTCCAACCTTTTTAAGACCCAGAAATTATCATTAATTCACTTTCCGTGCTTGCTACTGTGTAGCAAGCAACCCACGGTCGTTTCCTTTGGCTACTATACAAATCACATGTTTACATCCCTTCATCCATCCAAACACTCTCCTCCCCTCCCATCGTCTTCCACCCTCCCCCATTTCCCTCCCCTTCTCTCCTCTGCCTCACCAGCTCCAGAGTCCACCTCGGCCTTCAGCTGGTCCACTGTGCTCTTCAGGCTCACATAGATCTCCACCACACGACTGGCCTGCTTCTGGCTGGATTCGACCCTCTCCTGCAGCTCTGCCTCCATCTCCTCGCTGCTGCTGCTGGCCAGCATGGCCAGGAAGGAAGTGGTCGTCTCCCCCTGGTGGCCTAGGAGATGGCACCCAAAGCATGGGTTAACAAGCGCAAATTCGCAATAGCTGCAACCACGCAAGTGCATGCATCTATTTGCGCATGCATTCACACACACACAAACAAGGGGACATGGCTATCATTGATAACAGGAAAAGAACAACGCCATCCATTTCTGCCATAGCAAATAGTATTAACATATAGGCTGTCTATTTAGATCTTAGGCAGACAACCAAAGTGTTCTTCCAGATTGTTGTGTGTTCATCGAGCCTTCAATTACCCATCTCTGCTTAAAACTAAGCCAAACGGAGAAAGGAGCACCTACGCCTCTCTAAGAGCCAGGGAACACCATGCCAACTCTACCTCTATCCTTGGCCCGCTCCTGGTTAGAGTCGCTATCAGGTTCTGGAGTCTCTGGCTTCAAGCTACGCCCCTCTGCAGCTGGAGATTTCTCCGGTTCACTTCCTGATTGGTCACAACGCCGGGCAATCAGTCGCACATTCTCATCAAACTGAAAGCAGAAGGGGGACAGACAAAGTGTGTCTTAAATCACATTTTGGGTCATTTTAGAATAAAAGGTCTCTCTTAAGGTTAGACTAGAACAGCAAAGTCTGTCCCCTTAATCTAAAGGTCTGTCAGTGACTGTTGTTCACCTGATTCCAGTATCTATTGAGGATCAGCAGACTGGCATCATCCGTGGCCTGACGAGTCTCCAGTCTCTCAATTCGCTCTCGCAGCTCATCCTCGATCACCTGCAGAAACACAGGCCCAGAGAGAAGACTTCTCAAAACAAGAGAGCACACAAGTATGGCTTATATGGGCATACATGTACATGCTGCATGTACATGGATGCAAGCGAGGTCAGTTACCTGTCTTTGATCGAGAGCTTCTCCAAGCTTCCGGTTCTTCGCCTGGAGAGCTTTGATATCCTGCTCCTCCTGATCGATGAAGATGATTGAGAAAAGAAAGATCAGTCATCCAGAGATAGATAGAAGGCACCAATAACACACCATGCCTGAAGGTTGAAAGAATACAAATACCCTTTTGAACAAGGCCAGATAAAATGTGCTCTCACCGAGTTGGACACCCCTCCGAGTTTGATGACCGTCTCCACCGCCGTGGCGCTGACAGCTGGACCTCCATCCTCACCTCCGTCCCTCTCTCTCCGCTTCTCGGGGGGCGCGCCGGAGGAGGAAGGACCGCTAATGTCGCAAGGACGCTTCTGTCCCGACATCCTCAGACCCCGACAACCTGCAACGCAAGAGACCAAACATATCGTGTATTATCATCATCTTTTGGATGTAGCGTTAACGTTATGAATGAATGAAAATGGTCCTATTGAACTAGGATGCTACGGTGTCGTGCTGACCATCCAGTGACAGTTCGCGTTATGTTTATGGGGGGGGGGACCTTCACTAACAAATGTAATGTTGTGGCTATGGATTTCGTTTCCTAATGTAACTTTGAGCGTGATGATCAATAACAAGCCGACTGTTGAAAATGAGCGAACTTAGCTAAGCTAACGTTAGCCGTTTAGCTAGTTTGCCAATTCAGATTCCGCCGTGACTGTGAATGACGTTGATGAACAAAACTGGGTTCTGCGATGCCAGTCCAATGCTTTTCTTTTGGATCTACTGTCTTGCGATCTTACCGATTTAGAGTGTAATGTATTATTGACTGAATCTGCCTGGCTAGGATGTTGATGTTGCGGCTTCTTTGGACCGTCTTCCGGAAACGGAAGTGTGGGTACCATCAAAGTTGAAAAACTTACAGGTGATATATCGCCATCTCCTGGCATGGAATAAGCACTGCTTCAGAAATGCAGGAAGTAATACACAGGTAATGTGTATTGAGCCGTACTGTGTATAATTGTATTGTACCCATTCTGCTATCTGTTAAATAAAGTTTTCATTAATTCACACACTTAGTGGTTAAGGGTCAGACATTCCTAATATTCTTCAAGTTCTGCAGCCATTAGTCCTCCAGCTTAGTCCATGACCCCGGTTGTGGAGCCTGATGGCTGCTGGCATGAAGGACTGGCCGGGGGCGTTTAGTGGAGTGAGTGTCGGGGGGTATGAGTCTGTGGCTCTCATCTTGGCTAGCTCCTCATAGAGGGTTTGGGAGGGATTCTCCAGGATATCGTCTAGCTTCTTTCTCATCCTCTCTGCCGCCACCTCTAGTTTGACGGTCCTCCCACTAGCCGTCCCCAGGCTGTCCTGAGGAAGCCCCCAAGCAGACAACAGCAAAAAAGAGGATACTGGACACTACAGACTGGAAAAAACGACTGCAGCAGTCTATTGCACACATTGAAGGACCACCTGAGTCTCCTCAGGAAGAACAACCCGCTCTGTCCCTTCCTGTGTAGAGGGCCTCTGTGTTGTTGGTGAACTTCTGTCATGACAGAGGCAACTTCACTGGAATACGTTCCGTTCCTGAGAGGCTCTCACTCACTCACCTCACACTTGAGGCTATAGCTAGCACCATAGGCTCAACCTTTTTAAAAAGTTGTGGAGGGAAGCAGGACTCAGACACCATGCGAGTAGATAACAGTGGCTTAATAACCGTGCATGTACAGTATCTGAGTATCATGCAGTGAACATTAAAATGCATGCCTCTAGATTAGATATTTGATAGAGTGTGTGCCTGGAGCCAGTTTCATTGGTACTTAAGTACTTGATATGTAGGGAGAGTTTTCTCTCTCTCTCTCTCTCTCTCTCTCTCTCTCTCTCTCTCTCTCTCTCTCTCTCTCTCTCTCTCTCTCTCTCTCTCTCTCTCTCTGCTACTGGACTGGACTCTGCCCAAGGATGTTTGAGAGCGGCGAGCCCATTGCTCAGGAGGTCCAGGGTCTATCTTGTGTAAGGATTTCTAATCGTTTGTGTTACAGATCCACCCCACTTACCTCTTTTAAAGGAACACGTCAACATTGTGGGAAAGGCTCTAACCGTCTTCTCCAGAGTCAGACAAGAAGATGGAGATACCAATTTCCTCTCTGTGCGCTCAGTAGGAAGCTATCCGGCTGCAGCCTAGCTTAGCACAAATTAATGGAAGCGGATACGGACCGCTAGCCTAGCTTAAACCTCAGCGAGAAGTGTTTTTGGCCAACATGCTATGGCTATCTGGTCCGTATCCGCCTCCATTAATTTGTGCTAAACTAGACTAGCTTGCTGCCAGAGTACATTTCTACTGAATGCAGAGAGGGTATCTATCTTCTTGTCTAACTGTGGAGAAGACAGTAAGCGCCTTTCCCACAATGTTGGCGTGTTCCTTTAAGTGAGTTCTTAAGTCTGCTTCATCATCGCACAGGACGAGTGGAACCATTAGCACCCCTAGCTATGCTAACATAGTGGATCCAAAACAGGCATGTAATCCAATCTATTTATCAAATGTGTGTTTTCTCAGGTGACTTTTGGACCTGTGTGTTGTTTAATAATTTCACCATTACTGCAGATGTTACACCTGCAGATCACAGGGGGAGTATTAGTAAGTAAGTAAGTAAGTAAGTAAGTAAGTAAGTAAGTAAGTAAGTAAGTAAGTAAGTAAGTAAGTAAGTAAGTAAGTAAGTAAGTAAGTAAGTAAGTAAGTAAGTAAGTAAGTAAGTAAGTAAGTAAGTAAAGTTTATTTATATAGCACTTTTCACAGAGACAACTCACAAAGTGCTTTACATACAGCAGAAATTAAATAAAATAAAAAGCAAGACCCATTCAAGAGATAAGACAGAACAAAACACAATGCATCACAGAGAAACAAAACAAAACAAAAGACATATTCTATACCCGAAGGAGAAGCTCAAACATTACCCAAAAGGCCTGTTTAAACAGTAATGTTTTTAGCTGATTTTTTTAAATGTCAACAGACGATACAGCTCTTAGGCCATGGGGAAGGGCATTCCAATGAATGAATGAATGAAAACTTTATTTAACAGATTGCAGAATGGGTACAATACAGTACGGCTCAATACATACAATTGTTAAGGGGATGCAGACCTGAGAAAGACGTTTGTCTTGTTTCCATCAGGGTCCCCCATTTTCAATTCATATAGACATATATGACATACATGACATACAGATAGTCAGTACTGCTACATCTATACATTTATGACATACCAGATTTGCAAATACAGTACTGTTTGTGATACAGAAGGAGTCAAGAAAAGGGAGTATATACATTTGACGTAGAAACTGTACATTGGAGGTTGGGTGGGGGGGGTTGGGTACATTGGGATATTGACAACCATACTGGGTAATTTACATTGGAGGTGGTTGGGGGGGGGGGGGGGGGGGGGCACACTGTATAAACAAGTAACACTGTACATTGAGGGGGGGGGGGGGGAGGAGACACTGTACAAAACAAACACAATTGTACATTGAACTATTGACAAAACCATACTAGGTAAATGACTGTACATTGTAGGGGGTTGGAATGATTGGGTTAGGATATTTACAGGGGCCAGTGTTGAATTGCAGTCTCCCGTAGGTGTCCCTTGAGAGAGGTTTTGAAAGTGGGTAGTGATCCACATTCCTTTACAGCTTTGGGTAGGGCGTTCCACATTGATGTGGCATAATTGCGAAACGTGTTTAGTCCCTTATTTGAGCCGAATCTGGGTTTGACATGATTTGTGGAGCTCCCTCTGGTGTTGTGATCGTGGTATTCACTGACCTTTGGGAAGTATTTTGACATGTACATGGGTACCTTGGTCGTGTAGTGTATCTTGTAGACCAGGCCCAGATTGGTATTGGTTGCATATTAGGCTATGTCAGTTCAGGGCTATCAAATTAATATAAGTAAAATGTCTGCTGTGGTTGGATCCATACACTGCATGCCCTGCTGACCTGCTATCTGAAAAATAATTTTAAAGATACAATACACTGTTTTTGGACTATATTACTATATTATGTGTTAACAATACCAACCAGGTATTAGTGCCTCACAAAGTGCAGATAGGTTTTGCTCTTCGGCCATTGTGACTATTAAGACAAATAGCTTACATAAAAGGGATTCTGAAATTTAACTGATCTGAATGTAAACAGATCCACTGAGTGTGCAGGGAGCAGAGACAGACACAGTAGGGGAGAGAGAGAGGGGGGAGGGGCAGAGTGAGAGACAGAGAGAGAGAGGGGGGGCAGAGTGAGAGACAGAGATAGAGAGGGGGAGAGAGATGGGGGAGACCCAACCACCTCCATGTACAGTTTCCCACCCCACCTACCCAACCCCCCGCCACCCCACCTACCCAACCTCCTCCAATGTACAGTTTCTTCCCCCTCAAATGTACTCTCTTTTTAGACTCCTTCTGTACACATAAACAGTACTGTATTTGTAGATCTGGTATGTCATAAATGTCTAAATACAACAGTACTGTCTACCTGTATGTCATGTTATGATGAATTGAAAATGGGGGACCCTGATGTAAACTAGACGAAAGTCTTTCTCTGGTCTGCATCCCCTTAACAATTGTGTGTATTGACCTTTACTGTATTGTACCCATTCTGCAATCTGTTAATACAATTTTCAATCAATCAATCAAACAGAGAGAGTGAGACAGAGAGAGAGGGAGACAGAGAGAGAGTAACATGTGTAACATCTAGACTGGGACAAAGAAACCTGCAACGTTGTGTCACATTCTCCTGACATCTCTCCAACTTGCTGCAATAGATAGTCTTTCTGCGAGATGATTGTATCAGCATTGTGCCATGATGTATGCATCAAATACGTGAGGTACATTAATATAGCGACAGGATTTCAGACGAGAGACACTGTGTTCCTTTTGTGTGTTGAAGTCATTTCCAAAGTTTCTGACTGAACTCAAAGTTCACAAAAGCGCATTGATGGACACCAACACGCCCCTATCTGTCTGTATCGACCAATTGCAGTACTGGTGGGGATACACACCTCCTCCTCCTCCTCGACTGAAAGCGGTCAATAAAGAGCGCGTTGTTTCATGTTTCTGCCTGTTGTCAACCAGTCCTCCTGATATCTGCGAGGCTGAGGCTGTCTGTCCGCTCTGTTGTTGTGACACAATCCCACTACTCTCAAGTAAGCTCCATTTCAACTTAGCATGGTCCATGCAGCATATTCTTGATAGTTTGTCTAGTTATGGGAGTGGGGTTGTCTAATATTTCCATGTAAAAAAAACTAAACTTTTTGGCAAAAATGCTCACTTTTGCAGCAGTTATCGTACTTTTGATTTGAGTGTATCTTGATGGCAATTTTGCAAGGTTTTGTCGTGGCCGTGTGGTGCTTCAATGGATGAAGTATGCGGAACTATTATGTTCAAATGGATACCCTCCATCTCAGGATTGCTCTCGAGTTAGGCCTATTTCTTTGACATTTTTGAATGTCAGTGAAACAAAGTTCAAGTCCACGCGCGTGCTATACTATTTGGGAGGGGGTTGGGGAGTGTTTTTAATGGTAGGCCTTGCATCCTTCATTTTGAAATGTGCACCTATTGGTTATGATGAGAGCATTCACATCCGTGTTTGTCTTTTTTTCACCTGCCGCCTGCGACCACACCTGGAAGTGTTATGCAGCACTATTTTTTTTAATCCTCAGTAAACTGCCAGCCCATGTGGGAACTGAACTGATGCATAAAGCAAGGGATCAACGGCACAGGCTGTCCACAGCCATGGTGGTTAAGGATTCACTTGAGTCTCAGCGAATGAACTATGAACCTATTTTTGTCCATTGAGAAGGCAGTACCTTATCAGCTTTGGGCTAAAGTTCAGCCTGCACATGCAAGCCAAATATTGACAGAGTTGACGTACGGAGGACGAGTCGGGAGGTTGAGATGGACCAACAATTGTCAAAGACTCCTCTTGTTCTCCCAGGGTTTTCCACCATCTCATCATCACCTCTGAAATGACTTTGTTTCTCTTCACAGGATGACTCACCAGTTCCCATCCCTCTCTCCGGAGCAGAAGAAGGAGCTCTCTGACATTGCACAGAGGATCGTGGCCCCAGGAAAGGGCATCCTGGCGGCAGACGAATCGACAGGTGAGTCCTGCATGTCCACACCCTGGCCACGGCCTGCATGTCACACCACACCACACCCCATCCAGAGCTCTGAGGTCCTCTTAATGCTCCTTGATGTTCCCAGAGCAAGGCTAAAAACACCAGAACACTCAATCTACCTGTTAATATTTGGTCTGCCCAGCAGTCACTTGCCACTTTCAAATTGCTGCTTAAAACGCATCTTTTCAGCCTGGCCTTCTAAATCCCTTGTACAGAGTATCCACTTAGTTTTAATGTGTGTTTTAAAATTTAAATAGTTTGATATGGTTGAGTATAGTACCTTGGATTTTATGTAAATTGTTCAGCACTTTGTCAACTGCTGTTTTAAGATGTGCTATATAAAATTGACTTGAGTGTGGCCGTAGCTGAGCGTGAGGAGGTAGAGAGGATGTTGTGAGGATTACATCGTGTCCACAAAGTGGTGTGGTTTTTTTTGTTTTGCAAATTTATAAAATGAGAGTAAGGATGAGTCGTGGAGAAAAGCATCAGTGGCTCAGGAGGTAGAGCGGTCGCCTGGTAATCGGAAGGTTCCAGGTTCGATTCCCCCTCCTCCTGGGCAGCGTGTCCTTGAGCAAAGACACTTAACCCCTAATTGCTCCCGATGAGCAGGTCGGCACCTTGCATGGTCGCCTCCGCTGTCTTGTGTGTGTAACAAAATGTGTACAACGCTTAAACCATCTGAAACCCTTTTCTCCCCCCCCCCCCCCCCTGGCAAGGCACCATGGGGAGCCGCCTCGGGAAGATCAACGTGGAGAACACTGAGGAGAACCGCCGATACTTCCGTAACCTCCTGTTCTCCGTCGATCCCTCCATCTCCAACTGTGTGGGCGGGGTCATCTTCTTCCACGAGACGCTGTACCAGAAGGCGGACTGCGGCAAGCTCTTCCCCCAGGTCGTCCAGGACAAGGGCATCGTTGTCGGCATCAAGGTGAGAAGGCCACAAAAACGCGAGAAGCGGGAGGCAAAGAAAACGTTGCCGACTGAATGTTTGCTTAGTCGTTGAGCCGTTGCTCATGGGGCATCGACTACATTTAAAGGAACACGCCAACATTCTGGGAAATTAGCTTACCGTCTTCTCCAGAGAGACACAAGAAGATGGATACCAGTTTCCCCTCTGTGTTCAGTAGAAGGCTATTTGGCTGCATGTTAGCCTAGCTTGGCACAATGAATGGAATAGGACATGACCGGTTAGCCTTCGGGAGAGGTGTTAGTTGGACAATGCCTAGGCTAACTAGTAATGTCCGCTTCCATTCGTTGTGCTAAGCTAGGCTAACATGCAGCCAGATAGCTTTCTACTGCATGCACAGAGAGGAAATGGGTATCCATCTTCTTGTGTCTCTCTGGAGAAGACGGTAAGCTAATTTCCCAGAATGTTGGCGTGTTCCTTTAATCCAGACTCCAGGTCTCAATGCTGAATATTTTAATTGGTGTGCGCACTAGGCTTGGGCTAGATGACTGTTATTGTGCGCATGGCCACGATAATGACACTTGCGTGTCTCTGATAACGGAACGATATTCAATTATGCAACTCATGTTCATAAGTCTTGCGCTATAGTCTTTCTCTCTTGCTTCACTGCATTGTTGTAGCCCATCAAAAAAAAGTTACATTATGTGAGCTAACGTTCTGACCCTGTGTATAACGTAACCGCATGTAGCCTGACTTAGTGGAGAGAACCTCGGAATGAAATGTCTGCGCTGAGTGCGCTCGTTAGCAAAAATAAGGCACCAGTACGAGGGCAGTTACTAGGTACTGTGACCGACTCTGGGGTGTTGTGAGCTGTCACCAGATTGGATTTAACAAAATACACACTGCACAAAGTAGAAGCAAGGTTAACGGCAGTTTTATTGGCTGTTTAGGGGGAAAGGAGAGGTTGGTGTGATCGTCAGCCAGTCCGTAATTCTAGAGAAGCGTCTTGGTCCGTTAGCCGGGTTCGGTACACAGAACGGTTCTCATATGGGCGGGGGATGATCCGGGAGAAGAGACTTCAGACAAGCGGGGGTCAATACACATGCGGGTTCTCGGACGATCAGGGGTTATAGCACACGGCAGGGTCCTCCTTCCAAAAGTAGATAAACGCAGCATGGGGTCACACGGACAACAATCTTCTTCTTCTCTTCCCTCTTACTCACTTCCTCTCTTGATCCGTACAGGTTTCGCCTCAGCTACTCCAATGATTCTGTCTCCATTTTCTTGATGCTCGATTTAATTCGATGCAAAAAAAGACATCTTTACTTCTATTGAAAGCGTGCCAAGCATTCTGTTCACTGGTTTGGTTGTAACTGCGTAAACAACAAAGCCGGTCGAACGGCATTCTATGCTGCCAACCTGCGGTTTTGGTTTTCTTTCTTCAGGTGGACAAAGGCACCGCTGGTCTAAACGGAACGGACGGGGAGACAACCACACAAGGTAAACATTTTTCCCGGACTACAATGATTACGATCCGTATAACTGACTCATCTGTTATAGGCCCTTTTGTACTTTCACAATCGATGCAGTCATAAAGTGATTCCTCTGAAGTATTTTTTTTTAATCGCCAGAGGTGTAGACTGACACGGGCAGAAAATGATTCTCATCACGAGTGAAATAAAAACGACGAACTGGATGACTTGCTTTGTGGCTATTCCATTTAATCGTACAGTAAAATCCAATACTACCATGGAATTCACAAGTCCCAATACTTTGTCCGTAGGTCTGGATGGCCTCTCGGAGCGCTGTGCTCAGTACAAGAAGGATGGCGCCGACTTCGCCAAGTGGAGGTGTGTGCTCAAGATCTCAAGGGACTGCCCTTCGGCCCTCGCCATTGCAGAAAACGCAAATGTCCTGGCCCGATACGCCAGCATTTGCCAACAGGTGCGCAATCACGTTGTCTACTGCTACGACAATTCTGTACTGGATTCGGGGCGACCAGTTGCCTTTCTCCTCCCTAGAATGTCGGTCATTTTAACAAACTCTCTACTCATCAGAACGGCCTGGTGCCCATTGTGGAGCCGGAGATCCTGCCCGATGGAGACCATGACCTGCAGCGCTGCCAGTATGTCACAGAGCAGGTGAGCTCGTCCGTTTGACCCTGAAGGCGACCCGGTAGCGCGTATGCTTTCTACAATGCAGTTGGGCTATTTGCGATTCATGTCATGTGACATGTGCGCCCAATAGTGTGACGAGCTGTGTCTTTGCCCATTTCCGCGTCGAACAGCCTGCAAAGCACCTGGCGTTCTATCGCCCTGCTCTAAGACAAACTAACCTTAACCAACTTCGAAAGAGTGCCTAAGCTTAACTGTCGAAAGAAGGGCAGGCGTTCTATCGCCATGCTCTAAGACAAACTCTAACCTTAACCAACTTCGAAAGAGCGTTTAAGCTTAACCAGTGTAGACACTTGCGGTCCCAGGATTGGGCGCACATGTCTCATGACCAGAAATGACCTGGCCACATCAGAATCGCAAATCGCCCAACTGCGTTGTAGAAAGCATACAAGCCTCCCGGTACAGTCTTCTCCAGAGACACAAGAAGATGGATACCAGTTTCCCCTCTGTGCAGGGACATGCACAGGACTTTAGAAAGGCAGGTGCCCGAAAGGAGAAAAGGGCATCAATTATTAAATGCAATGCGAGCGCGCATAGTGCGCGAGCCCGATTTTTGGGGTTAATACAAGTCTATGGTACATTCAGTTTCACCGATAGATGTCACCAAAACTACATAGTGTCCCTTTAATAACACAATATGCGCTCCAGACCAACGGCTGCGGGCGGCATGCCGAAATTAACACGCTGTGTTGACGAGAGAGAGAGAGACCGCATTAACTACCTTGTTTAGTTGAAACGTGGTCCAGGTCAGGAGGGCTTGATGAAGTATTATGTCCACTGTCCCACAGTCACAGACTGTTGTCTTGATGTATATCCACTGTCCAGACTGCATCCAGCCAAATAGCTTATTGTTAGCACTGTAGCTTTGTTGTTGTCAGCACACACATAGATAGATATATATATCTATGAGCACACAGGACATTCTGGAAGTCAAAAACTAATGGCGCTTGCCGATTGGTGCTAAGAACAGCAGGGCGGGTGCCAGCGGTGTGACGTAATTGGCAGACTCGACTGTCAATCAAAATTATTCTGTTTTCCGTCAGAACGAATCCAGGCTGGAAGGACCTATTATTTACGAGAGGGGTGGCATTTCTCTCTTTACCTAATATTTAGATTCTATCGTGACATCTTTCATTTGGAAGGGCAGGGCAGTATATCTATGCAACAGTTAAAAAAAAAAAAAAAAAAAAGAGGGTGGCATAAAAAGGGCACTTTCTAATGAGAAATGAAAAAGGCAGGTGCCCGGGCACCCCTTCACCCCTATGTGTGCACTGTGCATTCAGTAGAAAGTAGGGATGCTCCGGTATCGGTATCGGCCGCCGATATCAGTAAAATAGCTGGATCGGGTATCTGTAAAAAAATATATATATTTATCTGATTTTATTTTTTATTATATAATAAATAAAATGAGAACCATTCAGTACATTTATATCTGTTAATTTGTTACATTTAGTTTCACTAAGTTAGGAAAGTAATGTTTTAAGTCAAGCCTGATGTTGCCTTGCACAAAATAATGATCCCAGTCTCTTCCACACAGTGACAGTGAGGCATACAGTTTATTAATTGAAGTTTATTTTCAGTCTTTGTTTACAACAAATCAAAAACACACTTGTGATCCTTTACAATACTTAAAAACAAAATATATTTTAATATATATTAAAAAAAAACGTGGATAATTTTTTTTTTTTTTTTTAACTTTTTTGTAAAAAATAATTGGGACAATCGGTATTGGCCGATACCCAGGTATCGGTATCGGGACTGAAAAAGTCGGATCGGTGCACCCCTAGTGGAAAGCTACTGAATCTGCGAGATGTCTATAGTTTACTAAATGGACTAAAATCTTGCCCTTTTGCAAGTCTGGGAGTTGGTATGATGGCCCACTGTCTCTATGAAAGCGAATACAAAAAACGAAAACCTCTGTCTTCAGGTTCTTGCTGCCGTGTACAAGGCTCTGTCTGACCACCATGTCTACCTGGAGGGAACCTTGCTGAAGCCCAACATGGTGACCGCAGGTCACTCCTGCCCCAAGAAGTTCGCCCCTGAGGAGGTGGCCATGGCCACGGTCACTGCTCTGAGGCGCACCGTCCCTGCTGCTGTCCCCGGTGAGTACTCCCGGTGAGGGAACTCTACTCTCAATGAGAGAACTCTACTCTCCCAATGTGTCTACTCTCCCGGTGAGAGAACTCTACTCTCAATGAGGGAACTCTACTCTCCCGATGAGGGAACTCTACTCTCTCAATGAGAGAACTCTACTCTCCCGGTGAGAGAACTCTACTCTCCCAATGTGTCTACCTACTCTCCCGGTGAGAGAACTCTACTCTCAATGAGAGAACTTTACTCCCAATGAGGGAACTCTACTCTCCCAATGTGTCTACTCTCCCAGTGGGAGAACTCTACTCTAAGTCTGATGTGGGGAACATGGTGGATGAGTAGAAGAGGACGAGGGTATGAATTGTGCCGCACGACCCTAACAGTTGTCTCCTCCTGCCAGGCATCTGCTTCCTGTCTGGAGGTCAGAGTGAGGAGGACGCCTCCCTCAACCTGAACGCCATCAACCAGGTCCCCCTCCACCGGCCCTGGAAGCTGACCTTCTCCTACGGCCGTGCCCTCCAGGCCTCTGCCCTCGCCGCCTGGCAGGGCAAAGCTGACCAGAAGGCCGCTGCACAGGAAGCTTTCTGCACCAGAGCCAAGGTGAGTTTGGTGGTGGTGGGGGGGGGGGGGTGTATTGTAGGGGTAAGACGATACGAGTAACTCGTGATATGATATTGTGATGAATCTGGCCCTCGATAATGATGATATCATGATACACAATGGTAAATGGTGCATTTATATAGTGCCATTATCAAAGAGCTTTGCAATATTTGATCCTCACATTTGACCCATTCACACACCGACGGCGGAGGCAACTATGCAAGGTGCCAACCTGCTCATCGGGAGAAATTAGGGGTGTCTTGCTCAAGAACACTTCGACACGCTGCCCAGGAGGAGCGGGAATCAAACCGGGAACCTTCCAATTACCAGACACCGCTCTACCTCCTGATCCACTGTCGCCCCACGACACGATATCTGTGATAATCGATATATTGCAAGAAATCTGTAACTGGAGAAAAAGTACCCATAAAAAAGCAGGAATTATGAAAGCTTATCAGATTCTTTAGTGTGCATTGCAAACTGACCAGTTGTACATGAAACAATGTACAACAAATTGCATAGTGCCTCTTTAACACACACTGACGGATACCTTTATTATTCATTTATGTCCCCAACGGAAAACTTTTACCATCTGCAAAAGAAAAAAGAAAAAAAATATGTATATAATAAGATTTCAGTCTGTTCACCTCATTCCATTATTTTTTATATTGCAGTAAATAGGATTGTCAGGCAAAAAAAGTATATCATATCGATACTTGGTGCCAGTATGGATAACGTGTCTCAAGAGAGGAAGTAAGATGCAGTATATTGGCCCCCTAGTGTATTGTATCAATTTAGATTGCCATGTATGAGGCTTGATGTTGGAAGGGGTGACAGTGGCTCAGGAGGTAGAGCGGTCATCTGGTAATTGGAAGGTTCCCGGTTCTAATCCCCTGGCAGCATGTGAAAGTGTCCTTGAGCAAGACACTTAACCCCAATTGCTCCCGATGCGCAGGTTGGCACCTTGCATGGTCACCTCTGCCGTCGGTGAGTGAATGTGAGGAACAAAATTGTAAAGCGATTTGAATAAAAGCGCTATATAAATGCACCATTTACCAAGAAGCTTTTTATCTTCATTACCCAACTCACTATTGATGAGTAAATTATTAATAATTCTCAAACCTTTGTCCCAACTTTATTCGCTAATGTTTTCCAAGACGCTTTTACAACTGAATGATGATTAACGTCTATCTTTTTGACTTTGACCTGAGTTTCTCTTCCCTCCCTCCTCAGATCAATGGACAGGCCTCCAAAGGAGAGTACAAGCCCGCTGCCTCAGCTGACAAGTCCTCCATTGAGTCCCTGTACACCGCCAGCTATGTCTATTAAAAACACTGAACGTCGGGAGACAAAGAAAATGCACACGGACCAAATAACACTACTAGGAAATTAAATATGCTGAGTCGCCCTTCCGCTTAATCCAGTTATTGTACTACTGGTTATTCTACTACTGGCTTCTGTTTGGACTGATGGAATCAATGGTGGAAACGTGAAATAAATGTGAACTGTAAACGAGCTGTCGTGTTATTAATTAAGGTGCTGAGCGTGATGACTATATAATGAAATTATTAGAATTACTGTTTCGAATGATATGTACAGTACCTCCAACAAATGGTTAAATGCACAAGTTATGCAACGAAACGAGTTTGCCTAACTCGAGTAAATTCATAACTGGTGTGAACCAAGTGTACGCTGAGAAGATACATTTAACATTAGGAGCTAAACGTTTATTGTGAAATAAAAATGTAGGCTGTAGTGGCTTTCTACCATCTGTGTTCCAGGGACCCTACTTTCCTTGAGTGATGTCTATATACTTCCCTCCCAAAACCGTAGTGCAGCTTAAAATCTAAAGATGACTCTCTTGCCAAACGAGTTTGTGTTTAGTTTCAGTGGACTTCCTGTAATGCTAGTGCTAATGTCAACTGACAAGGGAAATCAAATGTAGCTTACAATGTTTGTTGTAAAAGTAGAAGATTTGCTATTGAATGTAGTGATGTATCTAAAGTAATGCATTCTACATGGTGTTTGTGTAGTGCAGTGCTTGGGAGTTTTCAACCCTCAAACCATTGACCTCTAAAGGTTAAATTATGCTGTGATACAGATATAAAGACACTACGGTAGTCATACTGGCCACCAGTTTAACTAGTAAGGGATATGTAGATATACAGTTAAGGATTATATGCAGTTATGTACAAACATTGTGTGTGAATATATGGTATATACAGCATTATTGTGCATGCTATACAGAGTAATATGGGATATATATGCAGGTTTATAAATGGGTACTGTATATATAGAAATTATAATCTGGTATATTCCTACAGATATGGATATATATATTCTGTAAATATGTATATACGGTATATGCATCACTATTGTACATGCTATCATATGAGGGTAGACTAATGAGGTAGGTAGTTATGATGATCACTAGGATTGCAGTAGGTAGACATACTGTAAATCGATATAAATATATAACTAGTTCAAAGTTTGTACAATTTCCATGAGGTCACCAAGTTTGGGTACATTTTCAGATTCAGAGCTGTAAGCCCTACATTTTAATAAAAAAAAACCTGTGTGGATGTAGTAGATCAAACAGACTATTGGAGGGCACAATGTCGGCCACTCATTCATTGTTGATAAACCAACTCCAAAAAGGTGTTACTTGATGACATCAAACATCCAATTATTGATGCTCTGATTTCCAGCTTAGAGGGGAGACTGTTGTCTATGTTTACAGGTATTGACTTAACAGTCCAGGATCACTGGAGTAGCACAATGTGCATTCTGTTTCTGGGTGGACTTTCCATCTTTTTTAACAGGGGAAGGCACGAATGTACTTGTTTTTGATGCCCAGGTGAAGATGTATTTGTCTGAAGTAGTCTTATCTCAGATACATAATTGTCAGCCTCTTAGGCCTTGTGGAGTGGAATCATAGTCCCCACAATTAATAATATCCACCTTAGCACAGTGGAGGTAGTAAGAATTGTATCTAATCTTTGTGAATTACCCATCTCTCTCCCTTTGTGTGTGTGTGCATCTGAGAAAGAGAGCTGGCCCCTGATGATGGTTTGCGTGGTAAAGTAATATACATTTCAAGATTACACACAAAGGCCTATTATGTCCGTAATATGATTATTTCCCTTGAGATAAGAGTGATTGTTCCTCACAGATGAAGACAGGCAACAGCAAGCAATGTCAATTAATAACGTGTCAATAATGTTAAAGTACTGTACAATGATGTCAATAAAGTTAAAGTGTCAATAATGCTAAAGTGTCAATAATGTAAAAGTGTCAAAAATATTAAGTGCAAAAACCCAGCAAATACATTTAGTGGTTAGTTAAACAATGTCTTTATTTTCAGATTGACCAAATGCAAATCACTGTACACAACAGTAAGCTACATGCAAGTTCATAGGCTACAATTGAGCTTTCCTAGTGGTGTAGCTCTTGCATACAATTTTTACTGTTGACATTAGATTTGTTCTGGTATGAAATGTTATGCCATGTTGGGGAATCTTCTTTACCGTAGTTGCTGTAAATTCTTAACTACTCTCAAAAATGTCGCTTATCAAACAAAAATTATGTTAAAGTAGTAGTCCGGGGCGCCCTCGTGGCACATACCATAGTGCCTCGCACACCTACGCGGCCGACCCGGGTTCGATCCCAGCTACCGTCGTTATTTGTCGCATGTCCTCCCCACCTCTCCTCTGTCGGTCCTGCGTGACCAATAAAGCTGTAAAAATGCTAAAAAAAAAGAAAAAAAAAGAAAAAGTAGTAGTCCAACAGCATCCAAAATGCATCGTCGAAAATGATCAAATCTGAGTCTTGTTTGATTTAGTGGCTAGAACCATGGCTGAGGACAGGCAGCAGTTGTTAACATATAATTAACTGGAGCGGCTGGGTGGCGTAGCGGAGATTGTGCTCGTCACCAATGCAAGAGACTCCGGTATCGAATCCCAGTCTCAGCATTGCCTTCGGCTACTGGCTCATTTGGCAGAGTCAGCGGGTGGAAGTCGATGGGTGGGGATTGGACGTTGTGGACAGTGACCCCTACAGGTCGGTTGGGAGATGCCTGCACAGCAGAGACAGGAAGTGGCGAGGGTAGTGTGAGCCTCCCACATGTTACACCTCGCCAATGAGAGTCCACGCTGGCAGGCGAAAAGATGTGACAGGCTGCCTCCTCGTGTGCCGGAGGGAACACGTGATGCAAGGCTTCTATCCTCTCTACAACCGACCAGTGGGGGGCATAGTCGAGCAACGTTCAAGACAGGGGAGGGGAGAATTGGATACACGAAATTGGGATGGGAGAAAAATAGAAAATAAGGAGAAAAAGTGGACCAAAAAAAATAAAAACATATAATTAACTAAACTACAATTCCAAACACTGATGATATGAATTTCACTGGGGAACGGTTATTCCAGGATGGGGATACAATACAGCAGGTTTGACTGTTTTAAAGATCCCATTAGGTGACATTTAATTTGACATTTTTTGTTGTTTCATTGTGTATTGTACAGCTAGTTAAAATGTATACCAACAATCAGGGGCGTAGCTGGGGGGGGGGGGGGGGGGGGGGTAGCTTAGGATGATTCCAAGGGCCCAGCATTGGGGGGGGGCCCAACATTTTTATTTTTTTTCTACTAGACATCACTTTGATATGTCTGCATCATATTGATGCTCTCATTGATACTATGTTTGTTTCTGAAGTGTGTGTGTGTGTGTGTGTGTGTGAGATATATATAGAGAGAGGGGGGGCTTTGGTAGACTATTGCATTGGTCCATTCATTGAAGATGAACGCAATGCGACATCCTTTACTAGGCTCACCCACCAACAGTGCAGGTGCTGAACTGCTGATCCGAATGTATAGGTAAAAACCATATTATGCGTTTTCATCAATAAAAAAATGGCCAAAAAAAATTCCGCTCGCGCGCTTATGCGCGCTCTCATTCACTGGGGGCCTACAAATACATTCTTTCATGGGGCCCAGAATTTGGAGCTACACCCCTGCCAACAATGGACAAAAGTGTTGAGTATACAGTGTATTGATCATTGAATGTGATGAGAATATGAAAGGGGAAAGAGGAAGGGGCATGTTTCTGTACACATTTCTTTTTATTATTCTTTACAGATTGTTGGAGCTTGGGATGCGAAACAAATCGTAGATATCTTATCCACCTCCCATCGTGTGAAACCTTGTTCCTATTGGTCCTGGACAATGGAGCTACTGTCATTTACTGTTATTTTTGGTCAGTGTTCAAAGCAAGTCATTTAGTCCCAACTGGAAACACAATGAACCACTGAAAGAAGGCATGCCATGAATGCCATTTTGCGGGTCATTACAGAACTGACCTGTAATCCAAACGTATACAAATGGGGATAAAGATGTTTTGAAGGATAGAGAATTTATTCTCTAGTTGATTGACTGAACTTTTGATACAAGGACCAATACTAGACAATAGATAAATATATGTATTTATTGTATTTGCTGTGTTTTGTGACTGGACTGTAAGCGGCTTGTTTACATTGGTAATGTTTGTAAATATCATACATGAGTAAAACAGATTATTTACAATGGATTAAGAAAGTAAAAAAAAAAAAAAAAAGGGAAAAGTACCCCCCCCCCCCATATGCACACAAACTCTCAGAGAATGCACCGTTATGTGAATATACCAACACATCTATCACCATCACTAAGATATAGGTCACTATCTCTAAAATATAAATCATCACCCCCCCATGGAAAGTACAGGTCAGGGCAATTTCAGTGACTTTTTCACATCTACTGATCCACTAATTCTCAGAGAGCTGCACTGGCTTTCCATTGCTTCACAAAACAGTTTCAAGGTCCTTGACTTGGCATATCGTGCAGCGAAGGGAATGGCTCCCTCCTACCTCCGGTCAATGGTCTCTAACTACACACCCTCAAGACCCCTATGCTCTGCCTCCTCTGGCTGGCCGCCTCAGACCCACTCCTATCCGAGCTCCTCAGGGGTCATCAAAGAGAAGCCGACTATTCTCGGTCCTCGCTCCACAATGGTGGAACAAACTTCCCACCACAGTCAGGACAGCCGAATCCAGCCCAATTTTCCATGGTCGACTAAAAACACACTTCTTCAATCTATATCTGAAATTTAAAAAAATGCACACTTCTACTAAGGAATCTACCTTGCCTATATTACTACATAATATGCTAATAAGCACTCATGTCTGTAGCACTCAAGTCCGACACTGTTTGACAAACAATACCCTTAGCTGCCAGAGTTGTACCCTTTCTGCTGACCTGTTGTGCAGAACTTGTAAGTCGCTTTGGATAAAAGCATCAGCTAAAATACAAAAAAACTGTACAGTGCTGCTCAAGCTGACCTGAATAGAGGAATCACGGAAGCTAAGACGGACTACAAAGAGAGGATTGAGGACCACCTCTCAAGCAACAACCCACGCCAGATGTGGCAGGGAATACAAAACATCACCAACTACAGAGGCTGTGACGCAACAACCGGGGACTGGGATGTGTCGCTGGCAGAGGAGCGGCTTCTTTGCTCGCTTCGAGACACCACAACCAGTCACAGCCGCACCACAACCAGGCACAGCCGCACCACAACCAGGCACAGCCGCACCCCCTCGCCCCCCACCAGCCCCCAGCACTCCCACACTCACTCTAGAGGAGCACGACGTCAGGCGGGTGCTCAGGGCAGTGAACCCCAGGAAGGCGTCTGGACCAGACGGAGTACCTGGGAAGGTGCTCAAAGCATGCACTGACCAGCTCTCCTACATCGTCACTGTCATCTTCAACCTCTCCCTGGCACAAGCACTCATCCCACCCTGCCTTAAATCTGCCACAAATTATCCCGGTACCCAAGAAAGCTGCCACAGACAGCCTCAACGACTACCGCCCAGTAGCACTCACACCTGTCATCATGAAGTGCTTCGAGAGGCTGGTCCTACACCACATCAAGGCCTGCCTCCGCCCCACATTAGACCCACACCAGGTTGCCTACCGGGCAAACCGATCCACAGACGATGCCATAGCTATAGCTCTCCACTGGAACACCGGGGGAGCTAATATGTCAGAATGCTCTTCATTGACTATAGCTCAGCCTTTAACACAACCATCCCAGACATCCTGGTGACCAAACTGCTGGATCTAGGCCTCCCCACACCCACCTGCTCCTGGATTAAAGACTTTCTGACCAACAGACAGTGAAATTCGGCCCCCACCTCTCCTCCTCCCGCACACTCAGCACTGGCTCTCCCCAGGGCTGTGTGCTGAGCCCCTTGCTGTACTCGCTCTACACCCATGACTGTAGTCCAGCCCACCCGGAGAACATCATCGTCAAATTTGCTGTCGACACGACGGTTGGACTTATTGCAGGGGGGGATGAGTCTGCATACAGAGATGAGGTCCTGAAACTAACATTGTGGTGTTCGGTGAATAACCTAGCACTGAACACCACAAAAACCAAGGAACTCCTCTTTGACTTCAGGAAGAACAGTGCAGACCCCACCCCCCCTCTGCATCAACGGTGAGGATGTGGAGAGAGTCAGCTCCTTCAAGTTCCTCTGTACCCTCATATCTGCTGACCTCTCCTGGACCGCAAATACAACCGCGGTCATCAAGAAGGCCCAGCAGAGACTTCACTTCCTGAGGGTGCTGAGGAAGAAGACTGGCGGAGCAGCTGATGGTGACCTTCTATCGCTCTGCTGTTGAGAGCCTGCTGACGTACTGCGTAACAGTGTGGTACGCCAGCTGCACTGAAGCAGACAGAAAGGCGATTCAGAGGGTCATAAACTCGGCACAGAGAATCATCGGCTGCCCCCTCCCCTCCCCGAAGGACTTACACAACTCCCGCTGCCTCAACAGAGCAAAAAAACATTACAGAGGACAGCTCACAACCTGGCTTCCACCTGTTGCCATCGGGCAGGCGTTACAGGTGCATCAGAGCCAGAACCAACAGGCTCAGAGACAGTTTCTTCCCCAGAGCCATCACCACCCTGAACATGCACTAATAATTCACCTTTCCCCCTCCTCCCACACTGTGAAACATCCTGATGTGTAATATCCACCCACTACCGTCTGACACTGTGATTGTTATTTGTGTATTGTTATTCTGTACAGTATATTGTTGTTATTTTGTATATTGTACAGGATTGTAACATTGTCTTATTGTTGTAGTATTTCATGTTTCTGTATAGTATTTTATGTTTCTTGTATAGTATTTAATGTTTCTGTATAGTATTTTATGTTTATCTTTTATTACTGCACCTTAAGTTTGAGTCCCAAATCTTGTTGTATGCAAATATAATGACAATAAAGTACCATCTAATCTAATCTATCTAAATGTAAAATGTCAATTCCAATGTCAATTTAGAAATCGGAGGGGGAGTGTCACTGAAACTTCGCCTATCTGTACTTTCACTAGCTTATATTTTCTTTGAACCCTCAGGGACTGCACAAAAATAACACCCAGAGGTCAACTACATATCCCATAATGTATTATTTATTTTTTTTAAGATTTATTTTTAGCATTTTTACAGCTTTTTTTGGGTCAGACATGACCGACAGAGAGCAGAGGGAGAGGAAGGTCGGGAGAAGATATGGGGGAAAGTCATGCGGCAAATGTACGTCCGGGTTCGGGAGACGAACCCGGGTCGACCGCGTAGGTCTGCAGTGCAGTAACGTGGTGCGCCACCCTGGCGCCCCGACCCATAATGTATTCTGATGGAGAGTCCACTGTACACCTAAAACCATATTAAGTCCCCTTCAGATGTATTGAGGAGTATTAGTCTCTGCTTTGTTAGAAGGAATGACTAAATAACATCACATATGGCCAATTAAAGGGGCACTTCACCAAAAAAACTGTAAAAAAAATGTTTGCTCACAAATCAGAAAAACACAAGGATTCAATGTCCCCGATGACATCACTGGTGGCCATATTCAAACTAATTTACTCTCAATAACTGTCAAAATAGATAAATAAATGTGAGCAAAACTGATTAGTTTTTGGATGTGTGTGAGATTATGTTTACCCTGTAAGATTTCCATAGAATCAGATTAACTTTAAAAAGTTAAATCTTAATTATAATATACATCTAATATACATTACATACATTTTTTTTGTTCATAAGAGTTTATCTGGGGCTAATGATTAGTCTATGGCGTGCATGTTTCTGAGGAAACTATTTCTTTTTTTTAATAACTTTCTTTATTGGAAGAGTTTTCAAAATTATGCAGACAGTTATACATATTATACATCTTCCATTTTTTTCTCCCCCCCCCCCCCATTTCCCTTTCCTATCCCCTAACCCCACCCCATCCCCCCCACGAAGAGCGACAACAAACATACATATAATACACGAAAATACAAAATAGAAATATGTGACAGGAAGCTATTTCTTGATTAAAATATTAACTCAATTAAAGGTTTGATTTCTTTCATATTTTGAGTGTAAGCTCAATGACATTTTGTTCACATTTACTGAAAGGTACAGAAGAATTCTTGAGAGAACTGTATGTGATTTGAAATAACATCCCAGATTAGGGCTTTAACTTGCTGTAGGGTCACTCAGTGTTGGCAGGGTATGCTGGAGAATAACCTGTTAAAGATGTGAGGAGGAGGCAGGAGGAGGATAAAACATTAGATTAGATTAGATTAAAATGTATTGTCATCATACAAATGCCCTACACTGTAATCATAATAATCATAATAATAACTCTGTATGATAGCATGTACAATACAATACAATACAATACAGTACAAGTCGATTATTAATTTCAATATAGAATATTCGTTGACAGCCCTACAAGTACAATTAGTTACTGCACACTATCACCCCTGAGTGGAACATGGAAAGCCAAACTTCCCCCACTGTACCGAAAACCGTACCAAACCTTGACTTCAAAACCGAGGTATGTACCGTACCGTGATTTTTATGTACCGTTACACCCCTAATATATACACACACATATCTGTCTCAATATACCTGCATATAATTCATCTATATACCTACTTATACAACTGCATATAACCCATATAACTCTGTATGATAGCACAATAATGCTGTATATACTGTATATAGTATATATATATATATATGTATTTATTTATTCTTACCGTATCCACATCTGTCTGTACATACCTGCATATAATCCTTTTTACATATCTGTAGATACTATATGTATATCTGAACATATCCCTTACCTACTCTTACTAGTTATGCTGCTTGCCAGTATGACTACTACCATAGTGTCTTTATACAGTACCTATTTATACAACTGCCTTTATACAACTCTGTACATACATCTGATTAGTATACTACTATACTATACTGTATATTACTATTGCACTTTACTGTTACATTTGCACTCTGGTTGGATGGCAAACTTATTTCCGTTGTACTGTAGCCTACTTGTGCTGTATAATGACAATACATTTTAATCTAATCTAAACAAGTCCAATACAATAAAAAGAAGTTGGCATCTAACCAGAGTGCAAAGTAGAAGGTAACAGTAAAGTGCATAACACTATACAGGACATGTGTGTAATATACAGTGTAAGAAGTGATTAAATGGAATATACATAACAAAGCTACTGAGTAAATATGTTAATCTGATGTATGTACAGTATTATTATGTACAGTGATGCACGTATAAATATACCATGGTAGTAAGCCATACTGGCCACTTGGCCAGTGGTATAACTAATAAGAGTAGGTATGGGATATATATGTATATAAAGCATGTACAGTGCACAACATGAGTGGGTATGTATAGATAAGTATCACTGTATGATAGCCATGTACAATGTATATACCATATATGTATAGTATAGCATTGTATAGTAGTGTACGCATCCGTAGCTAACAGCACTATCGCAGGACCTTAGCATGTCTACCATGCTTTTTGTAAACTTTATGTACATATACCTGTTATACCTGTATTATTGAACACATGTCTTATTCTCATCCTATTCTTATTATTGTATTATTGCACAATCGTTGCGGGCAAGACCCCCCGCATTTCACTCTATGCTTGTATGCCGTGACAACTAAAACTCTTGACTTGATATATATATATATATATATATGGTATATACATTGTACATGGCTATCATACAGTGTACATAACTTACATTACAGTGTAAGGCAGTTATAGGCAGTGAAGGCAGTAGATAGGTATAAACTGAGTATAGGCGACAGAGTTCAGGGTTCGTATGGCGTGATGATGAGAAGTGAAACGCGTCGTAGTGATAAAACACAGGATGCTGTGAGGTGGTTTGTAGCGACGGGCTGATGTCTTACCAGAGTGTTTGCAGACTTCAGGGCTAAACGCGCCATGACAGTCAAGAAGAGGAGAAGCGTCGATGCTAACAAAGAAGATACGACCAGTATGGCTTCTACACATACAAGCTGTCTCTAAGAGAGAGATAGAGAGAGATAGAGAGAGAGAGAGAGAGAGAGAGAGAGAGAGAGAGAGAGAGAGAGAGAGAGAGAGAGGGGGGGGAGGGGGCAGAGAGAGATGAGAGGGAGGGACAGAGAGAGAGATAGGCAGAAAGAAGGGTGAGGGAAAGAGAGGGAAGAGGGAGAGAGTATGAGAAAAAGAGAGAGGCATAGATAGAGAGGGAGAGGGGGAGGGAGAGAGAGGGGGGAGATAGAGGGGGGAGAGGGATAAAGAGAGAGGGACAGAGAGAGAAGGATAGAGAGAATCAAGAATCAAGAGGTTTATTTGTCACATACATACCAGGGCATACAGTGAAATGCGGGTGGTCTTGCCCGCATTGATTGTGCAAAATACAATAATAAAATAGAATAAAATAGGCATAGAAAAAATAAAATAGATAAGACACAAGATATGCATGGTAAAAAAAATACATGCTAGGTTCCTGAGAAACTGGTTCTTATATACACTACTATGCAATATACAATTTACAATGTTAACTCTTACTGTATCTAAACTATACATAGAGGGGGAGAGAGCAAGAGAGAGGGGGAGAGAAAGAGAGGGGGAGAGAGAGGGGGGAGGGAGAAAAAGAGGGGGGGTTAGTGATTTAGCTGTAAGTTTGATGTCATAAATGTGCACAGGATGCTGTTTGTTCAGTTTGAAAACACCTGTAATGACTTACATATCTGTTGTCGATCCACTCTGTGTTAATATGGTTGGTGTCTCCATAATAGTGGTACTGGCTGTCAATGAGAGTGAATATTCTGCAGCCAACAGAGAGAGGTATTCCCAACAGGGAAACCACATACATTGCCAAACACACTGTCACCTGGCAAAGATAAAGAACAAGTTTGAGAAGACAGTGTTGTGTGTCGTGGGAAATGTGTCATCTTTCAGACCAGTGTTGAGGGGTCAGCCCTGCACAGGGGTCACGCAGAGCACGAATGGGAACCCACCATTTTCTTGGATGGATGCACCCCTGTGTAGAGTGAGAGGTTCCCAGCAATCAGGAACTGGAAGAGGGGGGAAAAGGCCAAAACAGGTTCAAACTGAATTATGAGACATGCACAAAATCAGTATATTTGTACAAAAGTCATTATGTGAGGGCTTTTATTTATTTAAATTATTTATTATTTATTTCATCATTACCTCAGCCAAGCTGTTTTTACTTTTGTACTGTGTGTGTGAGTGTGAGGATCGTCATTGAAAAATGACGTCCGGATTGTCATGAAATTTGCTGTGCACATACATGGCCCCAAGAGGAAGAAACACAGACTGCATTCCGTTCTTCAAGCCACTCTGACCGCAGGAAGCTTGAAACAACCTGACGTTCACAGAGACCTTAAACCTCTAGACTGTGGTGATAGCAAAAAGCATGAAACAGGTTCAACTAGAGATGGAAATAACTTTTTGGGGGGGCGAAATGTATCTGTTAGCTAAAACACATTTATTAGAGCTCAAAGGTAATGTGATACCAGAGGTATTAATACCCTAACATTTGATGCCACAGTCGGGCAAATTTTGCATAAAACGCCTGTTGAATGCATTCTGAAAGTAAATTGGTCACTACTATTCTGGAACCATTTGTAGCAAATGCACAAGTCTGGCCTCTTTTAAAAGGAAACATTTCTTCCACAACAGGAATAGGAATAGAGTTACGTGGCGTAGTGGGCAAGGCGCTCGCCACAAAATCTGGAGACGCTGGGCTTGCCTGTTCGAGCCCAGCGCTCCACATTTGCTTTCAGTTTAGCTGGTCGTCCGTACTAATACACATTGGCCGTATTAGGGGGTGGGAAACTGATGGGTGGGGATCGGGCGTTGTGGACAGCGACTCCTACAGGTCGGTTGGTGCGCCTGTGCAGTAGAATCAGGAAGTGTCGGGGGCAGCGTGAGCCTCCCACGCGTTACTCCTCGCCACTGAGAGATCGAGCTGCGCAGGTGAAAAGATGCGACTGCTGTTACCTCAAGTACCGGAGGGGACTTGTGCTATGTATGACTTAGTCCACATTGCAGCCGGCTTGTGGGAGGCAAGAAACAGCGTTTGTGACAGGGGAGGGTTGAATTGGATGATACGAAATTGGGATGGGAGAAAATATAGAAAATGGGAGAAAAAGTGGATCAAAACAAAAAAGGAATAGAGTTACAGAGCTTTGAACACACTGAAATAAAAGTTTTTCTTTACTTACGTCTGAATTATTTTGCAAACAGATGCCTGCAAAAGAGTTCCAGTTGAGAGGTATGTACACAATGGGTCCATAGCCTGAAGTCTTATCTAGTACAGGTCCTGAGTTGATAACAATACCACATAAAATTTGTGTTTTACACATGTTTTTCTAATGGTATGTATATCCAAAATGGCCATTGGCACCAATGCATTCGAGTCTTCTTGAGTATTCTTCTTTCGCCAGAGAAAAAGACATATAGGCGGAAATATCCCTCACGTCATATATCGTCATTTCCAGAATTTGAATATTGAAAGTTTGGCCGGATGGTGGCAAAAGTCATGAGGTCACCAAAATCAATCTTCCTCTAGAGGTCATGAATCTTCACAGCTAATTTGATGGCAATCTGGCCATATGTTCTTGATATATCTTGTTCATAGTAGGCCAAACAGACAGACAAACGGACAAATGAGGACGATAATATAACCACCTTGGGGGTAATGATTAATATAATCATCTTGGGGGTAATGATAAAGTACCAATGAACTAAAATGGAACTATATGTTTTTTAGTTCCTTTTCACCTTTTCTCCCATCCCCCAATTTGGTCGTTATGCCAATTCTCCCTGTTCATTGCACGGCCATACTGTCAGTCTGGGGAGGGTGTAGACCAGCGGTTCTCAAACTATGGGTCGTGACCCAAAGTGGGGTCGTGGGTAGGTGACAGTGGGGGCATTGGCAAGTAAAAACCATTTAAATTTTATTTAATGTTCTGGCAACATATTTTGGCTAAATATGCCTTGTTTTATAAATGTCTATTGATAACATAGTGCTGTAATAAAATGTTCTAATAAATATGCATGATCAAGTTCAACAGCGTGTGCTTTTATTTTGATATTCCTTAATTCCACGTTGAAATTACGCGATACATTAAGTATGGGGTCGCCAAAAGAAATTCCTAAATAAAATGGGGTCGTGGTATAAAAAAGTTTGAGAACCCCTGGTGTAGACGACCACATGCCTCCTCCGATACAAGCTGGTGGTACTGGCTGCCGGGAATCGAACTCCGGCTCTCTGTGGTGGTAGGCGAGGGTTTAGACTTTTTTTTTTTTACTGAACAAATCAGCTGCTAAACCGCCTAATTTAACAGTACCAGTGCCCCCTGCCAGAAGGGGATGTACATGATGATGGGAGATTCAGTTCTGTCCTTATTCAGCTGAAATCCCATCAGGATCTCTGCAGCACCGAAGAACAGGATGATGATCTGAGAGAGAGAGAGAGAGAGAGAGAGAGAGAGAGAGAGAGAGAGAGAGAGAGAGAGAGAGGAGAGAAAAAATATGGAAGAGAGAGCAGCGTGGTGATGGTGGTGGAAATGAAGTGAACTAAATAATGACAATCAGAATCAAGTTTATCGGCAAATACAAGTGATTTTGCTTGGTGGGTTGTTGCTCACATAGGATGGACATACTGTACGATTATCACATGAGAATAATATAAAAATCAAGTAAAAAAAATAAAAATTAAAAAAAGTATAAATTACTTACCATACCATTATTACCATATCTAGGTTACTGTGTGGAGGTTTGGGGTAATACCTACAAGAGCACCCTACAGGCAATAATTACCATGCAAAAAAGAGCAAGCAATCAGAATAGTGAATAATGTAGGGAATTTTAGATGATGCACTGGGTTAGGGCATTTACAAGCTTGTACTGTAGCTTCAGCCCTAACCTTTTCGACCAACTTGTAATTTGATTTGTGTGTGTTTGTTTTTTTGTACATGCTAAATGGCTCGTGTTGGGGAAAATGTGTATGGGGTGGACTAGTTTAATATAGGTCAACTAGCAGTGCTGAAAGACGGTCTGGCTGACGTTCTTAAAACAACTTGGACAGATGGACATTTCAGTACGGCACGTTGTGTGCTGGTAATCTCGTACATCGTATCGCTTTCATATCTTGTTCTTTTCTCTCTTTCATACATACACAGCACACACACACAGGCACAGCACACACACACAGACACACGGACACACACATACACAGCACACACACACAGACACAGCACACACACACAGACACACGGACACACACATACACAGCACACACACACAGACACAGCACACACAGACACACACAGTCGCACAGACATACACACCGACACACACACACACACACACATTCCCTGTGACACAATACACACATACAATACACATACGTCTGTACGCAGACGCACACACAGACACACACACACATACACACACACACACACACACACACACACACACACATCTCACTCTCTCTTCAATGTTCTTAAATGTTTTACATCATATCGTGTGTGTACATCATATCTTGTTTATCTCTCTTCATGTTCTTAATGTTCTTATCTCTCTCCGATGTTAAATCTACGTATCATCTTAATGTACGTCATGTCAGATCTGACATGATATGATACGTCATCATATCTGTCATGGGGGGGCAGGACTGAGAGGGGATTTAGGGGACGAGCAGAGGGATTGAGAGTTAGAGTGTTTTTTGTTCAAGCTGTGGTGATCCTCTGCTCGAACCATAGCTTCTGCTGTTAAGAACTTCTTTTCTTAAATAAATTACCTACTTGTTACAATTGGAAATATCGTCTCCTGCTGTGTTAAACAACCTTCAGCCACAACATTTGGTGACCCTTGACCTGTAGACCGCCCTGCCGGGCCCCCTCACACGGCCAGCTCCGGACCTCTCCCGTAGAAATTCTGCCGGTTGTCGACAAAAAGGTAAGCGTTGGGCTTGTTATTATAAATATCCGTCAGAGTTTCTGCGGGAGGAAAAAGTTGAGCTGACTGTGTTGACGAGGTCTGGATGGACGGCTAAAACGAACACGACTGGTGAGGTGTTTACACTGGGGCGATTCCTCTTTTAACAAGCTATAAGTGCGCCACTAATCAATTTTAATTGCATGTTTTCGACCTCTGGTCAAATTTTTCTCCATCTCTTCAAACCTCTCCCCGACTCTCTCTCTCTCTCTCTTTCTTTCGCACATCTGTAGAAGATAACTCATTCTGGGCGTAGAGCCAGCAGGTCTGGGCGTTGAGCCAAGAGAGATAGCTCTCTCTCTCTCTTTCTTTCGCACATCTGTAGAAGATAACTCATTCTGGGCGTAGAGCCAGCAGGTCTGGGCGTTCAGCCAAGAGAGATAGCTCTCTCTCTCTCTCTCTCTCTCTCTCTCAATTCAATTCAATTCAAATAGGCTTTATTGGCATGAAATATCAACATACTTATTGCCAAATCAAGTCCAATATACAAACAATAACATATATATTATTAAGCAATAAAACATACCATAATATTAGCAATAAGTAAAACAATCAACAGAAACAAATTAAATTACAAAATAATCATTCAATCGGGTAGTCATTTTACAGATGTAGCCACCCAGATACATGTATTTACAGGGCTTGTTCTCTTATTGTATGACAACCATCTACATATTTTGCAGCTAATACTGTACACTGACTTTTCTCCCCACATATATATAACAGCTTTTGATTATCAGGGAGATGGATAAACTGTGGATCAATTTTATTTATTTTATAAAAGAAAACTTCTCTTAGATCCTTGTATTTCTCACAGTATAGTAGGAAGTGAGGTTCTGTCTCAACATCCCCCTGATGACAAAGTGAACACAGCCTGGCCTCTCTGGGCAGCCAGTTCTGCCTGTGACGGCCTGTTTCTATGGCTAGACTATGTCCACTCAGTCTGTACCGTGTCAATGTCTTTCTTAATTTTATATCATTCACAGTGGTCAGGTATTCTGCCACCGTGTACTCTCTGTTTAGGGTCAAATAGAATTCTAATTTACTTTGAGATTTGGTTGATTTGTTCCAATATTCTATATAGTTTTCTTTTTGTTTTGAGGTTATTTGGTTGGGCCAGATTTTTTGGTATCTGTCCTGAGGCATTTGTGGGCAGAGATTTCTGACTAGCTGGCAGAGGGGACTCTTATCTGGGTTCATCTCTTGGCTCTGAAGGGCTTTGTAGTGGTAGGAGTGGGGGTCACTTGATTGGAGGTGTGTCTAAAATTTTATGGCTCGCTTTTGAATTTGAATGATTAGGGGGTATTGGCCGAGTTCTGCCCTGCATGCATTATTGGCAGTGTGTCTGTGGACCTTAAGTAGGTTTTTGCACAATTCTGCATGCAGTACTTCTAATGGGTGTTTTTCCCATTTTGGGAAATCTTGGTTAGTTAATGGACCCCACACTTCACTGCCATATAATATTATTGGATTTATTACGGAATTTAGAATTTTGAGCCAGGTCCTAATTGGGATGTCAATTGGAATTTTCCTTTTGATGGCATAAAAAGCCCTTCTTCCCTTCTCCTTCAATTCATTCACAGCCATCTCTCTCTCTCTCTCTCTCTCTCTCTCTCTCTCTCTCTCTCTCTCTCTCTCTTTCTCTCTTGGGTTTGCTGACCCCTGGTGGTAGACATACATACACACACACACACACACACACACAGTCAGTCACACACACACACACACACACACACACACACACAACCACACACACACACACACACACAGTCACACACACGCACACACACACAGTCACACACACACACACACACAGACACACACACACACACACAGACACACACACACACACAGTCACCACACACAGACACACACACACACACACACACAGTCACACACACACACACACACCGACACACACACACACACATTCCTGTGTCCCGGTAGACAGCGGGTTGTGACACCGACACACACACACACAGTCACACAAAGACACACACAGTCACACACACACACACACACAATCACACACAAACACACACACACACCGACACACACACAGACACACACACACACAGTCACTACACACAGACACACACACACACACACAGTACACCGACACACACACAGACACACACACACACAGTCACTACACACAGACACACACACACACACACAGTCACACACACACACACACACAGACACACACACACACACACACAGACACACACACACCGACACACACACGCAGACACACATTCCTGTGTCCCGGTAGACAGCGGGTTGTGACGCACACACACACAGTACGCACACACACAGTCACACACACACACACACACACACACACACACAGTCACACACACACACACACAGCAAAGACACACACACACACACACACACACACAGACACACACACACTGACACACACACAAACACACACACATTCCTGTGTCCCGGTAGACAGCGGGTTGTGACGCACACACACACAGTCACACACACACACACACACACAATCACACACAAACACACACACACACCGACATACACACATACACACACACACACACAGACACACACACCGACATACACACACACACACACACACACACACACACAGTCACACACATACACACACACCGAGTTGTAGTAGCGTTGTAGTTGTAGATCTAGGTTAACTGTGTCCTGGTAGATCTAGGTTAACTGTGTCCTGGGGTAGAGTAGTGGTAGATCTAGGTTAACTGTGTCCTGGGGTAGTGGTAGATCTAGGTTAACTGTGTCCTGGGGTAGAGTAGTGGTAGATCTAGGTTAACTGTGTCCTGGAGTGGTAGTTGTAGAGTAGTAGATCTAGGTTAACTGTGTCCTGGAGTGGTAGTTGTAGAGTAGTAGATCTAGGTTAACTGTGTCCTGGAGTGGTAGTTGTAGATCTAGGTTAACTGTGTCCTGGAGTGGTAGTTGTAGAGTAGTAGATCTAGGTTAACTGTGTCCTGGAGTGGTAGTTGTAGAGTAGTAGTAGCTGAAGTACAACCACACACACACACACACAACACAATAAACACATATACACACTAAACAACGATGCATACAGCAGAGGACATACTGTTAGACCGGAACCCGCTGATAAAGAACCTAATTCTCAAGGTTGGTGTCCGTTGGCAGAGGCGTACAAAGGCCGGGGACACAAAATGGCCTTCCGGAGGTACTTTTGATCTCGACATATGCGAAGAGATGAATGTAATGATTCGTAACCACAAGCCAGGCGACAGCAGCAAAAAGAGGTTGAAAAAGAGGACAGAAGAGTTGGGGGTAATTAGGGGTGGGAATCACCAGTTTCATCATGATACGATACGATATCGATTCTTTGGACAACGATACGATATTTGCCGATATCACAAAGTCTCTCACGATACAATACAATTAGATTAGATTCAGGTGCCTGCAATCGATATGAGATGATATCATATGCCCATTTAACACAATCAGTAACATTTAGATCAACTAAAAAAAGGTAACGAAAATATCATTTGACATTTGTATTTTTGAGCTCTTCCAGACATTTAAAGGAAAATCAATCTATTGTTTTTAATACAAATAGACCTCCTGTTCATTGTAAAGTGCCACGTTTTGATATATTGAGCTTTAAACTTTAAGCTCCATTTTTTTGGAACTCAAAACTCAACCTAAAACCCCTCCCTACCTCCCTCTCCCAAACCGTTCCTACAACAATTTGTTGATGTTGCATGATCATGTATAGGCCTACATTTATTATGTATTATATTGTTTATGAAATAACATTTAAACATCAAACTCCTCTGACCTCATCTGGTCTTTCCAAAGACACGCGCACACACACACACAGAAAGGGAGAATGCTATGCTGTAACGTCTACACACACGGAGCTACTGCTGTTGTTCTTGGGCGGATATGAGACTCGCCACAGGATTTTCAAAATAAGAGTATCGATATGAATCGATCTTATTACATTGCATCGATCCGATTCGATTGTTGATAATTACATCGATGTATCGATCTGGATCGATGTATCGTCCCACCCCTAGGGGTAATGAAGCTCTACGCCCAGAAGGGGAGAGCATACAGGCAGGAAGCTTTAGCGCTAAATCAGAGAGAGACGGATATAGGGAAACCAACATCCCCACCTTATGTCACGCAATTGCCGGTGAACATGTGCTATGTGAACAAAATACTGAAGGAGTGGAGAGGTGAGCTAGGACACAACCCAGAAATTGACCCGTTGCAGAGAGCGATGTTTAGAGAAAGTGTGATGAGAGGGCTTCCAGAGGTGGTTAAGAATAGACTGGAAGACGTGGTGGGGTTAATGGACATGACTTATCCTTTGTTCTGTGCACATGTAACACATAGTGTGGAGAAGCAAAGGGCTCAGGAGCAGAAAGTCAGGGATCAGGATAGAAATGACTCAAGGAAGTTAACTCAGCAACAACTGCAGCCCCAAAGGAGGTTGCAGGCAGTAATGGTGTCATCTGCTACCTCTCCACCCATGCAGGACCAGGGACCCCCGCCTGCACCTCAGGTAGTGAGAAGCTATGGCTATAGTTCACAGAACCAGGCGTCCAGGCGGCAGGCAGGGAATGGGCAATCAGGCCCACGGTTTACACAGGGACCGGGGAACGAACAACAGTTTCCCCGTTTCCACTGTTGGAACTGCGGCATGCAGGGACACAGGGAAATGAGATGTAGGCAACCATACCGTCCCGGCTCGGAGTATGGAAGACCCGTGCGCCAGGGGGAGTCACAAGGGCCCCACGACCAGGGGGAGACAGGAGGGCCCCGAAACCAGGGGGGTAATCACTAGGGGTGCCCAGAGAATGCGACGGGGGGAAATCAAATGATTGTGGTTTCCAAGGGAGCTGAGCAAGAACCTATTCTGCAGGTCCTAGTGGAGGGCAAATTAACAGAGATGATGGCAGACACTGGAGCAGGTTTTTCCTGCATAAAGCAAAAATACGCCGCTCACTTACCCCAGTCTGGACAGTATGTTCGGACGGTCGGATTCTCGGGAAAAACACAATTAATACCCACATCAGATCCAATCTCTATGACGTATAACAACAAGACCATAACAATACCTGTATTAATTTCGGACAGCACCCCGCGCAATCTCTTGGGACGAGATGCAATGTGTAAACTAGGCTGTAAAATCCTATGTACGCCTGAGGGGATTCAAATTGAACAAGACGTGTACCAAATGATGCTACAAGGGACGGGGGAGAAAGAGGCCACTGTGTTCTGGCTGGGCAACATAGATGCAGAGCTGCAAAGGGTCTGTGACCCCTGGGAGCCATTTCTGAAAACCCAACTGCCTCAGTCTAGACAAACAAACATGGAGGCACATTGCACACTACAATATTTGACGAATAGTGACCTAGTTAGGAACAAGGCATGGTTGCAGGGACAGCCCGAGCAGGTGCAGATTAACTCATCTACGATAATTGTAGGGAGACAGGGCGCGGCGTTGAGGGTTAACATGGGTAAGTATCTACGGGAACAACATAGACTAAGAGACGCCGCCCCACACATCACTCTGAGAATAAATCCTGGTTACGAATCCGAACATCTAGGTTCAATGATACAGGAATCCGAGACTCAAAGGTGGGTCTCCACGGAATCTCCGCTAATTTGGAACAGCGCAGATGGGAGTTTCATAAAAATAATGATTTCCTTTTCAGTTTTGGCAAAACCGCAAGTAATCAGATTACCAGGAGACCCTTGCGTTATTCCAGAGGCGGATGCTTTGCTGGAACAGGACATGTTGGCGCGCACCCCGGAACGGTTGTGGTCAAAACACGACACAGATGTGGGTCTAATATTGTCGGCACAGCCAGTGAAGGTCAGGTTAAAGAAGGGTTGTAGACCACCCTTTATCAGACAGTATACAATGAAGCCAGAGTCGGAGGAAGCTATATCACATCAGATTGAGGGACTGTTAAAGGGGGGAGTGCTCGTCCCTTTCAAATCCAGATGTAATACACCTATCCACCCAGTGCTAAAGGCGGACAGGGCTAGGTACAGACTGGTACACGATTTGAGGGCGGTGAACGACGTGGTGTCTGGACCAGAGGCGGAAGTCGCTAATCCACACACCCTCCTGACAAACATCCCGAGTAGCTCGCAGTACTATACGGTCATTGATCTCACGCAGGCATTCTTCAGTGTTCCATTGGAAAAAGAGTCTCAGTATCTGTTTGCTTTTACCCACAGGGGGAAACAATACTCTTACACCCGGTTGCCACAAGGGTTCGCGCACTCGCCGCATTACTTCTCGAAGGCGCTCAAGGAAGACTTGCAAGGAGTGTGCGACACACTACTCAGCACGGTTTTACTGTATGCAGATGACATTCTAATCTGCTCGGATACACGTCAGCAGTGCCATGAGGACTCCATCAAAGTTTTGGGTGGATTAGCCGTGGGAGGCCACAAGGCATCCCGTTCAAAACTTCAGTACTGCCAGCCAAAAGTTGAGTACTTGTCTCGCGTCATTCAAAAGGGCATAAAAAACATCTCACCCACGCAACTCGAAGCTGTATCCAAGGCACCTAGGCCATTGACGGTCCGACAGATGATGACGTTTTTAGGGATGACTGGGTACAGCTCTGAGTGGGTGGAGGACTATACGATAGCGACAGCGCCGTTGAGGATGATGATAAAAGAGGCGGGTACAGACAAGCTTCGCGCTCCCTTGACATGGACCGAGGAGGGGGAGGACGCGTTCATAAACATTAAGCGTCTGTTGTTACAGGCCCCTGCCCTGGCGCTGCCGGATTATGAGAAGTGTTTCCACCTATTCGTCTCACATAGAGCGCAGCATGCGACAGCTGTCCTGACTCAAACACAGGGGGGGAGTGGGAAAAAACAACCGATAGCATATTACTATAGAGCTCTTTCGCCGGTGGAGCAGGGTCTGCCACCTTGTTATCAGGCCCTGGCCGCAGCACATTTGATGTATGAGAAGGCAACGGCCGTGACAATGGGATATGACATTTGCATTTGGACACATCACAAATTGGCAAACTTGATTGAAAGAGGCAAATTTGTTCTGACCAGCCAACGGCAACAGGCTTACATGAGGCTCCTGCAGTACTCGGACGTTACGATAAAAACATGCCACGGCAGTAACCCGGCGGATCTGGTACCACTCCCGAGCGAGGGTCAACCGCATGAGTGTGAGGTGGAGGTACAGGCTTTCGTGAAACTCCGTCCTGATTTGGGAGTCGACCCGCTCGCGATAGCAGAACTCTCACTTTTTGTGGATGGGTCCTGCTATCGGGAGGGGGAAAATTTAAGGTCAGGATACGCCGTCGTACAGTGCAAACCTAACGGAGAAACACTAACAAGAAAGGCCGAACAATGCATGCAACCATGTTCGGCCCAGCTTGCAGAACTAATAGCACTAACAGAAGCATGCATAATAGCTAAAGATCGCACGGTTAACATCTTTACAGACTCTGCGTATGCGCATGGCGTATGCCACCTATTCGCGGCCATTTGGAAGGCAAGAGGCTTTAAGAAATCGGACGGCTCACCGATCCTTCACCACAAGCAGGTTGTGGCGCTTATTCAGGCTGTAAAGTTGCCCAAAAGCATTGCTATCGTAAAGTGCCAGGCACACAGAAAAGACCTGTCCTTTGTGACGACGGGAAACAACGCGGCGGACGAGGCCGCGAAGGCGGCGGCTGCGGTGCCGTCCACGGCTGTTCTGATGTTTGCGGCCGAACTGACGACTGAGGTAACTGAGGATAATTTGAGTGATCTTCAGGACTCAGCCACGCAGGCCGAGAAACAGTCGTGGACGGAGAGGGGGGCTGTAAGGGGGGCAGATGGTCTGTGGAGGAGTCATAACGGTTTGATAGTCGCCTCCATCGATCTTCTGTCCTTAGTGATACCTGAGGCTCATGGTGTTGATCACTGTGGAAGAGCAGAGACCCTGAAACGAATCACGAAAATGGGATTTTGGTCCCCAAAGCTTCAGGCACAAATTGACGTTACACTAGCCAGGTGTTTAACATGCTTACAGGGCAATGTGCGCAAAGGAGTACCGACAGTGGCGGCTTACACACCCCTCCCTGAGGGACCATTCAGACATCTGATTATGGACTATACAGACATGATAACGCCAGTGCAGGGCAAACGATACCTCCTGGTAGTAGAGGACTGCTTTAGTCGCTGGATTGAGGCCATTCCATCTAAACACAAGAACGCGGACACAGTGATCAAGTTCCTGTGTCGCGAGGTCATTCCGAGATTTGGAATTCCCACGATATTACAAAGCGATAATGGCCGCGAGTTCATCGACAAGGTGGTTAAAGGGCTGATGCAGAAATTAGGTATAAGACAGCGCCTTTCCTGTGTCTATAGTCCCGGGTCGCAGGGGAAGGTGGAAAGGGCCAATCTGGTCATTAAAAACAAACTGTTGAAAATCTGTATGCAAACTAAGCTTAACTGGATTGATGCTTTGCCACTTGCTCTGATGGCTATTAGAAGCAGCGTAAACCGCCAAACACAGCTAACACCGCATGAAATGCTTACAGGCCGCAGCATGCCAGCACCGCCATTTAGACACCTGGCTAGGGGCCCGGCATTAGATATTTTTGAGCAAGATCTGAAAAAATATCTTCAGCAAGTGACTAAAATACATGAAGCTGTGTTTCGACAGGAGCAGAGAAAGGAGAGAAAGGGGGTGAAGGAGGCGGAGAAGGAAGCCACCAAACCGAGACTGATCCCTGGGGACTTGGTCTTCGTAAAGGTCCACAAGAGAAAGTGGTCATCACCCCGGAGAGAGGGCCCGTACGAGGTGATCCGATCGACTGGAACGGCAGTCCAAGTCAAAGGATCAGCGACCTGGTTCCACTTCAATCACTGCATAAAGGCCAGCGGCGATCTCTTGGGGGATACAATCGATCGCAGTTATGCAGAACCCGACATGGAGGGTCCGAGACGGCAACTGGAAGGTGCAGTGCCTGCTGATGCTCCCGCAGATGTTGGCAGCAGTGTGCGGACGGTCGGCCGGGCACAACGACGTCATTAAGAACCGTCACGGTCGACCCGTCCTTGAGGATGACGGGTTTGAGTGGGTAGGAGTCCCACGGGGTCCCGCTCAGGCTCAAGTACCAGCAGGCTTTCATGACCAGGCTCAGAATCAGGCGCCCCCTCTTCCCTCCATCGAGGAAGGGGGGGAGAAGATAAGACTACAACCAAAAGGGGTGTTTCCCGTAGGACCGCAAGGGCATGTTTTTGATTTTGACCATTCCCCCGTTACAGGCGGGGATACTTACCATTATACTAACGAGGATCGGGTTGTGGGGGTAGATAGGAGGGTTGAGCCTGTCCTGAACCAATCACAGGGGACAGGGGTGAGGGGAAAAAGGGAGGTCAAGGACACTGAGTCGGAAGAGGTGGGGGGACAGAATATGTTCCAGAGGACAGCCGGAACGTTGAGGGACTCAGTGGGCTCACTCTGGGCCAGGTTGAGGGGTTTGCTTCCTTCCGGGGAACAAGATGGGGGCGACTATGACTATGACGAGGAAGACCCGGAGGCTGACCCGATGTATAGGGCGGCTTTAGGGAATGAGTGGTTTAAGTGGGTCCAGTACACGAGCGCGCAGAATCAGATAGAGGATTGTTATGTCTGCTCCAAGGCACGTCCGGATAGGCTGCTGGTGAAGGGCACGAAGTTCAGTTGGGCTCAGTGTGACAGGGACGCAGAGGCATGGGAGGGGCCCCATAATAGTCGCCCTTGGTGCGAGGCAGAGTGTTTGGGGTTTCTCGGCTCTAGTCGTTTTAAGGCGGCAGGAAACGTCACGGATTTCAAGGATGTCACTATGCGGGAACGTTGTAGGAAATTGGATGTACGTGTGCAGGGGGTAGCGACGGGGTTGCCAATACCCAGAGGTGTCAAACTATGGCTGACCAAGGTTTTCGAGTGCTTGCAAAAGGAGGGGACCCGGGATGTAGGGGAGGTGGCAGAGGGGCGGTGCACTACTATTTGGAGCATCACGACTAACTGCACGAAAGAAGGAAAGTGTGGACACGGGGTCGTGTTAAAGGGAGTGGATACCAACCCACGGCCTGTAGCTTGCCCTTTTCATGTCCAGGATATGGCACTGGCGGACCAATACTGGCTCTGCGGCGGTAGGAGGTTGAGGAATACACTTCCTTTAGATTGGTCAGGTAGATGTGCCCGGGTTCAGGCGATCATGCCAATGGTGGTCCTACCATTATCAGTGACGGAAGGACCTTCTGAGTCTCCTATCTCTCGAACGAAGCGTAGCTACAAGGCAGACCCAAGGGTGTATCTGGACAGCATAGGACAGCCAAGGGGCATTCCAGCCGAGTTCATGGCTAAGAATGAGATTGCGGCAGGGTTTGAGTCTATTCTGCCATGGATATCGGTCAATAAGAACACCGGGTGGATCAACTATTTGTTTTACAATCAGCAGCGGTATCTCAACTACACCGAGGAGGCGTTGGATGCAATGGGGGACCAGATGCACGCGACCAGTACGGTGGCGTGGCAGAATAGACAGGCTCTGAACTGGTTAATGGCGGAGAAGGGTGGAGTCTGTTCCATGTTTGGACAGTACTGCTGCACATTCATTCCGACGAATGTGGGGCCAGGGGGAAAGTTCTCCGAGGCCATGGCTAAGCTGAAGGATTTGAGGGAGGAGTTGAGGGGGAATTCTGGTCGGAATGAAGAATGGTGGGGGAGTGGGGTGTTGGAAAGATTGGGACAGTGGGGAAGCATAGTGATGCAGACGGGGATATCCATTGGGGTGGCAGGGTTGATATTGGTTCTCCTTTTCTGTTGTGGTATGCCTCTCTTGGGTAGGCTGGTAACTTCACACGTAACGAGCCAAATGCTGATGGTGGGACAGAAAGAGATTGAGCCACAAATCGGGCCATATCCTCAGCTTTATGCTGCCTTAGAGGGAGACGAGGGGATAGAGGATTAGGGGTATGGTGAGGTAGGGATATTTTCTTTTTGTTGGTTCTTTCCTTTAAGAGTGACGGGGGATGGTCACTGGAGTGCAGTTTTGTTGGTTTATTCCTTTAACTAGGAATTTTAGTCTGATTTTCTAATGATCCTTCGGCATAGAGATTGCAACCATTGAAAATCATTGCAGTTTTTTTTTTTTTTATTATTTTTTGTTTATTTTACTTGTGGTCCTGGTCAAACCGGAATGGGAAGGGACATCGGCAGAGTGTCGGTTCTGAGCCTGAGGAAGCATTGAGAAGAAGTGGTCTGGGGATCGGTTCTGGGGACTGGAGGGACAAAGGGGGGGGCTAACGCAGTGGGCAAGATGGGCACCTCCCGTCGAAGATGGGGGGACACGTGGTGAGGTCGGTACCAGCGCCTCCCGTCCAGGCATGGGGACATGCTTCTACGAGGACTGGAGGTGTGGCGTGGTGGTTGCTGTATTGGCAAAATGTGACTTTTGGCAATACGGTGAGGAGACTATGGCGTGGGCATGGAAGGGGGGCTGAGCGATGGACACTGGGACTCAATGTTATGGAAGAGACAATGTCATTTTTTTGGGAGGGATGTTCTATGTTTAGTTCTGACGGTCAACTTCTCCTTTCCCTGATGAGAGTCGCGGTTTCCGGCCGGAACTGTGGCTCATTTGGTAAGCGGTGGAGGTTGGGGGGATTTGTCTGTCAGGTTAGGATTATAAATTGGGTTTTTTTTTTTGATGTTTTATTATTACTCTTGTTTTGAGCGGTTTTGTGTTTATTGTGAGAACGGTAGTCAGCCTTTGTTGGTCCGTTAGGGGTCCAGTGAATGAAGTAAGGTTTCTTGTTTAGTTAGACATTTAAAATTTATTATATGGCTAGGTTTCTTGTTTAGATCAGCCATTTAAACTTTTATTATATAAATATGGTTTCTCGTTTAGTTAGACGTTCACATTTTCTTGGTTATATGATTTGGGTGGGACTAGGGATAGCCCCAAATGGGGGAATGTTGGGGAAAATGTGTATGGGGTGGACTAGTTTAATATAGGTCAACTAGCAGTGCTGAAAGACGGTCTGGCTGACGTTTTTAAAACAACTTGGACAGATGGACATTTCAGTACGGCACGTTGTGTGCTGGTAATCTCGTACATCGTATCGCTTTCATATCTTGTTCTTTTCTCTCTTTCATACATACACAGCACACACACACAGACACAGGCACAGCACACACACACAGACACACAGACACAGGCACAGCACACACACACAGACACACATACACAACATACACAACACACACACAGACACAGCACACACACACAGACACACACAGTCACACAGACACACACACACACACACACAGACACACACAGTCGCACAGACACACACACACATACACACACACACACACACACACACACACACATCTCACTCTCTCTTCAATGTTCTTAAATGTTTTACATCATATCGTGTGTGTACATCATATCTTGTTTATCTCTCTTCATGTTCTTAATGTTCTTATCTCTCTCCGATGTTAAATCTACGTATCATCTTAATGTACGTCATGTCAGATCTGACATGATATGATACGTCATCATATCTGTCATGGGGGGGCAGGACTGAGAGGGGATTTAGGGGACAGGCAGAGGGATTGAGAGTGAGAGTGTTTTTTGTTCAAGCTGTGGTGATCCTCTGCTCGAACCATAGCCTTTGCTGTTGGAACTTCTTTTTCCTAAATAAATTACCTACTTGTTACAATTGGAAATATCGTCTCTTGCTGTGTTAAACAACCTTCAGCCACAACACTCGAAATAAACTTTATTTATTCATTCATTCATTCATAAAAGTAGGATAGTATTGTGCAAACACAGTGGGGCAAATCTCATAAATTGTCACTACTGTACAGAATATACAGTAAGAATAATCTGTAGCATTTCTCCACACGCCTTTGTTAACCCAAGACTTGTGTGGAATAAATCATGTTCATCTTGAACAAATATCGATGAAACAAGGTGGAGGCACAGTTTTAGTTTGATTTTGACCACATTTACTTGTTTTCACCTACAATTTCCACACTTTGGTGTCCAGTGGACCCCAACATCAGTGGACCTGCACCAAGTCCTGGCACCACACCACCCCCACCCTCATCCACCTCCACTGGCTTACAGTCAAGTCCCGCATCAATTTTAAGATCCTCCTCATCACCTACACATCCCTTCACTCCCTTGCCCGCCGGTACCTAGCTGACCTCCTCCAGCCCTACATCCCACCCCGGAGGCTGCGGTCCTCTGACTGTCAGTGGCAAACCATGTAACGCGCTGCGTCGCGAAGCGGCCGACCCGGGTTCGATTCCCAGGCTCGGCGTCCTTTGCCGAATGTCTTCCCCCCGCTCTGTCCCCCGTTCTTCCTCTCTCTCTCCCTCTACCGGACTGCCCGGTAGTACAAACAAATAAAAATCTACCAAAATCATAAAAAAATGGAGGACCCTGACAAGACGAAAGTATTTTTCTGGTCTGCATCCTCGTACCAGTTGTTTGTATTGAGCCGTACTGAATTGTACCCATTCTGCAATCTGTTAATAAAGTTTTCAATCAATCAATCAATCAATCAATCAATCCTCTCCACGCCCACCGCCTGTATCCTTTCGGCAACAAACCTTCCCTTCCGCGTTGCTCTGATTGGCCAGCGATCTACGGTCGTTTCGCCCCTACGCCGGTAACGCGCGCATGCGCATTTTGTTTTTGCCCCCACACGCTCAGCCACACGCAGGTTTGAATAATAATAATAATGCACGTTTTGCCGCCGCGGCGGTAGATAATAATAATAATACTTAGAATAATAATACTTAGACAAACGCACGCAATTGGCACAAGTGTAAATTATGCATTCGTCACTCAGTTTTAACATCGACGCACTTAGCACTCAGTTTTAACATCGACGCACTTAGCACTCAGTTTTAACATCGACGCACTTAGCTCAACTCGTTCACCAGCTTGCTGTGGAGCCTATGGTCACAAGTTTGAATCACTCTTAGTTACATTTTTTTTTCACGTTTAATTAATTTATCATCTCTCTATATTAACATAACTAGCTATTCATATCAATTGAAATAACGTATTGTATTGTTTTCATCTCTCTATATTGACGTGATTCCATCAACACATAGGTAATATTTAGATCACAGGCTGGTCATGCATAATCTCGCCCACCAGACTCTTCTACCGAATTGTGCAAATCAATCAATAGATTACACTTTCTGTAGGCCTAACACTCACCTACTCATTCTGTTGTGACACAACATGATATGTTAGGGTTGTCACCTTCCGTGATCGTGTTTGAACCAATGTGTAAAAAATCTGTTTTAGATTAGGCTGTAAAAATCATCAATTTATTGCCATCATGGACCAATAACAGAACAGATTGACAGGTGGTGACGAAGCACAAGACTGGGCATTTATTTAAAAAACATACATACCACATACCACATAACAGATATTTAAAAGGTAATTAACAGGCATGTTCTGCAACATATATCCACTATTGAACAATGAAAAACTCCTTTTTCTTCTATTTACAAATAAGAGCAGCTCTGAAGGCTCACGGAGATGAACGTTATTACAATAGCAGTGATCGTCCATCTTAGTTAGTTAGGCGTTGGAGTATATAGCGCGGCGTATATTGATGCAGGTAGGTATTATCTGATGCAGCTAGGTATTATCATGCTAATATGGCGTGTTCTGCGATACCCATTTCAGCGTGTGTGCGAGGGCTCTCGCATTATTATTATTATTATTATCTACCGGGGCAAAACCTGCGTGTGTGCGTGGGCTCTCGCATTATTATTATTATTAAAACCTGCGTGTGTGCGAGCGTGTGGCTGTGGCGGGGCAAAAACAAAAACCTGCGTGGGGGGGGGGGGCGTGAGGGCATTATCGTGCATGTGCGCGCTCGCACGGGCGTAGGGGCGAAACGAGCGTAGATCGCTGGCCAATCAGAGCAACGCGGAAGGGAAGGTTTGTTGCCGAAAGAATACACGCGACCCGGACGGGCATAAGGCATAAGTTGCCTGAAGTGACGTCCATGGCCCTGCTAGCGTCTGATAAGCTTTTAGATTAGCTCTGTGCATGTTATTCGTGCGTGTACCTTTTTAACCCTTTCTGAGTGGCATTTACGGCGTCAAATGAAAATAAATAAATAATGAAATTAGATACCAATGATGTAAACTACCCATAACTGAAGAGTAGGGTTTAACCTGCAAGTTGGCCTTTAACCAGTGATAAACTAGGCGTTAGGTAGTTTGCAGGCTGTTCGAGGCGGAAATGGGCGCGTCACGCGATTGGGCGCACATGTCACATGACCAGAAACGTCAGTGGCCAATCAGATCGCACGAGAAACATCAGTGGCCAATCAGATCGCAGAACGCGAACGCGGAACTGGAAATCCGTTGGTAAAAAACTAGACGCGTCCGGGTCATAGTACTACTGGCTATATGGCTCTGGCTAATGTTACCCAGCTAACGTTAGCATTATGGCTACTGTCGTGAACCATTTTAGATCGGGCATGTAGAGGAGTTTGGGGAACGAGTAAAATGTGCAGGTCCTCTTCTCAGACCTGTGGGGCAAAGCACTGCACGCATCATGCCGGCTAGCAAGCTACACGGCATGTTGATAGCACAATAGTAGCCCACTCGGTGCATCACAGTCACGAAACGGGCTACCACGATAGCTATCAGCTAACTAACGTTAACGTTACAAGCTCAAACACCTTATAACTACTACTATTGTCGTGTCCATAAGTTCCCTGGCAGAATACTTGTGAGGACAAAAGTATACAAAGAGGAGAGAACCATTTTAAATCGGGCATTGTTAGGAGTTTCGAGAATGCTGGCTACCAAGCTAAGCTACGTTAGCTAACTTAGCTAACGTTATATATACAATAATTATGTACAACGACACAATGATTTACATTATTACAAATATGGTAACGTGGTTGTGGCTTTTACAAATAGTGGTTAGCTTTAGAGATGAATGGCTATGATCACGGAGCAATAGTGTTAGGTGAAACAGAGACTAGCTCCTCGGCTAGTAGTAGCAAGGCTCTTTGCTTCCTGCCACTACCTGCCTGTGATTCTCAGAGCCCCTCGCTGCCCTGCACCTGATGTGACGTCATCATTAAGATGACACACACACGCTATGAACCATGGATTAAAATATGCATGTGCTTGAGGTTGTGGTTTGGTCTACAAAATGTTTGTTAAAAAAAAACGCTAAAACTGGGTCAATTTCTATAATTTTTTTCCCCCTCTTCATGAAAGTCAGCGTTGGCCTAGTCACATTGTTTATTGAACAAAAATACAACCTGCAAGTTGGCCTTTAAGCTTAGGCGACTCTTTCGAAGTTGGTTAGAGTTTGGAATCAGGGCTGGTGTTCTATCGCCCTGCTCTAAGACAAACTCTAACCTTAACCAACTTCGAAAGAGTGCCTAAGCTTAACTGGTGATAGAAACAGGCGTCACACGATTGGTGCAGATGTCACACGACCAGAAACGTCAGTGGCCAATCAGAACGCGAACACGGAACTGGAAATCCGTTGGTAAAAGTAATCAGGCATCCCAGAGCCTTCTCTGTTGCCGCTCCCACCCTCTGGAACTCCCTCCCTCCAAACATCCCTGATTGATTGATTGAAAACTTTATTAACAGATTGCAGAATGGGTACAATACAGTACGGCTCAATACACACAATTGTTAAGGGGATGCAGACCAGAGAAAGACTTTCGTCTTGTTTACATCAGGGTCCCCCATTTTCAATTCATCATGAATTCTCATTAAAATCTCAACTCAATCTATTCCTCTGATCTCCTTCCCCTTAGTTTGCCCCCTCCACTGTTAAGCACCTTGGGTCTCATGAAAGGCGCTATAATATAAATCTAAGAAATTATTATTATTATATGTATTAAACATCTGTAAGCGGGATGGGGGTGCACCGTGTCCACTCAATGAAAATGTCTGTTTTTATTTTATGTTACTCGTCATCGTATCATTCCTCTTTTAGTAAACATTGAACACGTGCCCCACAGTCCCGCCTACCACACAAGGGTTAAGGTTAAGCGGTGTTATGGCTTCTGTTCTAATTAATTCGGGAAACATTGGACGACAACAACTACTGTCAATATTTGCACGGTATAGGCTGCACGGTATAGGTCCCTTATTGATTGATTGATTGAAAACTTTATTAACAGATTGCAGAATGGGTACAGTACAGGGGGGGGATGCAGACCAGAGAAAGACTTTCGTCTTGTTTACATCAGGGTCCCCCATTTTCAATTCATCATAATAATACAACCCCCACAACTATCAACATCAGCCATTCTCACGTTTTATTTTAGTTAGTTAGTTTGTTTGTTTACATTTAGTCATTTTAGCTGACGCTTTTATCCAAAGCGACTAAGTTCTGTACAGGTCAGCAGGAAAGGTACAACTCTGACAGCTAATGGTAAGTAAACATTTTCGTCAGGTACCTAACTACTACTATGCGAATATGCACGCAAGTCTGTTTCTTTGTTTAATTATATAGTGGATTGTGTAACTTCTTACCCCGAGATAACGCGGCTCTCCTCTGATGAACCGATGCAGAGGCTTGTTGTTACCCATCAGCACCGCCGTGTTGTCTGCCTCCTGGGTGCCAGCTGTGAGCTCCGTATCCTCCATTGCTAGGGGAGTCACAGGTCAGAGTCTTGGGAAGAAGAGAAAAGGGAATATGTTCAACCAAAAGTGGTTTACAGGCTCCCTTTAGACATCACTAATTCCATAAACCTCTACAGTTAGTGCACAATTTTTTTTTGTGGCGTAGCATGCATGACTACCTGTATACAGACCGATTGTAAATGCGGTTAGGAAGGAAAGTAGTGTGATGATATATGGAGAAAACATGAAATGACCCACCCTGTTACATTTGTCTTCATACACAAAAAAAACAAGGGGGACTGTGAGTGAGGGGCGCGTAGGAGTGGGAGGGAAGGAAATGTGAGATTTCTGGGGTTAGGTTTTTTCCCCTCTAAAAAGGGAGGGCACTGAACACTAGACCGTTCCTCAACAGTATACGCTCACCAACTATATTGAGTTATGTCTTGTGTTATGCGAGATGACTAAAATGTAAATGAAATATATCCCAATAGTTAGACTTTAATACATTTACATGAAAGACCACTCGTTGTAAACTTCTATTGTTTTTGGGCCACTCACTAGCGGATAAAGCATGTGAGGGATCCTTCCCGAAAGTTCCTCCAGAGCAGCACATCTGCTTCCACTCATCATGATGAAGCAAGTTATTGTTTTTCTGTGGCCTTTGAGAAAAATACATGGATAATTGGATGAGCAGAATAAATGATATAAAGAAATTGGACTACTTGGGTCAAGCATACAAATAAAAAAAACATGTACTTACTGGGAATTGGGAGATCATCTTCTCTGCACTGCTTGCGCATAACGAGAGAGAGGCGCGCATAACGGAGTATAGAGAGGTTTGAATTTATTTATTCTCTCTCCCGCAGTCTCTCACTGCGGTCAAGTGAGCCGTCTTTTGCTTTTGCGTGGTCAAATCAGCCGCTCTTGTTTTTCGAGTGCGCGATTAGTTCCAGGTTTACGGTAATGCATTAAAACAAGCCTGGGACGCTGTTGTAATGAACCAACGTGACTTTTGTCACAGTCTCACAAGTAGATCTTACAGAAATACTTAATATGACATTGAATGCACATCGAATCAATAGGACGTTTAGTCGAATCAATAGGACGTTTCGTGTGTGCAGTATTATTGAACATCGAATCAATAGGACGCGCAGTATGTGACTAAAATTCTTATTGGAGACTGGAACACGGATATGCAACGAAAAGATGCACCCGTCTTCAAGGCCTTCAGTAGGTTTTGTGATCTGCATGGCCTCAGCCAGCTAATCACCCAACCCACACGTGTATGTGAATCAACTCAGACTACCATTGACCTCATTCTGACCTCCGACAAGTCCAAGATCTCAAATAAAGGGGTTATAGCATGTGGGTTAAGTGATCATTATATGATATTCTGTACCCGAAAAAAACTAAAACAAAAGGCTGGCTGCCACAAAACAGTCACATCTAGAGACCTCAAAACCTACTCTAGCGAGGCCTTCAACCTTGAACTGGAGAGTCTGGACTGGTCAGATGAACTCAATGGTACACTGGTTGACGAAACATGGCTTGGTTTCAAAACCAAATTCTCAGCAATACTAAACGACATGGCCCCCCTAAGAACCACCAGGGTAAAAAATCGCGCTGAGCCGTGGATGCACTCCGAAATACTGGCCGCTATGAAAACCAGAGACAAAAAATGCTCTGAGTTTCGTAAAAGTCAGTCAAAGCTTACTAAAAGCACGAGCAGTGAACTCCAAGCCCACGTGACTGAACTCAAACTAGAAAGAAACAGACTAAGAAACGACGTAAACTCCATGATCAAAACTGCAAAAAAGAATTTCATCAATGACAAAACTGAGGAAAACAAAAACAAACCACGTGAACTTTGGAAATTACTCAATAATCAACTAGGATGCAGTAAAAAACTTAAAACCAGATTCTCAAACATAAACATAAAAACGGACAACACGCTCATCACAGACAAGCTGGATGTAGCCAATTACTTAAACATTTTCTTCACAAACATAGCCACAACACTGGTAAACAAACTACCCTCCCACTCAGGGCTTTATGGGGTAGAACACATAGTAGCTTACTACAAAAACCTAGGGGTCCGCAAGGACGACTTCAAGCTGGAAATGGTAACAACAGATGAGGTACTCAATAAACTGAGCGCCCTCCAACCTAACAAGGCCACTGGCCATGACAACATCCCCTCCAAATTCCTCAGAGACTCAGCAGCTGCCATCACACCAATCATCACACACATAATAAACCTCTCCATAAAACAGGGACACGTCCCCAAGGACTTCAAAATTGCGAGGGTGACCCCTCTGCACAAAAAGGGCAGCAAATTAGACCCAGGCAACTACCGCCCTGTTTCTATTCTCACCTCCATCTCGAAAGTCATGGAAAAAATAGTCTACGAACAGGTCGAAAAGTACCTAGCGGAAAAAAATCTAATCTACGAATTCCAATCTGGCTTCAGAACATCCCACTCCACTGACACATGCCTTCTCTATTTGAATGACCACATCAAACAAGAGGTGGACGCAGGCAAATACTGCGGCATGGTCATGCTGGACCTACAAAAGGCCTTTGACACGGTCAATCACTCCATTCTGATTGACAAGCTAAAAGCAATTGGTTTTGATAGTCTATCAGTGAGCTGGATGCAATCCTACCTTGAGGGGAGGGAACAGATGGTGGAGGTAAACGGTACCCTATCCCCCCCCCTCACAGTGAGCTGTGGTGTTCCACAAGGAAGCATACTAGGACCGCTACTGTTCCTAATTTATGCAAATGACATGTCGTCAGCTTGTGACTGCAACTTGTTCCTGTTTGCGGACGACTCAGCCCTGCTGGTCTCTGACAAGAACAAGTTACAGGTTGAAAAAACCCTCAGCTCGGAACTAGGCAGAATCTGCATATGGCTCGCTGATAACAAACTATCATTACACATGGGCAAAACAGAGTCCATTCTCTTCGGTTCAAATAACAAACTCAGCAAGACCGACGGCTTCTCAGTTACAGTGGGTGACAATATTGTCACAAGGAAAGAAGATATTACCTACCTGGGTTCCATCCTAGAGGCAAATCTTTCCTGTGACCAAATGGCATCCAATGTAATAAAAAAAGTCAACCAACAAACTCGATTCTTGTACCGGATCTCCTCACTGGTAAACAGGAATACCCTGAAGACTCTGGCAGGAGCACTCATTCAAGGGTACATCCGGCTTCAACATGGACGGTCGCATTTTACGTAGCTCCCGTAACCAACGCAACAGAGCAACAACAACAAAAAAGTACTTTGCGCATTTTCTACTTTCCCTCCTGTGGATTATGGATTTGTACCTGAATTCACAACTCAAGCAGCAACTCCAAACAGAAGTGGAGGGTAGCGAAAACGTAAATCAACAGTCCCATTGCGACTTCTACTTGTTAACGGGCACGGAGAGGAAACATCCAGCCTTCGGAGCCACGGCGATCCACGCAGTACTTACTGCAAATCCGGAACGAAAGAAATTACCCCCGGCAGGCAAGTGTAATAAGAGATCAATGTTTTTATTATATCTGCTCATGTCGGGTGACATACATCAGAACCCTGGTCCCGTAATGACACGGAACCAGAGACTACAGCAAGAAGCGATGGAGGGAGACTGCAATTCAACACTGGCCCCTGTAAATATCCTAACCCAACCCCCTCCAATGTACAGTCATTTACCTAGTATGGTTTTGTCAATAGTTCAATGTACATTTGTGTTTGTTTGTACAGTGTCTCCTCCCCCCCCCCCCCTCAATGTACAGTGTTACTTGTTTATACAGTGTGCCCCCCGCCCCCCCCAACCACCTCCAATGTAAATTACCCAGTATGGTTGTCAATATCCCAATGTACCCAACCCCCCCCACCCAACCTCCTCCAATGTACAGTTTCTACGTCAAATGTATATACTCCCTTTTCTTGACTCCTTCTGTATCACAAACAGTACTGTATTTGCAAATCTGGTATGTCATAAATGTATAGATGTAGCAGTACTGACTATCTGTATGTCATGTATGTCATATATGTCTATATGAATTGAAAATGGGGGACCCTGATGGAAACAAGACAAACGTCTTTCTCAGGTCTGCATCCCCTTAACAATTGTATGTATTGAGCCGTACTGTATTGTACCCATTCTGCAATCTGTTAAATAAAGTTTTCATTCATTCATTCATTCATTCATATTCGACCACTAAAGCTACAGACAATTCCACAGAGGAACACTTCCGGTGAGGATTTCAAAGTAAAGGATGGCATGTGGTTAATTTCTATTATTTCATAAGTAGTTTATTACACTGCCATGTTTGTACTTAATACTTCTCAAGACTACTTGCACAAATAATATTAACTACTTTTACTGTGTACTTTGAGTAATTTGAGTTTCAAAGTCCTTTTTATAGAACAATGAGTATTTTCGACTAACTTTGATGTGGGATAAAAACCATTTCTCCCATAAGCAGTTTATGAAACTGCCATGGTTGTACTTAGTACTTCTTAGACTACTTGTACAAATTATATGAAATATTTTTACTGTGTACTTTTTGAGTAATTTGAGGGGAGGGAACAGATGGTGGAGGTAAACGGTACCCTATCACCCCCCCTCACAGTGAGCTGTGGTGTTCCACAAGGAAGCATACTAGGACCGCTACTGTTCCTAATTTATGCAAATGACATGTCGTCAGCTTGTGACTGCAACTTGTTCCTGTTTGCGGACGACTCAGCCCTGCTGGTCTCTGACAAGAACAAGTTACAGGTTGAAAAAACCCTCAGCTCGGAACTAGGCAGAATCTGCATATGGCTCGCTGATAACAAACTATCATTACACATGGGCAAAACAGAGTCCATTCTCTTCGGTTCAAATAACAAACTCAGCAAGACCGACGGCTTCTCAGTTACAGTGGGTGACAATATTGTCACAAGGAAAGATGAAATTACCTACCTGGGTTCCATCCTAGAGGCTAATCTCTCCTGTGACAAAATGGCATCCAATGTAATAAAAAAAGTCAACCAACGAACTCGATTCTTGTACCGGATCTCCTCTCTGGTAAACAAGAACACCCTGAAGACTCTGGCAGGAGCACTCATTCAGGGGTACTACGACTATGCTTGCACCTCATGGTACCAAAGCACCTCAAAGGCGCTAAAAACAAAATTACAAACATCTCAAAACAAACTGGTCAGACTACTGCTTGACCTTACTCCTAGAACCCACCTCACCCCTGCCCACTTTGACAACCTAGGATGGCTTAGAGTAGACGACAGAGTACAACAACTTGCAATGGGCCTGGTCTACAAGATACACTACACGACCAAGGTACCCATGTACATGTCAAAATACTTCCCAAAGGTCAGTGAATACCACGATCACAACACCAGAGGGAGCTCCACAAATCATGTTAAACCCAGATTCGGCTCAAATAAGGGACTAAACACGTTTCGCAATTATGCCACATCAATGTGGAACGCCCTACCCAAAGCTGTAAAGGAATGTGGATCACTACCCACTTTCAAAACCTCTCTCAAGGGATGAATGAATGAATGAATGAAAACTTTATTTAACAGATTTGAGTTTCAAAGTCCCCAGAATCAGCATTTTCGACTAACTTTGATGTGGGATAAAAAATATTTTCCCATAAGCAGTTTATGAAACTTCCATGGTTGTACTTAGTACTTCTTAGACTACCTGTACAAATTATATGAAATATTTTTACTGTGTACTTTTTGAGTAATTCGAGTTTCAAAGTCCTCAGAATCAGCATTTTCGACTAACTTTGATGTGGGATAAAAAAATATTTTCCCATAAGCAGTTTATGAAACTGCCATGGTTGTACTTAGTACTTCTTAGACTACTTGTACAAATTATATGAAATATTTTTACTGTGTACTTTTTAAGTAATTACTTTTAATGTCCTCAGAATCAGCATTTTCGACTAATTTTGATGTTGGATAAAAACAATTCTTCCCATAAGCAGTTTATGAAACTGCCATGGTTGTACTTAGTACCTCTTAGACTACTTGTACAAATTATATGAAATATTTTTACTGTGTACTTTTTGAGTAATTAGAGTTTTAATGTCCTCAGAATCAGCATTTTAGACTAACTTTGATGTTGGATAAAAACAATTCTTCCCATAAGCAGTTTATGAAACTGCCATGGTTGTACTTAGTACCTCTTAGACTACCTGTACAAATTATATGAAATATTTTTACTGTGTACTTTTTGAGTTTTAAAGTCCTCAGAATCAGCATTTTCGACTAACTTTGATGTTGAATAAAAAAAGATTTTCCCATAAGCAGTTTATGAAACTGCCATGGTTGTACTTAGTACTTCTTAGACCACCTGTACAAATTATATGAAATATTTTTACTGTGTACTTTTTGAGTAATTTCAGTTTCAAAGTCCCCAGAATCAGCATTTTCGACTAACTTTGATGTGGGATAAAAAAATATTTTCCCATAAGCAGTTTATGAAACTTCCATGGTTGTACTTACTACTTCTTAGATTACCTGTACAAATTATATGAAATATTTTTACTGTCTACTTTTTGAGTAATTTGAGTTTTAAAGTCCTCAGAATCAGCATTTTCGACTAACTTTGATGTTGGATAAAAAAAGATTTTCCCATAAGCAGTTTATGAAACTGCCATGGTTGTGCTTAGTACCTCTTAGACTACCTGTACAAATTATATGAAATATTTTTACTGTGTACTTTTTGAGTAATTTGAGTTTTAAAGTCCTCAGAATCAGCATTTTCGACTACCTTTGATGTTGGATAAAAAAAGATTTTCCCATAAGCAGTTTATGAAACTGCCATGGTTGTACTTAGTACCTCTTAGACTACCTGTACAAATTATATGAAATATTTTTACTGTGTACTTTTTGAGTAATTCGAGTTTCAAAGTCCTCAGAATCAGCATTTTCGACTAACTTTGATGTGGGATAAAAAAATATTTTCCCATAAGCAGTTTATGAAACTGCCATGGTTGTACTTAGTACTTCTTAGACTACTTGTACAAATTATATGAAATATTTTTACTGTGTACTTTTAAGTAATTAGAGTTTTAATGTCCTCAGAATCAGCATTTTCGACTAACTTTGATGTTGGATAAAAACAATTCTTCCCATAAGCAGTTTATGAAACTGCCATGGTTGTACTTAGTACCTCTTAGACTACTTGTACAAATTATATGAAATATTTTTACTGTGTACTTTTTGAGTAATTAGAGTTTTAATGTCCTCAGAATCAGCATTTTCGACTAACTTTGATGTTGGATAAAAACAATTCTTCCCATAAGCAGTTTATGAAACTGCCATGGTTGTACTTAGTACCTCTTAGACTACCTGTACAAATTATATGAAATATTTTTACTGTGTACTTTTTGAGTAATTTGAGTTTTAAAGTCCTCAGAATCAGCATTTTCGACTAACTTTGATGTTGGATAAAAAAATATTTTCCCATAAGCAGTTTATGAAACTTCCATGGTTGTACTTAGTACTTCTTAGACTACCTGTACAAATTATATGAAATATTTTTACTGTGTACTTTTTGAGTAATTCGAGTTTCAAAGTCCTCAGAATCAGCATTTTCGACTAACTTTGATGTGGGATAAAAAAATATTTTCCCATAAGCAGTTTATGAAACTGCCATGGTTGTACTTAGTACTTCTTAGACTACTTGTACAAATTATATGAAATATTTTTACTGTGTACTTTTTAAGTAATTAGTTTTAATGTCCTCAGAATCAGCATTTTCGACTAATTTTGATGTTGGATAAAAACAATTCTTCCCATAAGCAGTTTATGAAACTGCCATGGTTGTACTTAGTACCTCTTAGACTACCTGTACAAATTATATGAAATATTTTTACTGTGTACTTTTTGAGTAATTTGAGTTTTAAAGTCCTCAGAATCAGCATTTTCGACTAACTTTGATGTTGAATAAAAAAAGATTTTCCCATAAGCAGTTTATGAAACTGCCATGGTTGTACTTAGTACTTCTTAGACCACCTGTACAAATTATATGAAATATTTTTACTGTGTACTTTTTGAGTAATTTCAGTTTCAAAGTCCCCAGAATCAGCATTTTCGACTAACTTTGATGTGGGATAAAAAAATATTTTCCCATAAGCAGTTTATGAAACTTCCATGGTTGTACTTACTACTTCTTAGATTACCTGTACAAATTATATGAAATATTTTTACTGTCTACTTTTTGAGTAATTTGAGTTTTAAAGTCCTCAGAATCAGCATTTTCGACTAACTTTGATGTTGGATAAAAAAAGATTTTCCCATAAGCAGTTTATGAAACTGCCATGGTTGTGCTTAGTACCTCTTAGACTACCTGTACAAATTATATGAAATATTTTTACTGTGTACTTTTTGAGTAATTTGAGTTTTAAAGTCCTCAGAATCAGCATTTTCGACTACCTTTGATGTTGGATAAAAAAAGATTTTCCCATAAGCAGTTTATGAAACTGCCATGGTTGTACTTAGTACCTCTTAGACTACCTGTACAAATTATATGAAATATTTTTACTGTGTACTTTTTGAGTAATTCGAGTTTCAAAGTCCTCAGAATCAGCATTTTCGACTAACTTTGATGTGGGATAAAAAAATATTTTCCCATAAGCAGTTTATGAAACTGCCATGGTTGTACTTAGTACTTCTTAGACTACTTGTACAAATTATATGAAATATTTTTACTGTGTACTTTTAAGTAATTAGAGTTTTAATGTCCTCAGAATCAGCATTTTCGACTAACTTTGATGTTGGATAAAAACAATTCTTCCCATAAGCAGTTTATGAAACTGCCATGGTTGTACTTAGTACCTCTTAGACTACTTGTACAAATTATATGAAATATTTTTACTGTGTACTTTTTGAGTAATTAGAGTTTTAATGTCCTCAGAATCAGCATTTTCGACTAACTTTGATGTTGGATAAAAACAATTCTTCCCATAAGCAGTTTATGAAACTGCCATGGTTGTACTTAGTACCTCTTAGACTACCTGTACAAATTATATGAAATATTTTTACTGTGTACTTTTTGAGTAATTTGAGTTTTAAAGTCCTCAGAATCAGCATTTTCGACTAACTTTGATGTTGGATAAAAAAAGATTTTCCCATAAGCAGTTTATGAAACTGCCATGGTTGTACTTAGTACTTCTTAGACCACCTGTACAAATTATATGAAATATTTTTACTGTGTACTTTTTGAGTAAATTCAGTTTCAAAGTCCCCAGAATCAGCATTTTCGACTAACTTTGATGTGGGATAAAAAAATATTTTCCCATAAGCAGTTTATGAAACTTCCATGGTTGTACTTAGTACTTCTTAGACTACCTGTACAAATTATATGAAATATTTTTACTGTGTACTTTTTGAGTAATTTGAGTTTTAAAGTCCTCAGAATCAGCATTTTCGACTAACTTTGATGTTGGATAAAAAAAGATTTTCCCATAAGCAGTTTATGAAACTGCCATGGTTGTACTTAGTACCTCTTAGACTACTTGTACAAATTATATGAAATATTTTTAGATTACCTGTTAGATTCTTAGATTACTCTAAGAAGTACTAAGTACAACCATGGAAGTTTCATAAACTGCTTATGGGAAAATCTATTTTTATCCAACATCAAAGTTAGTCGAAAATGCTGATTCTGAGGACTTTGAAACTGAAATTACTCAAAAAGTACACAGTAAAAATATTTCATATAATTTGTACAGGTAGTCTAAGAAGTACTAAGTACAACCATGGAAGTTTCATAAACTGCTTATGGGAAAATCTATTTTTATCCAACATCAAAGTTAGTCGAAAATGCTGATTCTGAGGACTTTGAAACTGAAATTACTCAAAAAGTCCACAGTAAAAATATTTCATATAATTTGTACAGGTAGTCTAAGAAGTACTAAGTACAACCATGGAAGTTTCATAAACTGCTTATGGGAAAATCTATTTTTATCCAACATCAAAGTTAGTCGAAAATGCTGATTCTGAGGACTTTGAAACTGAAATTACTCAAAAAGTACACAGTAAAGATATTTCATATAATTTGTACAGGTAGTCTAAGAGGTACTAAGTACAACCATGGCAGTTTCATAAACTGCTTATGGGAAAATCTATTTTTATCCAACATCAAAGTTAGTCGAAAATGCTGATTCTGAGGACTTTGAAACTGAAATTACTCAAAAAGTACACAGTAAAAATATTTAATATAATTTGTACAGGTAGTCTAAGAAGTACTAAGTACAACCATGGAAGTTTCATAAACTGCTTATGGGAATTTTTTTTTATCCAACATCAAAGTTAGTCGAAAATGCTGATTCTGAGGACTTTAAAACTCAAATTACTCAAAAAGTACACAGTAAAAATATTTCATATAATTTGTACAAGTAGTCTAAGAAGTACTAAGTACAACCATGGCAGTTTCATAAACTGCTTATGGGAAAATATTTTTTTATCCAACATCAAAGTTAGTAGAAAATGCTGATTCTGAGGACTTTGAAACTCAAATTACTCAAAAAGTACACAGTAAAAATATTTCATATAATTTGTACAAGTAGTCTAAGAAGTACTAAGTACAACCATGGCAGTTTCATAAACTGCTTATGGGAGAAATGGTTTTTATCCCACATCAAAGTTAGTCGAAAATACTCATTGTTCTATAAAAAGGACTTTGAAACTCAAATTACTCAAAGTACACAGTAAAAGTAGTTAATATTATTTGTGCAAGTAGTCTTGAGAAGTATTAAGTACAAACATGGCAGTGTAATAAACTACTTATGAAATAATAGAAATTAACCACATGCCATCCTTTACTTTGAAATCCTCACCGGAAGTGTTCCTCTGTGGGATTGTCTGTAGCTTTAGTGGTCGAATATACTGCGCGTCCTATTGATTCGATGTTCAATAATACTGCACATACGAAACGTCCTATTGATTCGACTAAACGTCCTATTGATTCGATGCGCATTCAATGTCATATTAAGTATTTCTGTAAGATCTACTTGTGAGACTGTGTTCAAAAGTCACGTCCCAGGGTTGTTTGAATGCATTACCGTAAACCTGGAACTAATCGCGCACTCGAAAAACAAGAGCGGCTGATTTGACCACGCAAAAGCAAAAGACGGCTCACTTGACCGCAGTTCCCTACCTCTGTGTGTGTGTAGTGTGTGTAGGTCTAGTGTTTTTGATTTAACGTTCTGCTGTGATCACTTTTTCCTCGAACAGAATAATCACCTCTTTTGTCATTGTCAGCTCTTTGTTGTATGTTTTTATAGTGTGAGTTAAATAAATCGTTTTTTTTTGTTATATAAAAGGTTCTGTTCCTCTCCTCTCCTTCCTTTAATTAATGGAATGGAAACCCTGTTTGGGGATTTAACCGAAAGTTAAACTGTAAGACTGTAAACATCATAATAACAAACTGTAGCCTACTAAAGCCATGTCTCCAGGTAAGCTGCAGGGAGCAGACCATGTGGTGAGTTGGTCATGGGACAGGGTTGCACGCGTTCAACCAGTCTGTGATCAGGAGCACGCCGCACGCACATGCACAGATGTGCACGCACGTGCACACAAGAATGCGCTGCACTCGACTGATGCGCCAACTCGCCAAGTACCCACCTGGCTACTTTGCATAACAATAGCGCAGGTCGTCAGGTGTGTTCAAATACGTCCTCAGATACATTCACACAAAACATGCGAATGAAATGTGTTACATTCCATTCCTAGAGGCAATTAGGCATTGTCTTTAGTCTGTGCGCACGCGAGGGAACATTTATGCGCATGTGCGGGAGCAGTGTTGCGATGCTCATATCAACACTGCATGTTGCACGCACGCTAATGACGGAGCGCGCGTGCACGCGCTCCCGCGCATGCGCATAAATGTTCCCTCGCTTAACACACCCTGCGCCATAAACGTTGTACAACGTGTTTCAAGGTCATGCTAATTCTGCCATTCCACGGCGTACAACGTTATTGAGATCATATTTCATTTTTTCGCCATGTTATTCATAATTCCCTCACGGAGCCTGGTCTGATGCAGTGGGAGCATGCACAACTCTGCAACGCTTCAATACTGCCGCCTGGTGGATGATCGGCGAGTTACAACCGGAAATGGATCGAGTCGATCTCCGGTGCATCTGGCAAATGCGTCCGGCACTTACATATTGTTGCGGGACTGTAGACACACACGTCCGTGTGTAGCGATCGCTGCCATAACGCAATAATCGATATGATTTGGGCGTTTATTATGATTATACAAACCGGAAATGGATTTAGGAGATCGCCGTCAAATAAGTGGGATCTTTCGGCGAACGGTAAGAGGACGCTGACGTTACTTTCAGCCTGTTTGTTTATTATTATCAATGCAAACTGCTCTGATCAATATATCACCCATACTACATAAAGCATTTACTGACAATCACGGAATTATAAACGACCCCCCCCCGTTCATCCGCGCATGATAAGTCATAACGTTTAGGATCATGTACAGTTGACATTTTTAATATAGCGTGTATCGCCAACAAACGGTAGTTGATAATCTATATATGCGTTTATGCCTATATCTCACGTTCTAGGAATTACTGCAGAAAACGATAAAAACATTTATATTATTATTATTTTTTTATTATTTTTTAGCATTTTTACAGCTTTATTGGTCACGCAGGACCGACAGAGGAGAGGGCGTATGGGAGGAGAGGTGGGGAGGACATGCGACAAATAACGACGGGAGCTGGTATCGAACCCGGGTCGGCCGCATAGGTGCGCCACGAGGGCGCCCCACATATTTATATTCTAGACGGTATTTTCGTATGAATCTATGAATGAAAAAGTAAAACGTTCCTACATCCTGAACGATAGATAATCGATGTTGAATGGGCCATAGTAATGTCAATTTAGCAATACAATTAAAAAAGTTATAGCCCTGCAAAGAAGGTAAACATCTCCATAGGCTTAGGGGGCTTTCACACTCAGCCTTTTGTATCGAATCACCGTCCCGGAGCACGGGGGGGCAGTGTTCTCACTCACCCCTTTTGGGGTGTGAAACGGTGCTGAATCGTTTCACCCCCTGCTGAACGGGATCAGCTGGCAGAGGTGGTCTCGGGGTCGGTCCCGGGAGAACGGGGGGTGTGGCTTTGCGAGCTTGTACCTTTTCACGGGCGTGGCGCCTGGTGCTGACATAACGTCATAAATTTTGTTTGCCATTGCTATGTCTATACATTGTTCGAATGCATTTATTTCTATTAGACCAGTGGTGCCCAACCAGTCGGCCGTGGTCGACCAGTAGATCGCTCAAAACGCTCAAAAGCGGACTCTACAACACCATCCATTCGTGATAAAATGGGGTGGGTTATATTGACGAGGCTTGACAACAGAGGTTCAAATATAACTTCATATTTATTGGCAATTTGTTCATTTTATATCAACATCCAGAGTCCGCAGTCGTGTTAAGACATTCCCGTTTACATTTTCGGTCGACCAGTAGATCAATGACATTCAATATAATCGATGCGAGCAATGTTACTAGTATGTTGCATGTAGTAACGTTAGCGTTAGCCGTTAGCTTAGCGTTATTGTTAACCCTGCAAAACGATCAAAAGCGGACTCTACAACAGAGTTCCATTCGTGAGAAAAGGGGGGTGGGTTATATTGACAAGGCTTGACAACAGAGGTTCAAATATAACTTCATATTTATTAGTTATTTGTTTCTTTATATCAACATCCATTCTCCAGTCTCCGTGTTAACACTTCCTGTATTTACATTTCGAGCGTGACATCATCGACTACGGCAAGCTTACAAGCTCAAAACGCAAACCGTAAACAAAACCCAGAGCGCACCCAGACTGAAGTGTGTACACAAACTAGAGGGGGGAGAGGGGGGGGGGGAGTTCGAATCAGATCTCGGAACGGGCAGAACGGAACGAAATAGAAACGAATAGGGTGAGTGAGAAAAGGCCCTTAGACTGGTGGCAGTGATCATACATTGATGGATATAAGCGTGGCAGTTAATGTGTTAAGGACAGACAAAAAACAGTGCCTAATTGCCTCTACGAATGGAATGTAACACCTGACGACCGGCGCTATTGATATGCAAAGTAGCCAGGTGGGTACTGCGAGTTGGCGCATCAGTCGAGTGCAGCACATTCCTGTGTGCACGCGCGTGCACATCCGTGCGTGTGTGTGCTGTCCCATGAGCAACGCATCACGTGGCGTCATTAAAACAAAGTGCAACCAGGTATGACATCACCAACGCACCACTGGAGCAGACATAAGATAAGATATGCCTGAATTTCCCCAAGGGGATCAATAAAGGAATATCTTATCTTATGTCTGCTCCCTGCAGCTCACCTGGAGAAGGTGTTAGGTGGGGGAGGGATTAGATGTGTTGCAAAGGCCCGTGGCATGCATCGTTAAGAGATGAGCTATTGTGGTATCATCTTGGTTAATAAGGCCATGTCCAGACGAAACCGATTTCGGTCGTATCAGTCAAAGTATTTGATCGTATGCACCTTTCATCCACACGGAACTGCGTTCTGGCAGCCTGAAGACGCTACTTTTGAGACCGGCTCCCAGAGTGCGCAATTATTTTTTTTATCTACTTTTTCACCCATTTTCTATTTTTCTTCCATCCCAATTTCGTATCGTCCAATTCTACCCTCCCCTGTCTCGAACGTTGTTAGGCCATGCCTCCCACACAAGCCGGCTGCAATGTGGACTAAGCCTTACATCATGTGTCCCCTCCGGTACTCGAGGAAGCAGCAGTCGCATATTTTCACCTGCACAGCGCGATCTCTCAGCGTCGGGGGTCTGCGTTTTTGGAGGGCACGCCGTCCCCGTCGCTTCCTGATTCTGCTGCGCAGGCGCACCAACCGACCTGTAGGAGTCGCTGTCCACAACGTCCGATCCCCACCCATCAGCTTCCCACCCCCTAATACTGCCAATTGTATTAGTATGAACGACCAGCCAAGCTGATAGCAATGCGGAGAGCTGGGCTCGAACCCAGCGTCTCCTGCATTGGTGGTGAGCGCCTTGCACACTGCACCACCTAGCCGCCCCAGAGTGCGCAATTCTGAAGACGCCCCCCTTGGGTCGCTGTCTTTATAAGCGATACGAGTCTTTTCCTGAACCGATGACGCGATAGCCCACCTCTGCCCGTATGTGCAAACTCCCACATCACAACCGACAACAGGGCCCTGTTCCCCGTACCTGGTTCAACTAAGTCGATCGAGAGTCCCATTATCCAGATTCAGTTAACGAGATGATTGAAGCCGGGATTTTCCTGTTCCCCGAAGGTGGATTCAGTCTCGTTAACTCAAACCAGACTTGAGACCCAGGATTAGTGCGCGCGGCCGCTTCATTTGAAAAGCCAGCACGTATCGATAGCAGAGATCCTGATTCTCTAGCGGCATTGATTGATTAATTGATTTAAAACTTTATTAACATATTGCAGTACGGCTCAATCGCCTCGCCGACAAGTTAAATGCGTTATCTATAGGCTAATTTTAAGTCCCTCATTACCTCAATCAATCAGATTATATTTCTTTAAACTTGCCTGCTGGATTGAATAATCAAATGAGATCTTGCTAGCGAAAATAATTAGTTAAACTGTTATACAGAATAACGATACGGCTCTCTTGCCCATTGATTGATGTATGGTCGATCTTTTACTTATCTCCACTGTGGTGTAACGGGTTCTTCTTTTGACTTTCACGCAGACGACCGGGGTTCGAAACCTAGTCTCTTCCTTCTTTTTGCAATATAGGAATAATTCAATTTGGTGCACGTTGAGAGCTATATAAAGAATGACATCCTCAATGCATGTAGATTTATAATATTTTAACTTAAAACTAGGCTACCTTTGCGTATAATCATTAATATTATATTCCAAAAAATTATATTGGAAACACGGGGTTTCGAACACCGGTCGCCGGGTTGCCAGGTTTGAGCACTACCGCTGCGCCACTGTGCCAGATGGGATAAATTCATTGTTTATACATTAATGAACGAGAGACCCGTGTTTAGAATATTCTTTATTTTGTTGTTGTTGCACCGAGCGAGCGCCACGGTATATAACGTGCATTATTTAGGACAAAGTGAATTTAGTATCAGCATTTTGGGTCTATTTTACATTTCAAAAGACCCCTCTGGAAGAATGGAGCACAAAAACGTAATTCAGAATGGTATAATGCAGATCCTAGACTGTGGGAATAATTTCAGGAAACGCGCTGTCACTTCTTTGCGGGGGCGTGGCGATGGTTCATCCGGCTAACTTGAACTTAAACCCTGCTTTCGACCAGGCTCAAACTTTTGGATCTATTGTCATGGTGATTTGGACAATCCAGATTCGGGGAACCGGAAAGTCCGGCTTAAGTCAGACTTCACCGAAAGTTATCCGGCTAACTCAGTTATCCAGGTACGGGGAACGGGGCCCAGATTCACATCTCCCTTACAGTGTTACAGAAGCTATTTTACAGTTACAGGGCTTTTACAGCTAAATGTACTTTTTCTGAAAACCCAAGTAGTAGCCAAGCACATACTGTTCCATAGCATACGCCTTCAGTTGATCATGACAAATCCTCTCTTACCTTGATGATTAAAAAGCCTCCATCATTTAGTAAATAGTATTCCCATGGCTTGTGTTTAGCTGTAGCCAGCGAGCTATAGCGTTGATGCTATGCTATCAACATTAGCTAGATAGCTAACCAACTAAATACAATAGACAGTGGTATCCTGAGGTAATGTTAAATACAGACAACTTTTGCTACAATTACAGTGGTATCCTGAGCTAATGTTAAATACAGACAACGTTTGCTAGTCGAAAGGACTGGACACACACACGGACATGTTAAACATCAATCAATAAATTTAATACAACACAGGTAGTTTGAGCTGCCTCCGACCGCCCCACGGGGCTATTATATTATATATGGCTTTGAGCTCTCTCTCTCTCCTGCCGATTAAAATCCGCAGCTCTTCCTCCTCCTCCTCGTGTAGCTGCATTTGCGCCGCTGTGTGTGTCTTTGGAAACTAGCGTCAGCCAGGCCACGTGAGCGGATCGGCGCGGCCGAGAAATCCGCTCTTCGCTCTTTAAAGCTTGGTCCGCTCCGCTAATCGATCATGTTGACCCCGCCCCCAAGTCGCTCTCCGCTCGCTCCCCGCTCACCTTGAATCGAGCCCCGCGCCAGATCGCTCGGCAGATATTTTTTTTTTTTTTGGAGCATGGTGTAAATCAGCTCAAACTACAACAGTCTACACCCCCTGGGCCCCTTAACAATTGTTTGTATTGAGCCGCATTGTAATTGTACCCATTCTGCAATGTTAAATAACGTTGTTTATCCATCCACTAGCTCTATTAAGCGATGATAGGCTAGCCGAGCCACAATGCTATGGTCGCTGCCATTAACGTTAGCATGTAAGCTAACGTCAACAACAATGGCGTCGATACGTTTTCTATCAGGAGTGAGTGTGGGCGTCTCTACAGTGACAAAGCCTGAACCGGATATCACAGGTTCACCCTTCTCATTGGTTGAAAATGGCCTTCATGTTTGTACATCGCCATCTGTTGCTTTGGCATTGTACTGCATGTATATTACATCAACAGTGTTAAACCACTGTGAGCGACCTGGAGTGGATTGGAGCGGAGGAGAACTCTCGCTCCGGACGTCGCGCCGACCCATTTTAAAACCCACTCCTCGCTCACGTCAAAACCGCCCGCTCCGCGCCCCGCGCCGCTCACGCTCCGATCCGCTCACATGGCCTGGCGTCAGCTCAAAAGCACATAACCGGACCACACAAGTTATCGAAAACAACGACAACACTTCCAGTCGGGGTTTTCAAAATAAAAGAGCGACGTCTAAAACAGGAAAGACATTTATTTTGTAAATTTGTGGCATGCACTTATTTCTTGAGACGTTTTCGTTTTTTCCGGAAACCTTTTTTTAAATGAAAACTAAACAAAAACAAAAAAGATCAAAATCGTTTTCGTCTGGACAAGGACTAGACATAGATTGAAAAGTATCCGCCCGATTTGTACAAGTGATGGCTCATTTTGAAGGTATGAACCTGTACATTTATCTTTTTAAATTGCTCAACAAGACCTAAAGTCTGTGCCTGGTCACATATGCTTATGGAAGGTGTCAATCAACTCAGTACAGACTTCTACATTCATTGGTCTATGTCAGGGGTCCCCAACCTTTTTTGAACCAAGATCTACTTTTTAATTTACCACCTAGCCGAGAGCTACCAGCCAAAATTGTATATTGTAAGCCGTCATTTGAGGCTTTATAAAAGCAGCATAATTAACACAAATCTGTCAGTGCCGAGTCAAACCTCACCTTAAATAACAAACAGCATTGCTTGTTGTAGTTAACAAGGAGAGGCAGAGTTGATCGCGATCGACTGGTTGGGCACCACTGGTCTATGTTAACCACGCTCCTTTATAGGTTAACATAGACCAATGAATGTAGAAGTTCACAGTTGACGTATTTATTTCGCAAATGCAGTGTTTTCAAATAGCCACATTGCTGTATTTAGTGTATTCATTAGTGGGTCATATTCGTATATGTAACATATTTAATTTGATCAACCTAGAATTGACGACAAGGCCTAGCTGCTGGACGGTAGCTCCCATGCTAGTGTTGGCTAACAACATCATCTGAGAACCATCGAGAGCCAGGAAGAGCTACGGTACTTCTCTACCCAGGAAATATGGTTCTATTGCGGCAGATAGTATGGAGGAAGACAAGGCTCTATGAAGAGAATGGGGTAAGTTTGAAGATTTTTTTTAACACAAACATGAAAGTTTTATAATTTCCATCACAATATGTAAAAAAATATATATATATATTTTTTTAATCTAATCTAGTTTCATTAATTAATTCATATATTTTGAACAATAGATGCTATTTCTAATCTGTCAGCTGTTCTATATTGCCATTGTCGGGTTGCAGAACTCCAGCACAATGTCGCTGAGTTCGCAGTTCCCAAGGACCTGTGATCCCGGAAGTGGGTGAACCAGGAGGCCACCCTCTGCCCTGGGCTGCAGCCTGCCAGCTGTCCCTCCCTTGGCCTCTTGCGCACACTCATCTCGTTGATGATCCTCTATGACTCCCTGTACTGCCGCTCGCCATGCACTGCCTCCACCTTCCTCACCTTCTCCATCAGCTTCTCCCCTTTGACCCGGTCGTAGGTGTTGAACAGCTGGTGTTTGGCCTCGTTCAACACCTCCCTATTCTCTGCGGACCCCTCTTTCTCACAGCTTCTACGCGCCTCCTCCATCTGTGATCGCGCCCTCACAACCTCCAGGTGCTTAGTAGGGGTGGGAATCACCAGTTTCATCACGATACGATATCGATTCTTTGGACAACGATACGATATTTGCCGATATCACAAAGTCTGCCACGATACGATTAGATTAGATTTGATTCAGGTGCCTGCGATCAATATGAGACGATATTATATGGCACCCATTACCCGATATACCAATTGGAATAGATTTAATTACAGTAGAATTATTTAAGCTTGATAAGATTATGAGTATAAAATAAATTAACTGTTCATAGGAAAGCAAATGACATGATCCATCAAACATATGAAACTAATTATTAAAGGGGACATGCATTGCTATTCCTTGCACTATTTGGGCAACTTTACACAATTCCTGTGAGTATATTGAACACATCTGTAAGGTTTATTTAAAAAAAATAATCATTGTTTTATATTTCTAATGGAGTACTCAAAAGCATAATTTTCCAGCCGCAGGATTTCAGGCTGTTATTGGATGGGCTCCGCCCATAAGCGCTTTCAGTGACAGTCACCCACACAGCGTGATACATACGAGAGAGAGAGAGAGAGAGAGAGAGAGAGAGAGAGAGAACGAGCAAGCGAGGGAGAGAGAGGGAAAGAGAGAGAGGAGAGATGCGTCCCCGACACACACACAGTCAAGTTTGTGTGTAATGCTCCGACGAGGGAGAGAGAGAGGAGAGATGCGTCCCTGACACACGCAGTCAAGTTTGTGTGTAATGCTCCGACGAGGGAGAGAGGAGAGATGCGTCCCCGACACACACGCAGTCAAGTTTGTGTGTCCCTGACGAGGGAGAGAGATGGCGCACGCACACACATTTACACACACTTCTGCAGTCCCTCCCGCAGTCCCCTCTCTCTCTATCTCCCTCTCTCTCCTCGCTCGTTCTCTGCCTGTCAAACCCTGTTTGAGGAAGTGTCGGGTTACACTATGCCTACGTCCCTGACACACACGCAGTCAAGTTTGTGTGTGTGTCAGCGTTTCCGTTAGCCGGTAATTACCGGTATTTGACCGGCAAAATCTGTTGAAGTCCGACATATTTAATCTCTCCGGTTTTAATGTCCGGTGAAAATAATTCCCTGAGTCTAAGCACAATTTGATTATTTGAATTGTATTAAAATAGGCTAAAATTAAATAGCCTATGCGATGAACGAAACAATCATTACATTTGTTTCATCGTTGCTTCTAATAATGACAACGACGTTGTCAGCGAGAGCTTAGTGTTGGGTGTGCGAACTTTTGTGAAGCTGCAGAGCCGGAGCAGCAGCAGCACAATGCAGTACTCCAGCAGTACTCCAATTCAGCCATTTTCAATTCAATGTTGGGTGGGGGGCGCTGCTGTGCGGTCCCCAGAAAAGAGCCAATAACAGCTGAATCTGCTGCTCTGCATCGACATACTCTCGCAAATAAGTCATTGGGAGGTGGAGAGAGAGAGAGTCGTCACGCAAACCCACGATAATGTTGCCGTCTCTCTCTGTCAAATTTCTCAGTTCTTCGCTTGATATAATTAATACAAATGTCCAATATAACGGAATTCGTTAGCTCATAAAAATGTGATTATAACAGACTGTTGTTTATTAATGTCGGGCGACTGCCCACAGACACCTATTTGATTTAAAGTCGGCAGCAGCACGAGTCTCGGGACTTATTTTATTTGGAATATAATGACTTTATACGCAAAAGTAGCCTAGTTTTAAGTAAAAATATTATAAATCTACATGCCTTGATGATGTCATTCTTTTGTTTTGTTGTCATTCTTTTGCCTATCAATTGTTTTTAAGCTCAATAAACTCTGACCGGAATTTCTCTCATTTGACTGGTAGATTGAAATCTACCGGACACTGAGGCCGGCAACAATTTTTTCTAACGGAAACCCTGGTGTGTGTGTGTCCCCGACGAGGGAGAGAGATGGCGCACACACATTTACACACACTTCTGCAGTCCCTCCCGCCGTCCCTCTCTCTCTGGGGGCTTTCTCATTAGGAGCGGGTGCTCCGCTCCGTCCTCGCTCCGTCCTTGGGTAGTAACCGGACTTCACAGGCAATAATAGTAATAACAATAATGACAATATAATAACATAAATAATAAATACAGCTGGCCATCCTGCCCAGCAGACGCACACGCTTTGAGGATGGAACTCTCTCCGGGATGATGGGATATTATCCTATCGCTGAAGAGAGAGAGAAGCTCTCATAGAGCCTGAGTTCAGAATGTTGCCCAAGAATGGCATCTCTTGACTGAGAAAAGAAGCACTCTTTTGCCAAATCACAGCAAATCCCAACATCGTCAAATGCTCTACTAGTATTCTGGTGTGATGCACGGCAGTATCCTCTGACTACTCAGGAAGCTATTAGCATATCATTTCAATGAATATTCTATTAAATTAATGAATAGTTACTTGGTTAACAGAAAACAATGTGTATTGTTTAACCTAAATTGTAATGAACCAAAGGAGAATATCAATTATATTTTATTTTTTATCTTTGACGGTGAATAACACAATGCTAAAATTGACCAGACATGAAACCACTGAGCTCATACAGCACCTTCTTGAGATCACGTGTACAAAAAATCGAAGCAAATTAATAAAGGGAAGATGATTAAACAGAAGGTTTTGTAGATAAAGTACTGAATTCTGCCATCCGGACACATGCAATTTGAAATATGATTATAGAATATAGAATATCAGGCCTATAAATTACCTTATTATGGCCAAGTCGCACACATCTATGGATCGGGCCAAATCTCCCCTTTCCAATGGCAGAGTTCAATCTGGATTTAGCATCACCAGGCGTGAATGAAATCTACTGTAAGTACAGTTACTTTTTTATAATGTAAATTTGTCCGCCATTTTTCATCAGATTGCAATGCCGTTTTTTGGCAGACGTTCACAGAAAGGTAGAGAAACTAACTTCTGTTCTGCGTTCTGTTTTATGGCAATAACATTCAGGTTTGTGGGAGATAATCCCAAAAAATAAGAGAAATTAAAAAGTGAATCCAGAAGTCAGATGATTGACAGGGGCTGGCGTGAGCTGGGTAGTGTAGTTTTTAGAAATTTGAAAGCCCATTGAAAGCCCTGGGTATCTTCCTTCAAAAGACTACACTCACTTTTGCCTGCGCCACTTCCCCCCATCAGTTTCCGGCTCAATGCCCTGAGATTTCTATAATCTTATATTTCATTAATAACAGTTAAAATAATTGGTAAACAAACGTAATGCTGAAAATATACACGTCGACTGCTGTTTTGACAGGGTTAGTGTCTTTACTCTTGGCTACATTTGAAAAAGAAACACAACATTAATTCATACATTCTGTAGAGATGAATTTATGGCGTGATGTCATTTGCGGTCCAGTGCCAGACCGCTCGGGTTTAAGAGGTTAATGGGACACTTTCACATATGGAAACCCTTCAATGTGGCGCCACCCAAGGAAGTTACCTTGGTCCTTTGCTTTATTACATTTAGTCATTTAGCTGCCGCTTTTATCCAAAGCGACTTACAAGTTCTGTACGACAAGTCATCAGGAAGGGCACAACTCTATCAGCTGAGTAACAATGTTCATCAAAGTGTTGCGTGTTACAGTGTAGGTTAGTTTATTAGGACAAGTGCATGACAGTAAGGTTAGTTAGGGTTAGATCCTTTTTTTTTTTTTTTATATTATTTCAGATAATGGTTAGACGTTTTACATACGTATTACATTTTTGTTAATGATTTACCTTACGTATTAAAGAATGCATGCATGGAAATATATGCGGATGACACGACAATGTATGTCTCTATGGAGAAAGATGACTTTGTTAACACTTTCAGTGCCACCAGGGGGCGCACGATTTAGTGCTTGAATGCCACCATCGGCGCCAATGTGAACGTTAATATCGCCTAATCTATGTTTTAAATTATGGCTATGTGTCTAATCTGCCCGTCGCTTATGAAAGAATCATTTTCCAGTCAATGTTGTCAAGGCAGATTGTTTTTTTATCGCTTCACTTCCGTTTGATAGCATTTTGAAAAGCACCCGTTTTCAGGTGAAAAACAGCCCATTCTGTGATAATCGCCTTTTACTGGAATATTCCAGAACGTGGATATTTGTCGGCCTATTTATGAATCGTTTTCAAATAAACGCTAGATGATCGATAGTATATGTGCACGCATGCACGTTCGAGGCGCGCGCTGATAATAGCTGCTTTCATGTTTACAGGTTGAAAAAACCCTCAGCTCGGAACTAGGCAGAATCTGCATATGGCTCGCTGATAACAAACTATCATTACACATGGGCAAAACAGAGTCCATTCTCTTCGGTTCAAATAACAAACTCAGCAAGACCGACGGCTTCTCAGTTACAGTGGGTGACAATATTGTCACAAGGAAAGATGAAATTACCTACCTGGGTTCCATCCTAGAGGCTAATCTCTCCTGTGACAAAATGGCATCCAATGTAATAAAAAAAGTCAACCAACGAACTCGATTCTTGTACCGGATCTCCTCTCTGGTAAACAAGAACACCCTGAAGACTCTGGCAGGAGCACTCATTCAGGGGTACTACGACTATGCTTGCACCTCATGGTACCAAAGCACCTCAAAGGCGCTAAAAACAAAATTACAAACATCTCAAAACAAACTGGTCAGACTACTGCTTGACCTTACTCCTAGAACCCACCTCACCCCTGCCCACTTCGACAACCTAGGATGGCTTAGAGTAGACGACAGAGTACAACAACTTGCAATGGGCCTGGTCTACAAGATACACTACACGACCAAGGTACCCATGTACATGTCAAAATACTTCCCAAAGGTCAGTGAATACCACGATCACAACACCAGAGGGAGCTCCACAAATCATGTTAAACCCAGATTCGGCTCAAATAAGGGACTAAACACGTTTCGCAATTATGCCACATCAATGTGGAACGCCCTACCCAAAGCTGTAAAGGAATGTGGATCACTACCCACTTTCAAAACCTCTCTCAAGGGACACCTACGGGAGACTGCAATTCAACACTGGCCCCTGTAAATATCCTAACCCAACCCCCTCCAATGTACAGTCATTTACCTAGTATGGTTTTGTCAATAGTTCAATGTACAATTGTGTTTGTTTGTACAGTGTCTCCTCCCCCCCCCCCCTCAATATACAGTGTTACTTGTTTATACAGTGTGCCCCCCGCCCCCCCCCCCCCCACCACCTCCAATGTAAATTACCCAGTATGGTTGTCAATATCCCAATGTACCCAACCCCCCCCACCCAACCTCCTCCAATGTACAGTTTCTACGTCAAATGTATATACTCCCTTTTCTTGACTCCTTCTGTATCACAAACAGTACTGTATTTGCAAATCTGGTATGTCATAAATGTATAGATGTAGCAGTACTGACTATCTGTATGTCATGTATGTCATATATGGCTATATGAATTGAAAATGGGGGACCCTGATGGAAACAAGACAAACGTCTTTCTCAGGTCTGCATCCCCTTAACAATTGTATGTATTGAGCCGTACTGTATTGTACCCATTCTGCAATCTGTTAAATAAAGTTTTCATTCATTCATTTCTTCATGGATTTTACAGTGAAACAGCTGGAGCACATATCACAAAAAAGCTTATATCTTCATGAAAACGAGTCTGATTATCCTAACACTGATAACATAGATTCCTTACCTGACATCAGATGGTATCCAACTGGTATATTCCAATTCCTGATCACCATTCGAAAAAATCGATAAGTGTATAGATCTAACGTGTATACAGTAGAACTCATGATCCGCGGGGCTCAGAGCCCCCTGAATGAACTCTGGTACTCCGGCTGCATGGGTGAGAAGTGAAATGTGGACTGGAATATTTTTTTTCCCCCATCCATTTTCATTGAGTCCACTCCAAAAGGGTGATTTACCATCTGGGAGACGATAGGGGGCGCTTTTTTCACATCTGATCGCCGGCGGCCCCTGGGTAGGCTAGGGTAGGCTAGGGTAGGCTCGCGTGATGCAATATGATTTCAGATCGCTAAAAAAATAAATTAAAAAAAATTCAGAGAAATCTCGTGAGTGGCTTTCAACGTCACAATCGTAAACCCGAGATTAGCCGTGAGTGGCAGTCAAAGTGTTAATAAGTTGCTCCAAGAAGAGTTAATGCTGGTTTATAACTGGGTTTAGTGAAAACAAGTTAAAGTTAAATGTTTAAAAAACAAAGACTATCATGCTGGCCTCTAGACATAAATTAAGATTGGATCAGGAACTACATCTTGTGTTGAATGGTGATGCTATTGAGCAGGTTAGAGAGGCCAAGTTGTTGGGTGTGGTTATTGATGAAAAGCTTGGTTGGTCAAGGCACATTAATAACATGGTGTCTAAAATAAGTAGTAGTATTTCGATGATCAGAAGGTGTGTTCATCTATTGAATGCCACAACAGTTAAACTAGTATTGCAATCTTTAGTCCTATCCCGCTATTGCCCAACAATTGGTTGAGCGCTTCAAAGCAGGATCTTGAGAAACTTCAGCTCTCTCAGAACAGAGCGGCGTGCCTCACGCTCCGCTGCTCTGTGAGGAGCAGTGTTGCGGGAATGCATACCGCTCTGTCTTGACTGACATGCAGCCGTGTAACGTTTTTGTTTAATATTTGTAAAGTTGGACCTGAGTCTTTGTGGTCAGAACTACAACCCACTAATACTAGACATGGCTATGTCACCAGACACGCCTTGGGTCTTCATTTTACTCTACCTCTACCAAGAACAAATGTACAGAACCGTAATGTATAGATCTGCTGCATACTGGAATTGTATACCTGTGAATACTGTATCAGCAACAAATTTACTTTCAAGAAAAAGTTTACCCTGTTATGAATAATGAAATACAGTTGGCTTATTGATTTATTTAGTTAGTATTGTATTTGGAGCCCATTTGTGTTGTGATTTTGCAGATATTGAGAATGTACTCAAGTTAAAGTGTTTTTTTATGTTTCTATTGTTTTGTTATTACTCCAATGTTTTCAGACCCCCAGTTAGAGTAGTCTTTCACCCATGGGTGTGGACTAATTGGGGATCCATATAATAAACAAATAAACTGGCTGAGAACCAGAATGTCATCCAAGCAGAATAGAACTCTTATTCTTTGGCGACGCATGGGACTCCTTGGCCGTCTCCACCAGGCACCACGGCATCTCGTGAGGGGGCCAGCGCTCTCCTCTGGCCCGGCGGTCTTCCTGCACTCTGTGACTGGAGCAGTGAGTGCCGGCAGGTGCATTGAGTAAAACTCTGTGCGCCAGTCGGCACGAGAAGCAGTCCAATAGGGGCGAAGCAAGACGCACAGCCAGCATGAAATATATAACCCACCTCTTAACCAAAATGTTAAAGGTAGTCTGGCTGTACACCGGTTCCTCACCATCCTCTTCCTCGGTATAATTCTTCAGCGGATTACATTTACTCAAAGTGTAATTGAACTCATGCCATCTCAGTTCTGTCCCAGTGTCCAAACAGTCCAAACTGGGTATGATAACTGGAGTGGAGACACAGTTTACAGCCTAATGAGGTACTGGTAGACCTATTGGGACTCACCATCGGTGGTCATAATAATAATAATTATTATGTCAATCCTCATGAACTTGTGCATGATACAACAACCTGAAAACATCTTGTCTTGTTCTTTTGTATGGTCTCCATATGTACCGGTACTTTTTTTTTGTAACATTTTCTGTGGCAAACAGCCTTTTTCCTGGTAGAAAGAAATAGCTTGTACACTCTCTGTCATTGATCACAGCATACAACATAACATATGTATTCGCTACAGATTTTTTAACAGACATAATATTGCTATGTACATGTATGTAAATCGAAATTCTCCTATTACACTATATAGTTACTATGTGACTAGAATGCATATTGCTGTTGCAGGAGAGGGGGTGAATAAAGGCCACTTGCTAATTGAAAATAAGATTAAAATTACTTTTATACATTGCCAAAAATAAATAAAAATAAAATAATTAAAATTGTAGTACCGTAATTATAAAATCAATTGATAATCATAGCTAAGCCTCGTCTTTTAATTTAGCAAACAGCCATTGCAATAGCTAAAAATAGAAAGATCCCCATTTATTTTTATTAGCAAACCCCCTTCCATGAGATGTTCTGTTTTTTAATGTTATAGTGAATAACACTTATTGAATGCCGCCCTGTCCTGACTTCCTCTCAACTAAAATGAGACAGGAAGTATCTCAAGTCATAGCGAGGGGGACAATGGACCCCCAGGCCCTGGCAGAGGGCCAGCAGGCGTTGTCGGGCGTTCTCCCCGCTGCAGGTATCCATAACACTGATATTGCAGAAAGGCTCCTCGTACTCTCCGGCTATCAGTTCGTCGTCAGCAGCCAGCTCGTTGAACCACAGCGCCCCCTCCTGATGCAGACTGCGCAAGCGCTCAGGCCTGGCTGTGCTCCTCAGTGCTTGGAGGTGCTGGGACACTACACACATCACCCCTGCAAAGTGGCCCCTGGCCGGGAGCTCTGTGGCCGAGGGCAGCCGGGGCCGCATGCCGCACGAGATCATGAAGGCAGCCATGAGAATGTCCACGCCGTACAGTTGCAGGATCCATTCACGCAGGTAGAAGCCCCCCATACGCGCGTTGATCTCGATGAGGCGCGGACCCAGCTCCGTCATCTTCAGCTCTACGTTGTAGACACCGTCGTGCAGGCCGCAGCCTAGGCAGGCGTGGTGTGCTGCCCTGATCAGCTGGGCATGCTTGTCTGGCGGCAACCCCGAGGGCATCTGGGCCGCCGTCTCGGTGAAGGTCGGGGCGCGGGTGGGGCCATTGTCGGACACGAAAGCTCCCTCCAGTCGGCCGTTGAAGAGTAGCAGGTCCACGTCGTGCTCGGTGCCGGCCACGTACTCCATGAGGGTCATGGCGTTGCCCCAGCCCAGGCCGATGCCCGGATAGTCCGTCTCCTCCCTCAGGTCGCCCCCGATGCGTTCAAGATGTGCCATGCTCTCCTCCAGGGAATTCACCTTCTTGACGCCCACCGCTCCCGCTCCATACTCCAGCTTCATTACAGCAGGGAACCTGACTGCCCCCTGACCATCCCGGCCGGCCATCTTCAGGTCCAGGAAGGTCTCCACGTGGAGACAGGGCACGGCGTAGGAGCTTGGGGAGGGGGATAAGAGAGGAGACAAGAAAGGGGAGGCAGCGGGGTAGGAGCGAGGGCAGGTGTTCTCGGTCTTATCCATGGAGCCATTGAAGAGAATGCCTCTGTCAAAGTCAGCCAAGGTTCTCAGGCAGTCGGTTTCCATGTCCATCCTTCTTCTCTTCCCGTTCTCAGGGTCAACCTTGCTATCCGCCTGACCAGCAGGTAGCCCAGCAGAGACTGGCTGAGTCCATGTGGACTTGAGCAGGCCCAGGAGATGCAGGTGGGTGCGGCTCTTCTCCTTGGCAATGCGTATAGCCTCGGGGGGTGCGCTTCTCAGCTGCAGCCTATCACACACAAGTGAGGTCAGGACCACGCAGTCATCCCAGAAGCACACACAACCATCGGGGCGAAGCCTGGTGGACGTCAGCCAATCACAGATGTGTATGCAGTGCTGGTCGTCGCGGCGATGGTCTGGGAGGTCGGGCAGGGGCAGGAAGTGATCAACCATTTTTGATGCAAAGTGGTTTGGATCACAGTCCACTAGGAGTATCTGGTTTAAAAGGGCAGCAAGCATGTCAATTATGCTGGAGGAATAAACTGAACTACAGTACAATGCTAAGCATTTTCCGTCAGAGGAAGGGCAGAGTTAAATGCACTTGTACAACTAGCTTGCCTGAGGACACACTTTATGTTGCAGGGCACACACTTAATTAACAATCACCTTAAGTTTGTAGAGTTTGGCTGCTTCCCAGATAAACCTCTTACTGCAGGCCCCAGCTCCAATCACAAGCACAGTCTTCCCCTTCATCAGGTAGCACTGGGAGCGAATGAGTGGAGTGAGGAGGAGAGTACCCTGGCATGCCTCCATCTCACTGTCAGATACTTCCATGTGTATCCCTCGCTCTGGGAAAGAGGAGTGAAGACAGAGGGAGGGGTGGAAGCCAAGGACAACTGGCCTGATGGTGGAGCCATCAGAGGTGAAGAGTAGGTCCACTCCTGTGACGGTATAGAGAGAGGGGCTATAGTGTAACTTTACATGTGGAAAAACGTTGATTAGTATTTGATAAGGATTTCACACCAATGGGCTACTGTATCAAAGAGGTCTGCCCGTGTTTGACATAATTCAGTCCTCCTACCTGACAATGTGGCTGCAGTTTCCACTTCAGTAGCAGTCGCAGATAGGCTAGCTAAATGTTATATGCGGGTGACATATTATGATATGCTACTCCCGAGTCCCCAGAATCTCCGGCAGCTATATAAAATGAACGGACTATTAATAGATCACTCCTGTAACTTCGTCTGTGGTCCATGCAGCTGTGGTCCCATGAACAAAGTCTTCTAATCTAATATGGCCTATATTTCTCTCTCTGATGAGGCAGGGGATTTTGAATTTTAAGTGGCAGTTTAAAAAAGGAAAGATTGCTAGTCAAAACTGATGTGTAGTAGTAGTAATAGTGCTTAGCCTCTGTATTCCTGAAGGAAATACCTTTAGGAGAAACAGGTGACACCTGCTAAAGAGCAGAAAGGACAGTTTTCCAGAACCGAACGGTATAGATCAGGAAGACCTCCCAGCAAGACTTCCCAGAGAACCAGCAGACACCACTGGAATATGACTCTGATATTTTGAACTCTGAGCCTTGACATTTAGCCTTTATCCTATTTTAATACTAGCGCTCGTTTCGGTATGCTTTCTCTCTTGTTGTTGTTGTTCTTAGCTCTATTCTATTTAAATCTTTCAAAAATGTTCTTATGTACCCCAGTTGCTATTGCATGTACATATTTGTGTTTTATTACACATACTGTATATATACATACATACCAACTATTTTGCCTGTTTTATTCTCCACCCATCGATCATCCATAGCAACACTACTATAACCGAAATCCAAGAAGGGGGATCCCCTCTTGAATGGCCCTTCTAAGGTTTCTCTCCTCCACATTGCATGTGGTGCTTTTTTCCTATTGCTAGGTTTTTTGTGAGTTTTTCCTTACCTTCGCTATACTCTAATGTTCTACTTGAAAGAAGGGAGGTGTGATGTGTAGTAATAGTGCTTAGCCTCTGGGGGTGCTGTTAAGTTACTAACCTGCTGAATGACCTGTAATGTGATAGAATGAGAACTACATAGTAGAGATACAAGTCAACACATGCAGAGCTCTCCATCTCAGTTTGTATGCATCTCATCTAATAATAATAATAATAATATATATCACAAAAACGAGTTTAGCATTGCAGATCAGGTCACCCGACGTCAGTGCATTCTCTGCAACATCCAATCATTTAGGGTTAGCGGTTTGGCTTTTAAAAATTGGAACGTTAACAAAACATAAAATAATTTTTTTTTGGATCTACTTTTTCTCCCATTTTCTATTTTTCTCCCATCCCAATTTCGTATCGTCCAATTCTACCCTCCCCTGTCTCGAACGTTGTTAGGCCATGCCTCCCACAAGCCGGCTGCAATGTGGACTAAGCCTTACATCACGTGTCCCCTCCGGTACTCGAGGAAGCAGCAGTCGCATCTTTTCACCTGCACAGCACGATCTCTCAGCGTCGGGGGTCTGCGTTTGGAGGGCACGCCGCCCCTGTCGCTTCCTGATTCTGCTGCGCAGGCGCACCAACCGACCTGTAGGAGTCGCTGTCCACAACATCCGATCCCCACCCATCAGCTTCCCACCCCCTAATACTGCCAATTGTATTTACGGTAGTATGAACGACCAGCCAAGCTGATAGCAATGCGGAGAGCTGGGCTCGAACCCAGCGTCTCCTGCATTGGTGGTGAGCGCCTTGCCCACTGCACCACCTAGCCGCCCTAACAAAACCTAAAATCCTTTGGTGAAACGCAATTTCCCCATTAACCCCACATGCATCATCAAGGACAGAATTCTAATAGGTCTAATAGGAGGACTGAATGACATTAAACATTGACATATTTAATACAATTGAGCTTCATCATAGATTTAGAAAATCAAGTTGTAAACATAATTATAATCTATCAGAAAGACTAAATCACAAACCTATCATGTCAGTTTGAGCTCCAAGTCCACCGCGGTTTTCAGCAGACATGCTAGACTCTGTCTCCATGACGACACGGAGGCAGGCCAGGGCGGTGTTGGTTGCCAGGCGACGAAGAGAGACAGCCAAAGTAGGGTCAGTGAGGCCGCACTCCGATAGGGTGGTCTCCAAGGACTGACACAGGGACTGGTTGTGACAGAGAGGGGTGTGAGATGCACCAACCCTACACACCAACTGAGAAATGGAAACAGGGGAGAGAGATAGAGATAAGAGTCCTATCACTTTGAATATTCTTTTTATATTCTCATGTTTGCTTCGTTTGTCTTTTCCAATCTGGAACACACCTTGTATAGAAGAGGGATGTTCTGAGGGGAACGAGTGACAATGGCACACACTCTGAAAGACAGGTCTGGGATCTGCGGCCTGCAATCTGGTAGAGGAAAGTTACTCATTCAAACTTTATGTTTGAATTGAAGATTTGCACCACCTCTTCTACCTCATCCTTGCATTTGACATTTAGTTTTTTGCATTTTGTACATTTTAGTTTTGTATTGTATATATTTTTTTACATATTTTTAATTCTTTTACTCTTTACTGCATGAAGCACAATTTCAGGAGGCTCATACAGAACCACGCATTTCACTATAATGTACATGTACCTTATAATGTGACAAATAAAACTAAACTTACACTTCTTTAAAAACTTTTTTTCTGAATAATGCAATCTCTCAAATGGTCAAGCGACAGGCTTTAATTCATTACACAGATATCAAGAGGAAACAGCCGCCTGCTCTGCGTAAATATTCTACTAACCTGCTGGATAACAAGAGTCTTAACATAAGGAGAAGATATCCGCACACTTATGCCAAATGCTATATTACACTGTACCAAACTGAGCTTCATCAGAGCACACAAGACAGAGATTTCGACCAGGAAATAGGCACGTGAATTCACCACTGTCACGGAAAGTAATCTCACTCAAGCCCTCACCCGTGTACTCGTCCCAGGTGCGGACCTCTACTCGAGCCCCTGGCTTCAGAGGAGGGCAGAAGGCCTCCAGGAGAACGGCCTCTCCGGGGAGCAGACAGGGCAGCAGTGGAGCCACTCTCTGCCAGACCTCCTCTGTGTTGGTCTTGGGAAGGTATACAGGGGTTGAGCGGGCCGCCGGGACCGCAAACCTCCCTCTACTGCACCTCAGAACCACCTTCATTGGACCAGAGCGAGGCAAAAAGAGTTCAGTATGACCACGACGTTGATTCGATGTCGCCGCATGTCACTACATTTGATTTGCAGCAGCAACAATTGTGTGTAATAACACGGGAATCAAAGGAAACGTACCTTGTCAGAGTGCCTCATGGCCTCTGACTGCAGAAAGGAATCCACCTTGTTTCTAATGGAGCACAGACCATCTTCCTCCCTCGCCCCCAGGTGCACTACCTCCACTCCGCCGGTCCTGCCCTGCTCCAGACCCTCCTGTCTGGGGGGCGCCAGCAGCGCCAGGGTCGGAGGGGTATGGATCTTCGCTTTCTGCAGCAGGACTCTGGTGGTCAGAAGGTCCCCCCAAAACCTCCCCAGTGATCCAGAACTTCCCATCGGGCACTCCACCCCGCGGCTCACCTCCTCCTGGGTGTAAGGCTCACATGACAGGAAGTAGGTGACCTTGCGGGGAGGGTTGAAACTGGAGAGGAGGGTGCGCCCCCCGAGGTCAAAGGTGACAGCCTTGTGGACCATGAGAGAGGAGGAGGAGTGCGACAGCCAGGCCGGAGAGAGGCACAGCAGGGCATCTCCTAGAGAGAGAGAGAGAGAGAGAGAGAGAGAGAGAGAGAGAGAGAGAGAGAGAGAGAGAGAGAGAGAGAGAGAGAGAGAGAGAGAGAGAGAGACAGAGACAGAGACAGAGACAGAGAGAGAAAACCTTTTTCCACCTGGCATTAAAATGGTAAATGGTGGATTTATATAGTGCTTTTATCCAAAGCGCTTTACAATTTTTGTTCCTCACATTTGACCCATTCACTCACACATTCACACACCGATGGCGGAGGCGACCACGCAAGGTGCCAACCTGCTCATCAGGAGCAGTTAGGCGTTAAGTGTCTTGCTCAAGGACACTTCAACACGCTGCCTGGGAGGAGCGGGAATCTAAACGGGAACCTTCCGCCGCTCATGAGAACTGCTCTGGTCCTGGTCATCCTTCTATTGCTCGGAAATACAATTTCGGATCTTTCCGATGTTCTGCGAGAGTGGCTTTATTATCTGCATCATGTTTACCATATCTTTATTATCTGCATCATGTTTACCATATCTTTATTATCTGCATCATGTTTACCATATCTTTATTATCTGCATCATGTTTACCATATCTTATTATCTGCATCATGTTTACCATATCTTTATCATCTGCATCATGTTTACCATATCTTTATTATCTGCATCATGTTTACCATATCTTTATTATCCGCATCATGTTTACCATGTCTTTATTATCTGCATCATGTTTACCATATCTTTATTATCTGCATCATGTTTACCATATCTTTATTATCTGCATCATGTTTACCATATCTTTATTATCTGCATCATGTTTTACCATATCTTTATTATCTGCATCATGTTTACCATATCTTTATTATCCGCATCATGTTTACCATGTCTTTATTATCTGCATCATGTTTTACCATATCTTTATTATCTGCATCATGTTTACCATATCTTTATTATCTGCATCATGTTTACCATATCTTTATTATCTGCATCATGTTTACCATATCTTTATTATCTGCATCATGTTTACCATGTCTTTATTATCTGCATCATGTTTACCATATCTTTATTATCTGCATCATGTTTACCATATCTTTATTATCTGCATCATGTTTACCATATCTTTATTATCTGCATCATGTTTACCATATCTTTATTATCTGCATCATGTTTACCATATCTTTATTATCTGCATCATGTTTACCATATCTTTATTATCTGCATCATGTTTACCATATCTTTATTATCCGCATCATGTTTACCATATCTTTATTATCTGCATCATGTTTACCATATCTTTATTATCCGCATCATGTTTACCATATCTTATTATCTGCATCATGTTTACCATATCTTTATTATCCGCATCATGTTTACCATATCCTCCTAGCTTTGCACAAGTCAAGGAAACTATAAAAGAAGGAAGGGTCATCACGTCAGAATACCAGCGTTCTATGTCGGCCGAACTGAAAGGTTTAACACTCGGCACCAATCTGCGTCCACGCGCTACACAGTGACGTGATGACCCTTCCTTCTTTTATAGTTTCCTTGGCACAAGTCAGTTTCACTAATGACGTGAATGACGTGTGTCGAGTCCTCAGTGAGGACATTGCCTCCCGTTAATTTTCCCGCCTGTCTTCCCTCCTCCTATATCCAGCCTCTTTGGATCCGATCACAGGGGGGGCGGGGGGTCACTCGAGACGCCTGTGGAGCCACATTCTAATGCCACGTGTGAACCGACGCACTGGGCGAGCAGAGCACCCCAGATCAGATCTTAATGCCACGTGTGAACCGACGCACTGGGCGAGCAGAGCACCCCAGATCAGATCTTAATGCCACGTGTGAACCGACGCACTGGGCGAGCAGAGCACCCAGATCAGATCTTAATGCCACATGTGAACCGACGCACTGGGTGAGCAGAGCACCCCAGATCAGATCTTAATGCCACATGTGAACCGACGCACTGGGCGAGCAGAGCACCCCAGATCAGATCTTAATGCCACATGTGAACCGACGCACTGGGTGAGCAGAGCACCCCAGATCAGATCTTAATGCCACGTGTGAACCGACGCACTGGGTGAGCAGAGCACCCCAGATCAGATCTTAATGCCACATGTGAACCGACGCACTGGGCGAGCAGAGCACCCCAGATCAGATCTTAATGCCGGGTGGAAACGGGGAGACATTCTTGACCTGGTTCGCTTAGGTCATGTAAAGTTCAGCAGGGAATGGAATGCAAGTGTTCTTGGCACTAGATTGACGCACTACTGTAGACTCCTGTAAAATAGAAAGACTGACTGAGGCCACTGTGGGCCACACCATAGGCAACTTTAGAGGGGGGGCATTTGCCACCCCTGATGGACCAGCCCAGCTCTGCTCTCCACTCAGATTTTTTTTTATGAGACTAATTAACTAAATTATTAAATAAATGTAATTGTGGTTTGTACCAGTTTGTGTTTTGCCATCATTATAAAAGTTTGTTCATTATTTAAACTACCTTTAAAAAATATATATATTCGCGGCTGAGTGGCGCAGTGGGCAAGGCGCTCGCCACTAACGCAGGAGACGCTGGTATCGAGCCCAGCTCTCGGCGTTGCTACCGGCTTGGCCGGCCGTCATACTAACACAATTGGCAGTGTTAGAGGGTGGGAAAGCCGGTGGGTGGGGATTGGACGTTGTGGACAGCGACTCCTACAGGTCGGTTGGGTGACGCCGGTGCGGCGGGAACAGGAAGTAGCGGGGGCAGCGTGAGCCTCCCACGCGTTACTCCTCGCCACTGAGAGTTCAAGCTGCTGCGGTGAAAAGATGCGACAGCTGCCTCCTCGTGTACCGGAGGGGACACGTGATGCAAGGCTTCTATCCTCACTACAGCCGACCAGTGGGAGGCATAGTCTAGCAACGTTCAAGACAGGGGAGGGAAGAATTGGATAATACGAAATTGGGATGGGAGAAAAATTGAAAAGAAGGAGAAAAAGTGGATAAAAAAATATATATATATTCATAATCTGCCAATTGCAATAGAATCAGCGTGGCACCGGCGCACACTGACTCGTCCTCGACTTTCTGGCGCCAAGTCAATCTGTATACTGCGAAGATACAGCTGCTGCACAATGGGACCTAACAAAACAATTTACCATTTCTTTATTAAATAAAACAAAACGGGCAATGATAACTAGCAGCAGCGCTATCGCCATCAGTGAGGAAGCTAGCACCAGCAGCGCTAACGCCATCAGTGAGGAAGCTAGCACCAGGAGCGCTAACGCCATCGGTGAGGAAGCTAGCACTAGCAGCAGCGCTATCGCCATCAGTGAGGAAGCTAGCACCAGCAGCAGCGCTATCGCCATCAGTGAGGAAGCTAGCACCAGCAGCGCTAACGCCATCGGTGAGGAAGCTAGCACTAGCGGTATCGCCATCGACGTGATGGTGAGGAAGCTAGCACCAGCAGCGCTAATGCCATCGGTGAGGAAGCTAGCACTAGCGGTATCGCCATCGACGTGATGGTGAGGAAGCTAGCACCAGCAGCGCTAACGCCATCGGTGAGGAAGCTAGCACTAGCAGCAGCGCTATCACCATCGGTGAGGAAGCTAGCACCAGCAGCGCCATCGTCGCCACCGGTGAGGAAATGCAACTACTAGCAAGCTCCACTCCTGTCTCACCTGTTAAGGCTGAGCCACGTGAAGCCAACGAAAGAGACCCTTGCCATGGTCCGGATAAAACCATGCAGAATCTGGCATGGGGTCCATATGGCAGGGTAGTGAGCTGGATGACCTAGAGGTGGTGGCTGAGAGGAGGATGAGGAAAAAGCTAGAAGCCATCCTGGAGAACCCCTCTCACCCGCTCTAGGAGGAGCTAGCCAAAATGAAGAGCACGTTCAGCCTAAGACTCATCCCCCCCCCCCCCCCCCCGACACACCACAAACCGCCTGTCTCGAGTCCCCAGTGTTTGAGTCCGAGTCACCAAAGAAGAGCCCGAGTCGAGTCCTAGTCGAGTCTCCATTACCCTAGTCCGAGTCCAAGTCATCAATGTTGAGTCTGAGCTGTCATACAAATAAAAAAAAGTCTACATTCATTTAACATAAATGAGTATGACACAGCGGTCACACACTAGCCATCAATATCTTATGCCAAATGATTAGGGGATATAACAAAACAAAACAACTGTATTTATCAATTAACACGTCCGAGTCCTCATTTGCACCTTCCAAGTCCGAGTCATCAGTGCTCAAGTCCAAGTCGAGTCACGAGTCCTGAAAATCAGAGGACTCGGACTCAAGTCAGAGTCCTGGGCCCTCATTCATCAACGTGTTCTACGCACAGATCTGTGCTTACCCTGTGCGTACGATCATTTCTAAGCAAAGAGTGGGATTCATCAATTTCGATTTGAACTTGACTCCGTGCTTACATCTACGCACAGGTCAGACCAGGCGTACCTGGCGCCCAGTGGTAGAATATATTATTACAACAAGGAAATGAGCTTCTGTGCATAATAACACTGGCATGTTCTGTACGAACCGTAGTTCATTATAGTTCATTGTAAAATAGCAACAGTAGTGTAATTATGGTCAAAACCCTATAAATAGCATTTGGAATAATAGATCTTTCTCTCAGAATGAATGCAGCATGGTTTATATAGCGGTATCGGAATATACGGGGTGTAGGCTACTGACTGACTGCGCTCCGCGTAGCTTGATTGATTGATTGATTGATTGAAAAGTTTATTAACAGATTGCAGAATGGGTACAGTACAGTACAGCTCAGTACATACAATTGTTAATTGGGGATGCAGACCAGAGAAAGACTTTCGTATTGTTTACATCAGGGTCCCCCATTTTCAATTCATCATAAATCATAAAGCTCAACTCGTTATTATTTTGCGCAGACCGCAGAAACACGGGAACGTTTTGATTATATTTAAAAGGCTTTACGTTAAACGAAACAAGTGGAATTTCGAAGCTGTAAGCAGAATACAAGTCATATGAATATAGTGTTCTTCCACCTTTTTACTGTATAAGAAAGAATAGAAAACGCATTGCAATGACACCAGATAGTGGACAGACTATGTATATGATGGGATTCAAGTTCGCGTTTTTGTTGATCATAGGCATGCTGTCAGAGTATGATATCAGAACATTTGTCGTCACAGATCATGTCCTAATAGAACATAGGCTATGGCATGGATCGTGATATTGTGTGGACTGTTACTGTACCGGTACCACCCATTGTGACAACAGCCTTGTGAGTCCCGCACACAAACATGATGGAATTCAAGTTCATGTATTGAAAGGCAGGCTACATCATACATGCAGTGAGATTCATTGCTACCCAATACTGACATCAAAATAGATTGTAGTATGCCTCTAGAAGTCATATGCAGCAGGTAGAAAATTGACGGGAGATCCATCGCGATTTGGAATAAAATTGAGGAGAACTTTAATCCCTGGGTATTAATCAAACAACACGGGAAAAGGCAGTCATATTCCAGCGCGGTATTTATTAGTGTTAATAGATATCATATCCGACATCACCGTAAGTGTACACGTCTGTCAGCCTGTCTCATGACACGCTTCCCTCGGCTTAGTCCATTTTTCCACATTTCATGGGTGTATTCCATTACCGTATATGGTTAATCGGGGCGTTTCTGGTATGCAAATACGTGAAAGCGTGCACGAGCCGCGGTGCAGAGCCAAGGTGGGATTCATCATGACAGGTGTGCGTAGAGCCTGCGTACGCACGTGTGATGAATCCCGACTTCCCTGTGCGTACACTGGTTCTACATTCCGTGCTTACGTGTGGAAATAGAACATGTTCTACGCACACATTGATGAATGAGGGCCCTGGACCCGAGTAGCTACTACAACACTGGCTGCAGAAAAATGTCAGGAATTCTGGCCAAAGACAGTGCAGGCCTTGGGAATAGATCACATGGACCTGAACGTACAGTAGGCCTGTCCCATGATGTGTATGGCCTCAAGTCAAGTGAAACCTATTTGTTTAGAATTGCCACAGTCACCCTATTTTGGGTGACAAGCTGCTTAATTCAGCAAAGTAGCGCTGGTCTATAACAAGTGTTATTAGTCATAACAGAGCTACATGAGGAGGCCAGCAGAATGAACACAGTGTTTATATATAAATAGAGTGCAGTACAGTGACATTTGCATTTAAATGTCGCACAGCTAAACTTTAATCCACCACACAAACATTTCAGGCAAAAATTAGACATAGGAATATGGTTTCTTTTTTTTTTGGGTTTGAATGGTTTGACAACGACATCTCACTAATATGTTTACAACTTACAATATCGCTCAATATTGTGGCAAATGAAACGGATGCTGCCAAATGCTAGGTAGGAGGAGTGTTTGTTTATCTTATGTGTGATCAATATACTAAGGCGGTGTATATTGATCAATATACTAAGGCTCTTTGCACTGCTGCGGTCAAGCAAGCGCTACCGGAGTCTCATGGCCAGTACAGAGAGACTCAAAAGGAGCTTCTATCCCCAGGCCATCAGGATGCTCAATGTGGACTCTATGCAACACTAACCCATTCATTCTACATTCATTGCACACACATCCACATGCACACACTCACTTTAAACATTCACCTTCAACATTCACTTTAGACACTTTGAACACTTTTTAACACTACACCATTTTCTATTTATTACTAAAAGATTTGCACTACCTCTCTACCTAATTTTTGCATTTTGTACTTTAGTTTTGTACATTGTATATTTTATAGTGTTTGGTCTTTATAATTTTTTGTACTGTATGAAGCACAATTGTAGGAGGCTCATACGGAACCAAGCATTTCACTGTAATGTACCTTATATGTGACAAATAAAACAAAACTTGAACTTGAAGATGAGGGATGCACCGATATTGCTAGTGTAATATACAAATTGACTCGATCTGAATTCCTACAGCTTACTGTCATGGCTCATTTGAATATTCCACAACACTATCTTATTCGGATATCGGACCGATAACCGGTTAAAATAGGGCATCGTTATTGGGAGAATTTCCCCCGGCATTAAAAACCTGATACCAAGAGATCTAACGTGTCCGAAATCATGCACCTTTTTGCATTTTTGACACATAGAAAGATGTTAGTCGTCTCTAATGGATTATATCTTAATCAACTGACCCCAATCTAATTATATACTGCTCTGTCAAACTAATGGATCGGGGTGGTACTTTGGTATTGAATGATACTTTTGCACGTCATTTTGCACACATGATGGGTATCATCAGTGGAAAGATAAATGGATTATATCTTAATAATATTTGTCAACTGACCTCAATCTAATTATATACCGTCAATCCTATACTGCTCTGTCAAACTAATGGATCGGGGTGGTACTTTGGTATCAGACAAATGCCTTTGCACGACATTTTGCACACAGGATGGGTGTCATCAGTGTGGAAAGAGCTGGCCGTAAATGAAGTCATAATATATAGTTACTGCATTCTGGTTTTCCTCACCTTGGCTCCTCTGTCCAGCCTCCAGCAGGAGAGACAGGTAGGGGAGGGGGGACCCCAAAACGCAGATGCACAGCTCCGAGTGCTTCACGTCTGGAGGGGGAGGACAATCGTCAGTGATGAAGTGTTCATTGCATCCAAAACAAGTGGTTCAAAAGTCTTACAAAAACTCATCACCAGGGAGGGCAGTGAGATAAAAACCTTTATTGTCCTGGAGGGCAGCCGTCTATAAGCATCTATATACAGTATATGTCTGTGAGGGGAATTAGGCTGATAGGTGACAGGTACGTACCCATAACAAGAGGTGGGTATTCTCTGCATACCTGTGCATAACGTCCACTGAGGATGGCAAAGGTTTGGTACCTGTGCATAGCATAGCCATATTACTGCTCCAGTGGAGTCTATAGCACTTGGCCTTACCCTGAGACAGGTCCTGTGTCTCAGGCAGGTTGAGTTCCCAGAGAGCTTCCTGCAGGGTCTGGTACAGCGCCCCCTCTGGGTTGGAGGCGGGCCCTGCCTTCAGATCCTCGCTTCCAACAGACCGCCACGGTGAAGAGGGCAGCCTGGGGTGGGCGACACCCAAGCTCTGAAGGGAGCTGAGAGAGAGCTGCAGTGTGTGTGTGTGTGTGTGTGTGTGTGTGTGTGTGTGTGTGTGTGTGTGTTGGAAAAAGGTACAGGATTAAGCAAAAACTCTAGAATGTACCTAAATCAACAAGGCTCAGGACCCCCATGGACACCCCCCACTGTGTTACATTAACGCAACCTTACTGGACTATATATTTGTATATACACTAAAAATTCTTCATACTGGTTCATACTTCACTGTTCATCTACATAAGGGGAATAAACACACACACACATAGTTGTGCATCTACATAAGGGGAAGAAATACACACACATAGTTGTGTAATGTGTATCCATCTCCTAATCTCATTTTCTTTTCCTGACACACGCACAGCTCCACATGTCTATGGAAACGCAATCCATCTTCAATCAGACTTACAGTGTAAACACATGGACACACATACACTCAATCATTTGTCTGTGACATTCAGGACACCTCTGCTCAGGCGACCACACTGGTGGTATGCAACCTTTCAATGGGAATCGAGATTAGATTTGACTTGGAGATCCTCTCTAGACTACAAGCTATATTTGACTTGTGTTTTTACTATACCGCCGCTCATTCATAATATTATTTTTATTTTGTATTATTATTTTTATAACTCATCCCTCCTTTGCCCGTTTTCTCTCCGCCTATATGTAGTTTGTTTTCTCCTACTGCTTTTTTTCCATTAAGAAAGGGCCACAACTCTAAAAAGGTAGAGTATGTGTAATCCAATAAATATTAAAACAGTATAAGGCATAGCGTCTATTAATAGTCACTGGCATTAGGCAGCACCTTTTGCTCACACTTATTATTTATATATATATACAGTATATATATACAGTATATATATATACAGTATATATATATATACAGTATATATATACAGTATATATATACAGTATATATATATATATATATATATATATACAGTATATATATACAGTATATATATATATATATATATATATATATATATATATATATATATATATATATATATATATATATATATATATATATATATGTAATTAACACAAAAGTGTTGCACTTAAGCCACACAGGCATTTAGACCCCATTTCACACCACAGAAGCTGACGTTTACAGATGACACACGTGTATCATTTTAACCTATAATTTACATTGTGTGACACTACAGTATTCGTTTCTGCTCAGTTTAGGATTTGCACTACAGTATTAGTTGTAATATATAAATAAATATAATATATTTAGAAACCAATTCCATTGTACAGCGAGTGTGGAGATGTTTGTAAAGACAAGGACAGTTATTCAGGAAATTAGAAATAGAAATAGTTAATCATTGAAAGAAAATTCTACATTTACTATCCAACTACCAATCATCTGCTATTTACTGTTCTTATTGAATATTCACCTTTATGAAGTGAAATCGATGTACATGCAAAAGGAGAAACTAATGAAATTATGAAAAGCCCAATACACAATCCAGACAGTATTCTAATATAAGTATACAAATAATCAAAGAGTATACATTGCATCTAGAAGTAATCAACACACAGATATCTTGTAAATATATCAATAATATGAAAAACCATAACATCAAATTATAACCAGCAGTAAGAATAATGAATACTCTTAATGACCTCACCATGGTGGCTGCAGTGGACAAGCAGTAGCCTGGAACTGACAGCAAGAGGAGGGAAGCTTTGAGTAATGGGGGAGGGAGGGAGAGGTGAGGGGAGGAGGGAGGGAGCGAGATCAGGCTAGAGGTGAGAGGAGGGCTGGGAAGGGGTGTAGTGCAGTAAGCAGGAAGGAGTGTAGTAAGCAGGCGGGCAAGTGACAGACAAGGATTCTACACTAAACCATGTCCTTTAAAAGAACACACCAACGTTTTGGGAAATTATCTTATCGTCTTCTCCAGAGAGAGACCAGAAGATAGATACCAGTTTCTAGCCCTCCTCGTCAACAATGTCGTCGAAGGGTTATGGTTAGGGTTCATACTGTAACAAAACAAATTTAGTTATTGTGTGTGTGTGTGTGGGGGGGGGGGGGGGGCACTGTAAAAAGCACTTAAACATACAAAAAAATTATCTTCGCTCTGGGTCCACTGTGGAGTAAGTTTCAGCCTTTATTTCAGGGCTTGTACAGACAGGAGTGTGGCCCCATTACTTCACATTAGTTTTGTGGTCAGGTGGGCATCCACTATGAGGAACAGCATGGACTGTGCTGCGAAAGGACTACCGGTCGATAACTTTATTGGTAAATAGGAAATAGGGCTAGGGGCTCCAAAATTCTTTTGGGGTGGAGTGTTCCTTTCTAGAATTATAAGAAGAGGATGGGTTATGGGCCCCAATATTTCTCATGGAAGTTATTCAGTAGTACCAAGAGACAATTCTGCTTCTTGCAGTGTTGATTTAAGTCATTTCCCAATGTTTATATGACAAGACTGACAAATTATCTTCTTTATTTTGTATCCACTTTTTCTCCTTATTTTTCAATTTTTCTCCCATCCCAATTTCGCTGTTTCCAATTCTCCCCTCACCTGTCTTGAACGTTGCTCGCATATGCCCCCCACAGGTCGGTCGTAGGGAGGATAGAAGCCTTGCATCACGTGTCCCCTCCGGTACACGAGGAGGCAGCCTGTCACATCTTTTCACCTGCCAGCGCGGACTCTCATTGGCGAGGTGTAACGTGTGGGAGGCTCACACTACCCCCGCTATTTCCTGTCTCTGCTGTGCAGGCGTCCCCCAACCGACCTGTAGGAGTCGCTGTCCACAACGTCCAGATTACCACCCATCGACTTCCACCCGCTGACTCTGCCAATTGAGCCAGTATGACGGCCGGCCCAAGCCGGAGGCAACACAGACAGCCGGATTTGAACCCGGTGTCTCATGCGTTGGTGACGAGCGCAATGTCCGCTGCGCCACCCAGCCGCCCACCAATTATCTTTTTATAATTAGATTAAGATTCAAATTTATTGTCATCATACAGAACAAGTATAGTACAATGAAAATAAGTTGTCATCTAACCGGAGTGCAAGGTACAGTAACAGTAAAGTGCATAACAATATACAGTGTAACAGGTGATAATATGGGATATATAACAAAGCTACTGAGTACATGTGCTAATCAAATGTTTGTACCGAATTATGTACAGTGATACAAGTATAAATACATTAATGGTAGTAAGCCATAGAGTAGGTATGGGATATATACAGATAATGTATATACAGTGTGTGTACAGTGCACAGAGTGGCTATGTATACAGGTATGTAAACAGAAATATATGCACATATATTCATATACAGTACATATAGATACATGTATATACAGTGTTATTGTACATGGCTATCATACAGTGTTATATGGGTAGACTATAGTTTACGGTAGGTAGTTATGATTAGAGTGTATGGCAGTTTTAGGCAGTAGATAGGTATAATTGATTGATTGATAGAAAACTTTATTAACAGATTGCAGAATGGGTACAATACAGTACGGCTCAATACAAACAATTGTTAAGGGGATGCAGACCAGAAAAAGACGTTCGTCTTGTTTACATCAGGGTCCCCCATTTTCAATTCATCAAGACATTTATGACATACATGACATACAGATATACAGTACTGTTTCATCAAGACATTTATGACATGCAAGACATACAAATATACAGTACTGAGAAAGAGATCATAAAGAAATAAAATATACATTAGAAGGGGAAGAAACTGTACATTGGAGGGGTTTGGGTGGGTGGGTGGTTTGGACATTTACCGGGGCCAGTTTCTAATTGCAGCCACCCGTAGGTGCTCTGGTTTTGAAGGAGGGTAGGGATTCACATTATTTTACGGCTGTAAAATCCACATTGTTGTGGCATAATTGCGAAACGTGTTTAGTCCCTTGTTTGCATGAGTATTATGCAACAGAGTTCAGAGTTCATACGGTATGGGAAACAGAGCCTACAGTATAAACAATGGAGTTCAGAGCTTTATACGGTATGGAGACACATCAACAGTCTAATTGATCATCTCTGACCTGAATCTGAGAGATTATGTACATTTGTTGCATGTCCAAACAATGAAACCAGATCCTGTGGACTGAGATGGACAATCACTTCTGTTGAACTCTTTATTTTTTTATTTGTATTGCTACTGCTACTACCACTACAACATAAGACTACACTGATTGCACTGTGTGCAGTAATACTATTCTGCTTTCCTTTAAACTGTGGATACCAAACAGAGAAGGTAAAGACGACTTTAAACTGTTAAACAGTAATCCCGAGATATTTTATTGCACTGTAAAAAAAAACTGTGATTCTATGTCTGCACTTTATGTGCTAATTTCATGTCTATTCTATTCTACTACTTATTGCACTGCACTATTTCTTTTAGTTTTTTTTCTGTTTCTGATTTTCTCTGATTTTTCTCCCCGTCCCAATTAGTCGTTGTGCCAATTCCCCCCCCCCCCCCTACCTGGCTGCTGTATGCATGTTCTCCTACGAGTCGGTACAAGGGCGTCCCGAGTCGATCGCACGCTTCCTCCGAGACGTGCGCCGACAGCCAGTGACGTCTTTTCACTTGGCAGCGAGGACTCTCATTGGTGAAGTGTAACGCGTTGGAGGGCACGCTATCTCCACCAAGTCCTGCCCCGCATAGCCTCGAGACCTGACCTGTAGGCGTTGCTGTCCACAACGCCAGATTCCCACCCCCTAATATTGCCAATTGTATTAGTGTGAACGGCCAGCCAAGCTGGTGGCAATGCCGAGAGCTGGGCTCGAACCCAGCATCTCCTGCATTGGTGACGAGCGCAATCTCCGCTACGCCACCTGACCGCCCACACTGCACTATTTTACTCTGTCTATTCTATCTTACTCTTTTTATTATTGTCTATTTTTTAAAACTGAATCATGAGATCCTAATGTGAAAAACTGTGATTTTATGTCTGTCTTTTTTCTGTTGTGAAGCACTTTGAGCTGCAGTTTCTGTATGAAAGGTGCTATACAAATAAAGTTGTATTATTATTATTATTATTATTTCCAGGAATCGGTTGTAACTTGTACAGTCTGTGCTTCCTCTCTTGGCCGGTGAAACAACTTAATGGATTTACAGTACGGATCAGCTGTGTCTGTCTATCAAACTCTATTTCAGTCTGTTTGGGGGAAGCAGTGGCCTAAAGGTTAAGGAAGTGGGCTTGTGCAAAGCACTCGACTACCAAACTCCAATGGAAGAGGCCAACCGTGTCAGACTGTAGTCCTACTGGGCAGCTCCCAGGTGTGAATGTGTGGAGTGTGAAGCAGGGACTTGCTGAAAAAGAGCATCCGTGCTCAGCGAACCGACCCTGGGTTAATAAAGAACGACCCTGGGTTAATAAAGAACCTACCCTGGGTTAATAAAGAACTGACCCTGGGTTAATAAAGAACCTACCCTGGGTTAATAAAGAACCTACCCTGGGTTAATAAAGAACCTACCCTGGGTTAATAAAGAACCGACCGTGGGTTAATAAAGAACCGACCGTGGGTTAATAAAGAACCGACCCTGGGTTAATAAAGAACCGACCCTGGGTTAATAAAGAACCTACCCTAGGTTAATAAAGAACGGACCCTGGGTTAATAAAGAACAGACCCTAGTGGGTTAATAAAGAACCGACCCTGGGTTAACAAAGAACCGACTGTGGGTTAATAAAGAACCTACCCTGGGTTAATAAAGAACCTACCCTGGGTTAATAAAGAACCGACTGTGGGTTAATAAAGAACCGACCGTGGGTTAATAAAGAACCGACCCTGGGTTAATAAAGAACCGACCCTAGGTTAATAAAGAACCGACCCTGGGTTAATAAAGAACCGACTGTGGGTTAATAAAGAACCGACCCTGGGTTAATAAAGAACCGACCCTAGGTTAATAAAGAACCGACCCTGGGTTAATAAAGAACCGACCCTAGGTTAATAAAGAACCGACCCTGGGTTAATAAAGAACCGACCGTGGGGTAATAAAGAACCGACCCTGGGTTAATAAAGAACCTACCCTGGGTTAATAAAGAACCGACTGTGGGTTAATAAAGAACCGACCGTGGGTTAATAAAGAACGGACCCTGGGTTAATAAAGAACCGACGTGGGTTAATAAAGAACCGACCCTGGGTTAATAAAGAACCTACCCTGGGTTAATAAAGAACCGACCCTGGGTTAATAAAGAACCTACCCTGGGTTAATAAAGAACCGACCCTGGGTTAATAAAGAACCTACCCTGGGTTAATAAAGAACCGACCCTGGGTTAATAAAGAACCTACCCTGGGTTAATAAAGAACCGACCCTGGGTTAATAAAGAACCTACCCTGGGTTAATAAAGAACCGACCCTGGGTTAATAAAGAACCTACTGTACCCTGGGTTAATAAAGAACCTACCCTGGGTTAATAAAGAACCGACCCTGGGTTAATAAAGAACCGACCCTGGGTTAATAAAGAACCTACCCTGGGTTAATAAAGAACCTACCCTGGGTTAATAAAGAACCGACCCTGGGTTAATAAAGAACCTACCCTGCAAATTAACATCCTCACATGCAGGAGTTATTTAGCACTGGGAGGCAATGCTATTTCTTACAGTGCGATTTGTCTCCCAGTGATAACAGGGGAAGTCATTTTCCAACCTTTTTATGATGACAATGGCATAGATAGACTTGGGTCCAAGCTGGGTCCCTAGCAATACAATTCCACTGAAACCATCTATAGATGGTATATTTTGTAATGGATAGTGTCCTGCTCCGTCCCTCGTGGATTTACACTATATCACACATTTCAGCAGCACCTCTGCTCCTGGTTGTTTGAGCGCAGACTTTTTACGCACCATGAAAGATTTTAACATTTATTGTCAACATAAATAAAGAACCTACCCTGGGTTAATAAAGAACCAACCGTGGGTTAATAAAGAACCGACCCTGGGTTAATAAAGAACCGACCCTGGGTTAATAAAGAACCTACCCTAGGTTAATAAAGAACGGACCCTGGGTTAATAAAGAACCTACCCTAGGTTAATAAAGAACGGACCCTGGGTTAATAAAGAACAGACCCTAGTGGGTTAAAAGAACCAACCCTGGGTTAATAAAGAACAGACCCTAAAGAACCGACCCTGGGTTAATAAAGAACCGACTGTGGGTTAATAAAGAACCTACCCTGGGTTAATAAAGAACCTACCCTGGGTTAATAAAGAACCGACTGTGGATTAATAAAGAACCGACCGTGGGTTAATAAAGAACCAACCCTGGGTTAATAAAGAACCTACCCTGGGTTAATAAAGAACCGACCCTGGGTTAATAAAGACCCACCTTACCCGCTGACACAGCCAATTGTGTCAGTATGGACGACCGACCAAGCCGGAGGTACCGCGGCAGCTGGATTCGATCCCACTGTATATATGCGGTGGTAGGCAGACGCTTAGTCTGCTGCGCTACCCGGCCGCCCCCTCATTCATTTATTGAAGCTCAAAATGTATTCCTGAGCAGGCTGAGCCTATAAAATGCTTTTTTAAATCCCTCAGTCCGAGCAGTTCTGTCATTTCCATTTGGTAATGTACAGCATCAGTCAGATCAAACACACGTCAGACCTGCGGAAAGTTACCTGTAAAGTTGTGTATCACGTCGATGAGTGCCATCTTTGCTTACTTACAAATGGGACCTTGAAAACAACCACAATCCAAAATTCTTAACAGCCAATCACCGTTGGCCATTAAATTACGCTCATTAACACAACCACAATCAATTGTCTGAACAATGAATCACTATTGGCCACTAGATGGAGCTCCATTTAAAACTGAAGTTTCCTCTCTTAGGATATAATCACTTGGAAGGTACAGTATGAAATGTCATAACATCAATGTCCCCAGATGTCTGTAGTAGGCTATAGATAGTTTCACTGGCATCAGATCCTCCTTGTATCCCTCGCAGGAATGAGTTATAGGCTCTGTGCTGGCAAGGCTCTCATCCTACCTTGACGACCGCTCCTACCAAGTATCATGGAGAGGCACCCCTGCCCCCTACAGACGGGTGTCCCACAGGGCTTGGTCCTTGGACCCCTCCTCTTCTCTCTCTACACCAAATCTCTTAGTAACATTATCATGTCTCATGCCTTCTCATGTCACTGCTATGCAGATGACACTCAACTCTTACTCTCCTTTCCTCCCTCAAATACCCAAGTCTCTGAGCGGATCTCGGACAGTCTGTCTGACATTTCCGCCAGTGGATGACGACCAATCACCTCAAACTGAACCTAAGCAAAACTGAGCTACTTCACCCACTGGTTGAATCCTCCCCGCTGACCGACCTCTTGATCACAGTGGAGCATGTGGCTCCGTCCCCGACCGCCAAAAACCGAGGTGTAGTCCTTGACGACCGGCTTAACTTAACTCGCCTACTACACTGCACTGCTAGCTGGTTTACCGGCTACCGCCACCAAACCCCTTCAACTCATACAGAATGCAGTGGCCCGCCTGATCTCCAATCTACCAAAGTCAGCTCACTTCTCAGAGAGCTGCACTGGCTTCCCATCGCCCCACAAATCCGCTTCAAGGTCCTTGACCTGGCATACCGTGCAGTGAGGGGAACGGCTCCCTCCTACCTCCGGTCAATGGTCTCAAACTACACACCTTCAAGACCCCTACTTTCCGCCTCTTCTGGCTGCCTCAGACCCACTCAGGGCCGGACTGGGGAAATAATTCATACCGGGAGATATAGCGCGAAATATAGCCCCAATCAGGCCACTTTTTAAGCGGGGGGTCTGGGGGTCCCCCACCCGGAAGATTTTAGTTACAAAGACTTAATTTCCTGCATTCTGGTGAATTTTAGTGCATGTGAATCACAAACTAATGAGCCAACAATTGCTTAGTACAATGTACTGTTATGAACCTCAAATAAAACTGTTGTGGCACTAGCAATGGTACTCTCTCCACCTTCAAAAAGAAAAAAGCAAGAGCACAACATATTTTTCTATTTACTATTATAATACAGTTAACCACTCTCTCCACCTATTCAAACAAGTCAAGAGCACAATACCATATTCACTTTACTGATGCACTACCCATCAACAGTTAAAATAGCACTTTACACAAATATTAAATAACAGACCTTTCATTACAATACTATAATAACAGTAGCCACTGCCAGAATAGTGACACATGTATCACGTGTGGTGAGCACACGCATGCATGCACAACGAAGACAGAAGATTGCGTTGTCTCAATCATTTGAACTATAAAATTAGCTCAAAGTATGAGCTCACTGACTGAAATTTCCAACAAAAAGCATCAATTGTCAAATAATATTGATCACATTAACTAGACTAGATGTTTTTGAGGAAATTAGAAAGGGAACAACAACTTAACCCTTGTGTCTGATCAGATTCTTATTTGTTTGATAACTTTGCAGTGATTATGTTTGTAGCCAATGTGGCAAAGGTGTGTAATCGTTGAATTATCTTGGAATTATTTTGACTCTCTCTTTCATAAATTGTTTATTCAACTTCAGCCCCAATCATAACCACCACATATTGTTTTTTGTAATGTCAGATTTAACAACTCCTTTTGAGAGTGTGCCATCTGCCATTCCATTCGCCGCCTCCACTGTCAATCAGTTGTATCGCCTGGTCCCGCCTCCACCAATCACAAGCGGCAGCACGGCTCCATTGTGTGTGTGTGTGTCCGCGTGAGGGAGAGAGAGTCAGATAGTTCTCCAACTCTGTCGCAGACAGTGAAATCCTGGTTGTTCCCCACCCACCTGGTTATCTAAAAACTATCGCGCCGCGCCGCCGCCACAACTAGAAACAATGGCCTGGCAAAAAATAAATAAAAAATTATAATAAAAAAAATATATAATATTTTTTTTTTAATATAATTTTTTTTTTTTATCTGTGCAGGCCAGGCCACCGGGAAAACTCCCGGTGCTCCCGATGGCCAGTCCGGGCCTGGACCCACTCCTATCCGAGCTCCTGGGGGGGGTCATCAAAGCAAAGCAGGCTATTCTCGGTCCTCGCTCCACGATGGTGGAACGAACTTCCCACCAGTCAGGACAGCTGAAACCCGTAAAATGTTCCACCGTTGACTAAAAACCCACTTCTTCAATGTATATCTGAAAAATAAATAATAATAAAAATAAAATACTAACCTTCATACTGTCTTTTACTATTATGCACTTTGCTACTAAGTAATCTACCTTGCCTATATTACTATGGTTGTACGGTTCCTGCTGACTTGTTGTACAGAACTTATAAGTCGCTTTGGATACAAGCATCAGCTAAATGACTCAATATAAATGTAATGTTGCTAGGGAACAGTTATTGCATTAGCAAACATTGCATCAGGAAATTAACTTAGATCTGTTTAGAATGTTTATGTTGTCAAAATGAAACCGTCCATATCAGAAATGATGATGATGCTAACTTCTCACTTTAGCTTTGCTATTTGTTTTAAATAGCTTAGCCTACTCTGGCACATCAACAAAAAAAACAAAACTAAAAACCACACGGGTGGCTAAGTGGCGCAGTGGGCAAGGCGCTCGCCACTAACGCAGGAGATGCTGGGTTCGAGCCCAGCTCTCGGCGTTGCTTCCGGCTTGGCTGGTCGTTCATACTAATACAATTGGTAGTATTAGGGGGTGGGAAAGCCGGTGGGTCGGGATCGGACGTTGTGGACAGCGACTCCAACAGGTCGGTTGGTGCGCCTGTACACTACAGCAGAATCAGGAAGCAACGGGGGCAGTGTGAGCCTCCCACGCGTTACTCCTCGCCGCTGAGAGATCGCGCTGTACAGGTGAAAATGTGCGACAGCTGCCTCCTCGTGTACCGGAGGGGACACGTGATGCAAGGCTTGGTCCACATTGCAGCCGACCAGTGGGAGGCATGGTCTAACAACGTTAGAGACAGGGGAGGGTAGAATTGGATAATACGAAATTGGGATGGGAGAAAAATTGAAAATGGGGAGAAAAAGTAGATAAAAAAATAAAAAATTAAAGAAAAAAACCACACAAATTCTAAAATAAAATTCTCTAATTACATTATCCGCAAACTTTTATTACAATATCAATCATTTATATCAACAATGTCAAACATTTTATTACATTATTGGTTAAGTTATTACATTATTGGGTTTTTATAAAATTTTCAGGAGTATTATTATTTACATTATTGGGAAATGATTACTTATCGGGTGCTACAGGGCTCATCTTCTAGGGGCCATGAATGTGCACCGCAAATTTGAAGAGGATTAGAATGAAATCTATTCGAGTTATCGCGACAAGTCTGCGCCGGCAGACGGGGTAAATGGGTAGGGCTGTGCTTACAACCGAGGTTTGGTTAGGGTTCTCACCAACGAGAGTTCTCACCAAACCGCCTCCAGCGGACGAGGCACTCGGGACACTGCAGGCTGACGTTGGTCCACCTCTGCAGGCTGACGTTGGTCCACCTCTGCAGGCTGACGTTGGTCCACCTCTGCAGGCCGACGCTGGTCCACCTCTGCAGGCCGACGTTGGTCCACCTCTGCAGGCCGACGTTGGTCCACCTCTGCAGGCCGACGTTGGTCCACCTCTGCAGGCTGACGTTGGTCCACCTCTGCAAGCTGACGCTGGTCCACCTCTGCAGGCTGACGCTGGTCCACCTCTGCAGGCTGACGTTGGTCCACCTCTGCAGGCTGACGTTGGTCCACCTCTGCAGGCTGACGCTGGTCCACCTCTGCAGGCTGACGCTGGTCCACCTCTGCAGGCTGACGCTGGTCCACCTCTGCAGGCTGACGCTGGTCCACCTCTGCAGGCTGACGCTGGTCCACCTCTGCAGGCTGACGTTGGTCCACCTCTGCAGGCTGACGCTGGTCCACCTCTGCAGGCTGACGCTGGTCCACCTCTGCAGGCTGACGCTGGTCCACCTCTGCAGGCTGACGCTGGTCCACCTCTGCAGGCTGACGCTGGTCCACCTCTGCAGAATGACGCTGGTCCACCTCTGCAGGCTGACGTTGGTCCACCTCTGCAGGCTGACGCTGGTCCACCTCTGCAGGCTGACGTTGGTCCACCTCTGCAGGCTGACGTTGGTCCACCTCTGCAGGCTGACGTTGGTCCACCTCTGCAGGCTGACGCTGGTCCACCTCTGCAGGCTGACGCTGGTCCACCTCTGCAGGCTGACGCTGGTCCACCTCTGCAGGCTGACGTTGGTCCACCTCTGCAGGCTGACGTTGGTCCACCTCTGCAGGCTGACGTTGGTCCACCTCTGCAGGCTGACGTTGGTCCACCTCTGAAGGCTGACGCTGGTCCACCTCTGCAGGCTGACGCTGGTCCACCTCTGCAGGCTGACGTTGGTGCACCTCTGAAGGCTGACGCTGGTCCACCTCTGCAGGCTGACGTTGGTCCACCTCTGCAGGCTGACGCTGGTCCACCTCTGAAGGCTGACGCTGGTCCATAAGACCCTGAGGCCCTCATTCTTCATTCGTGAAGACCTGAGTCGTAGCACAACCCTACCATTTTATTTAATTTAGCTTTAACTGATGATATATTGTATATAACCCGCCGTGTTGGTCCTGAGAACGACACCGCTGCGTGGAACCTGCTGACCCACAAGGAGAAACAAGGGCAGAGACCTCAACACTCATAAAAACAACTCGAACAACGAGTGTCAATCCACGACCTGAATAAAATACAACCTCAAAAAGGCTGTATAGAGGTAGACCCCTGCCCGCATAATGCGGCGAGACATTATGCCAGACGGGCGCAACCGTCTGAATGACAACACCGCATGAGCAAGAGAAGAAGTGGACTATAGATGAAGTCCAGACTATAATACTTAAGTATGAAGAGATGATCATGAGGCAGCTGCACACACTGATATACTACCTACCTTTCAATAGAGCCCAGGTGTTGTGGACATGGACACCTCTGATAGACCTTTCAATAGAGCCCAGGTGTTGTGGACACCTCTGATAGACCTTTCAATAGAGCCCAGGTGTTGTGGACACCTCTGATAGACCTTTCAATAGAGCCCAGGTGTTGTGGACACCTCTGATAGACCTTTCAATAGAGCCCAGGTGTTGTGGACATGGACAAAATCTGATAGACCTTTCAATAGAGCCCAGGTGTTGTGGACACCTCTGATAGACCTTTTAATAGAGCCCAGGTGTTGTGGACACCTCTGAAAGACCTTTCAATAGAGCCCAGGTGTTGTGGACACCTCTGGTAGACCCTTCAATAGAGACCAGGTGTTGTGGACACCTCTGATAGACTTTTCAATAGAGCCCAGGTGTTGTGGACACCTCTGATAGACCCTTCAATAGAGACCAGGTGTTGTGGACACCTCTGATAGACCTTTCAATAGAGCCCAGGTGTTGTGGACACCTCTGGTAGACCTTGTGGAGGACCTCTCCCTGAAGAAGAGGATGCTTGGGAGTTGGGACACGGCCTCCACTATCAAATGCAACAAATGCCCCTTAGACGGGTCTTTACCCAAGGACTGGGAACCAAAACATACAAACAGCTGATCAGAACTGGCGCTACGCACCGATTCTATCCAAATAAGCTAAAAGCGGACAGACGTTCAAGGATATAAATATATACATATTAATCAAATTAATGATTTAACATAACCCGCAATTGATTACTATTTCTAAGGTTTACAATAAGAATTACGTCTTCTGTTCATTGTAGCCTACAAAGTATCGTGAGTAGATCACTGCATGTTGTGGTCGGTGAAAAACCCCATATCGGGACTTCCGGTTTGCGACGTTCTGGTGAGCAGCCACATGAAAGAGCTCCCGGTCAATGAATACCAAAAAAAGGAAGTAAAACAATTCAAAACGAAATAAAAAGTGAAGATTCAAGGACAAAAGAAAGAAGGAAGAATGAACACGAGGACAAATGAAAGAAAAGCAACCCCAGATGAAGTAAATACACCGATGGAAAAGACTCAACAATGATGCAACAGGTAGAACAAGCTAGCGGGACGCTGAATGTCAATGCAGAGAAGCTACAGGCTAACATACAAACTAGCTTACAAGCTAACATAGAGGCTAACCAGGCCACCACGCAGATTGGATTAGGAGCAATGCGGAGCATACAATGTAACACTGAAAAATCCAACGGAGGTGGCAATGAAGCGTCGCAAACTCAGAAAAAGAAAGGAACCAGGTCTTGACAACGTGCAGGAGGTGGCGAATGGACACGGCGCAGAGAGGCTGGAAGGTGCCGGGAGGGGAAGGAGAGGCCTACGCTGACGCAGAGGATGGAGAGGGCGCGCAGGTGGACCAGAACCGAGAGACGAGGATGAGGAGAGGAGGACGGGAGGAGGAAAAGAGGGGACCTGAACCGATTCAAAGCAGATCAACTATGAAGAACGACAAAGGGACACGAGAAAGGGGCATGAAGGGACACGGTGATCCAAGGAAAGATACAAGACAAAATCAACGTGGAAGAGCACCCAATACAAACATACACACGGGGGACCTGGGGATGAGAATAGATACAACAGAGGAAAGATAATTGAACAATTACCCCAAGTAGTATAAAACTATAACACCAGAATTTAGAATAATTAACACTATGATTTACAATACACACGTTGATTGATTGATTGATTGGAAAGTTTATTAACAGATTGCAGAATGGGTACAGTACAGTACAGCTCAATACATACAATTGTTAAGAGGATGCAGACCTGAGAAAGACTTTCGTCTTGTTTCCATCAGGGTCCCCCATTTTCAATTCATCATATGACACACACGAAATACAGATAGACAGTACTGCTACATCTATACATTTATGACATACCAGATTTTCAAATACAGTACTGTTTGTGATACTAAAGAAATCCAGAAAAAGAGTGTATATACATTTGACATAGAAACTGTGCATTGGGGGAGGTTGGGTAGGTGGGGTGGGGCTGTACATTGGAGGTGGGGGGGGGGGTTGGGTAGGGGGGGGGGACACTGTACATTGGAATACTGACATACATTTGACATAGAAACTGTACATTGGAGGAGGTTGGGTGGGTGGGGTGGGGTTGGGTGGGGCTGTACATTGGAATACTGACAAAGCCATGCTTGGTCTTTATTGTACAACTGGGTTAGGACATTTGTAGGGGCCAGTTTTGAATTGCAGTCTCCCGTAGGTGTTCTTTGAGAGTGTTTTTGAAGGTGGGTAGTGATTCACATTCCTTTACAGCTTTGGGTAGGGCGTTCCACATTGTTGTGGCATAATTGCGAAACGTGTTTAGTCCCTTGTTTGAGCCGAATCTGGGTTTTACATGATTTGTGGAGCTCCCTCTGGTGTTGTGATCGTGGTATAGACAAACGATTTGAAATTTATAAAAAAAAAAAAAAGGGACACGCTGATTAGGAAACATATTGGGGAATAATACACGATGGACTGGTATGAAGGAACTACAGGATTACACATGACACACAATACAAATGAACATGTGCATAAGAAATACAAATTCAGAACATTGACCGGGAGCTCTGAGGCCGTCCACAGAACGAATGTTGGACTTATATAGTGCGCATTTCGCCACTAGGGGGAGCCCTCTCACTAGGAGAGCCATTACTCCTCACCCTTCCAACGGGGAACAGAGGGATACGACTAAGATCCTCTAACACCATGGGAGCGCCAAATGTTGTCTTTTTTTTTTTAGTTATGTTAGAATCTGAGTTATGTTAGAATAGCAGTTGCTTTAAATGTGCACATGGACATTTGTGAAGGACAAGAATAAAAAAATGTTGGACATGAAGAGAGGCTTGGAGAATCTCCATTGGGGGTATTTCCGTCACTAGGGGGGGGCTTCTCCAATAGGAGAGCTGATTCCCCTCCAAAACGCCAACGGGGGCAAAAAGTGCTAACCATATAGCCTATTTTATTTTCATTTAATTTCTTCTTATTGTGTTGTCAGTTTTATTTTTTAAGTCATGTTAGCATAAATGTATATAGTGATATCGGTGACATGGGAAGTATAGAGGTGGGCAGGCTGAGTTCAGTGGGGGGGAATGTCGGGGGGAGGGGCCATCGTTCCGGCGGTTCGACCCGGGAGAGGGGGGTCTTGCGTGTTGTGGGATCGGTATGGGTGGGGTTTCCTGGGGCCCTCGGCCACCGTGGCCTGGGCGGTCTGGTCGCCAGGCCGGGGGGACACCGGGCTTGGGGTCACGGGGCCATTGAGGCGTGGGGCTTTGGCCTTCTGCGGGGCTTGGGGTTCTCGTGGGCCGGGGACCTGGGGGTCGGGCGGGGGCTCTGGGTGCTTGGCTCCGCGCATGGTGGACCAGAATATGGGGGTGCTGTTTCTCAGGGAGGAGGGCGGGAGGGAGGGGTTTCTCTCATGGGGGTCAGAGCGGCTGAGCTTTGCCCGGTGGGGTCTTGTGGGTTGCGGGGTCGGTGTGCGTAGAGTGGGGCTCTCTGTGACATGGGAGGTAGCGGGCTTGGCTCGGTGGGGGGGAGTCGCGGTCCCTCCCCTCTACTGGGCCTGGCCCAATTCATTCAAGGAACCGTGTCGCTGGGGGCCCGGCTCTGCGCGCATCAGCCTGGGATATGGGGGAGTTCTACGGGCTTAACTCATTAACTCAGGGGGGGGGGGGGGGGGGATCGTTTGTTGTGGGGGGGGGGGCATCGTTTACGCGGTTTGGCCCGGGAGAGTGGGGTCTTGTATGTTGTGGGGTCGTTGTGCGTGGGGAGCTTGGTGACATGGGAGGTAGCGAGCTTGGCTCTGTGGGGGGGGGGTACCACCCCTCGCTCCTCTACTGAGCCTGGCCCAATTAAATTCAAGGGACCCGTGTCGCTGAGTGCTCGGCCCCGCGTGGGACGGACCTGGGATGTGGGGAGCCCTATTTCTAGGGGTGGATGGCAGGAGGGGGGGTCCCTCTTATGGGGGTCTGGGCGGCTGAACGCAGCCGTATTACAGTAATTCACGGGGCCCATCTCTGTATACTGTTATGTTATTGATGTTATTGTAGGTATTGTCTATGTGTTGTATGTCTATAAATGTTAATACAAATTTAAGTAAAAAAAAAAAAAAAAAAAAACATATGTATGGATTCAATGTCTCTGTCGTTTCGTCACTGGCATGGAAGGTTGTCCACCTGTCAAGCAGGACAAAAGAAACTGTTAGTCTCTTTTGTAAACTACACAAGCAGGACAACAGACACTGTTAGTCTCTTTTGTAAACTACACAAGCAGGACAACAGACACCGTTAGTCTCTTTTGTAAACTACACCCGCAGGAACCCATCAAACATCACAGAGCGTTTGGCCCTGAAAGACTTTACCGTGTAGCAGGGGGTCAGGTGGTGCTCCAAGAGGTGTGTTGCTCTGAGCCTCATCCCTCCTTCACTGTTATACTGGATGGCCTCTAACAGGGGAGGCCCGCTCAGCCTAACAAACTCTTCTGCCACCTGAGAAGGGAAATCACTTCTTTATATCTTATGCCGCTTCTCCATTGACGGTGGCAAGCCTACACATCCTGTACCGTGCTGCCTGTATGCTTCTCCATTATAATTATAATAACAATAATAAATAAAATATATATATTATTAATAATAATACACTTTATTTGTATAGCACCTTTCATACAGGAATTGCAGTCCAAAGTGCTTCACAGCAGTAAAATAGACAATAGCATAGAATGAGCATAACCTTTACAGAATAAAAGCAATGCACAAAGTGCAGACATAACATTTGCATAAAATAGCTCTCATTTACAGTAGAATAATCAAAACAATTCTTAGCATAGAAAAAGACATAAAATAAGCACAATATAGACAGAATAAAGCAGTGAAATTAAATAGCTCTCATTTACAGTAGAATAATCACAGTGTGGATGTAATGAGTCTAAGTGGCAGAGTGCATTAAAAGGCTAAGGGTGAAGAGGTAGGTTTTTAGCTTACATTTGAAAATATTTTGTGAGCTAGCCCCCCTAATGTCCATATGTAGGGTGTTCCATAGCTTTGGTGTATAATCAGCAAAGGCTACATCCCCGCTACATTTTATTTTAGCTGTTGTTGTGAACCTTCAATAAACCAGTAGTAGATGAACAAGATGTAAGCAATGTATATAAAGAGGAGGACCTTAAAATATATTCTAAATGTTACCAGAAGCCAGTGCAGAGTAGCTAACACTGGACTGATGTGGTCTCTCCTCTTGCTTCTAGTTAATAGCCTAGCTGCAGAGTTTTGAATGAGTTGGTCTTTCTGTGTTTTTTGTGTGATTTGTTGTGTTTGTTTTTGAGTGCATTACATTAGTCAAGTTGGCTTGAGATAAAAGCATGGATCAGTTTTTTATTATTATTTATAAATGGTCGTACTTCAGCTATGTTTCTAAGGTGCAAGAATAATGTTTTTGTCACCATGTTGATGTCTGACTTAAAGCTTAGATCTGAGTCTATGATAACACCACGATTTAACTTTGGGTTTAATCCAAGGAGTAAGTTGCCCCATATTGCTCAGCAGCATTTCTCTTTTGGTTATAGACTAGTAGGATTTCAGTTTTGTTCTCATTTAATTTTAGGAAGTTGTTGGTCATCCATTTATTTATTGCTAAGAGACAGGCAGAAATAGAGTTAACCGCTGTAATTATGATAATTTAGCTCAGCAGAGATGTACAATTGTGTGACATCTGCGTAGCTATGGAAACATACATTTAGTGCTGACCCTGATTAGTCAAATAGTCGACTAATCGATCGAAAGGAGCCGTAGTCGACTGCCAACCTCAGTCGAATGCAAAAAAATATATAATAATACTTTTTTTTTATTTTTTTATTAAAATGGATCATTCTTTCCAAAAGCAAAGAGGCCTAGAAGCGTGGCTAACGCTAATGGTGCACATACCAGCGAGGCTAACTGCCTAAGAAAACGGGCACAGAGGCACTGAAAGAGGATTTCACCCGTCTAATGAACACACTAGACATATCAAGATGAATCCATCAGTGGACCAATTGCATGCTTTCGAAGAGGACAAGAAGCCTTCAGCCGACTCCTTCAGACATTAAGCACCCCCCACAACCCAAATGGAATGATACATTTTCTTTTTTTTATTATTTAAAAAAAATATTATATTTTTTTTCATTCAGGGGGGGGGGGGGGTAGTCAAGCAAATTTTGGCCAATAAAAGTCGACTATACATTAGTCGCGGACGGGCCTACATACATTGTGTTTTCTAACGACGTCCCCAAGTGGCAGCATGTATAGCGTGAATATTAGTGGACAGAGGCAGCTCCTCTGTGGAACTCCAAAGTAGGTGTCGTGTTTCTCAGCAGCATGGTCTCCAAGCGTGACATAATATTGTGTGAAATGTTTTTTTACACAACAGACCTGTGAAAGGATAAGAGGTGTAAAAGTGGACGTGCATTGCTCCTGAGACTCAATCGGCTCAGCAGTTCACAACATGGAAACCTGTTTATTTTTAAGGCCATTGCTGGAATGCTCCCTCCTTATATTACATCCATGTTGGAATGGAACTCCGGTCCCTGTGTAACCCACTCGAGTGACCTTCAGCTCCACCGGGGGCCGCTCAGAACTTCTCATGTTTGCAGCAGGTTAAGCATTTAATGTTCTCACTAGACTATTCTAATAATAATAATACATTTTATTTGTAACACACTTTATATTTGTAACAAATCTCAAAGTGCTACATGAAAGGAGATAAAGATAAAAAAAAAAAGTTTATGAATAAAACAACAAATGAAAGAAACCTTCAGATCAAAGTCAGCTCTAGACAGCTAAAAAAGAAAAGATCAAGTTTTTAAAAACACACAAGGCATCAGTAGGTCCATTTAGGCAAATGCCTTGTTAAAAATAAATGTTTTAGTCCCCTTTTAACACTTTCTGCGCCAACCCCGTGATTTCTCGGGTTATCTCGCCAGCGGTTGAGCGCCAAAACCTGTCCACAACGTCCGATCCCCACCCACCGACTTTCCCACCCCCTAATACTGCCAATTGTATTAGTATGAACAACCAGCCAAGCCGGAAGCAACGCCGAGAGCTGGGCTCGAACCCAGCATCTCCTGGGTTAGTGGCGAGCGCCTTGCCCACTGCGCCACTTAGCCGCCCGCGTTGTAGATAAAATATTAACTAAGATCCAGCAAATGCATATCCCATTTCTTGCCTAAAATGCTATTAATATAGCATTATTCAATATAGAATAATAATTTTGTATTATTAGTTTATGCGAATATCGTTTTGGCTCAAGTTTTTACCCACACCTACAATGTGTAGTGTATTGAGAGGGGACCCTGTTACTGTTACACTGTTACACTGCCGAACGGCATGCTGGGTACAGCTCGCTAGCCAGGTAGCATAACTGTCTGTTATGATGACGATGTTAAGATGATGTTAAGAGCTGGGAGAATAGAAAATAAAGATTATGAAAGAGACTGGAGATGTTACATGGTAGCAAGGTTTTAAAATATATATTATACGTTTACCATGTTGTTTCACTAAGTTCACACATTTCAACTATCCGTGAAGTAATTTTCAGAATGAATGCTTTTGTTCCCGAAATACGCTAGCTCCGTCCACTACTGTTAGCTCTTAGTAATGACAGCAGCCATCTAGCTCGCTTGTTTGAGTATATATTATATAATAGTCACTATTAAGTAAAAACAAAAACATACATTAGCGTGGAAGCTCAGACATTTCAAGTATCAACAATGTAACCTTCGGAATTAACACTTTCAGAGCCCAAACTTAATCTTGATTTACCGGTTGAATGCCCACCATCACTTCAATGTTAGCGTTAATAACGCCTAATCTATGTTTTAAATTATGGCTATGTGTCTAATCTGCCCGTCACTTATCAATGACTCGTTTTCCAGTCAACATTGTCGAAGCGGATTGTTTTTTTATCGGTTCATTTTCGTTTTATAGCATTTTGAAAAGCCCTCGTTTTCAAGGAAAATATAAATATTCCATGATAATCACCCTTTACTGGAATATTCTAGAATACACAAAAACGTTGTCATTTTTCGGCCTATTTATGAATTGTTTTCAAATAAACGCTAGATTATCGATAGTATATGTGTACGTATGCACGCTATATAGGCGTTCTGAAAAATCGATTCTCTGATTTCCTCAAAGCGATCGCCCACACACACACACACATAGGGCGAACGCTGAGATCTCAGCTAATACAACTCTGATTATCCCAAGACTTGTAAAATAGATTCCTTACCTCAGATCAGATGTTCTCCAAAAAGATCATTCCAATTCCTGATCGCCATTCCAAAAATCGATCACTACTGTCTACTATCGATTGGCTACTGTGAATATATATTCCAGGCTGATTCCCGTCCCGCGATCACTGCCATGTTCATCATACGGCTTGCCTGCTCACTGATCCCAGGTCAGTCTAAGCGAGTCAGTTTTCAGGGATAGACGATAGGGGGCGCTTTTTTCCATTCTGAGCTGCTGATGGGGCTGGTATACCAACGGGAGACTCGGTTGATGAAATATGAATTCAGATCGCTAATAAAAAAATAAAACGATAATTGTCGTCTTGGGCATTCAGGGGGGGGGGCTGATAAGACGACAATACACGTCTGTGGCATTCAAAGTGTTAATGCTTTTGAAATAACTTGCAAATATCTTACTGTTAGCAATGACACCAGCCAGCTAGCATGTTTGTTTGATTATGGCACATTCGCTATTAAGTAAAAACGAAATTTAGATTTTCAATTAGTAATCGAATAGTTCCCACTTCCCAGTGACTATCGAATAGATATTTTGTGAATTTTTCACATCACTATACTTAACTCAATCAGCGCCAGACCCAAGGATAGTCTGGTTATCTCGCCACCCATTCAGCACCAGACCTGAGTAGTCGGGTTTTCATCGTTATTTCTTTTATTAAATATTTCTATTCATTACAGGCACACAGACTCGGGGTTAACATGGGGAATCATCCTGAGAATGCCAAAGTGCAATACCGGCCACATCCTCCCAGGTGGCAGTATCGAGCACCCTTTGAAACCTTATATCTTGGCCTGTGAGTGGAGCGGGTATCCTGATCGCATTGAGAAGCATCAAATGCGCCCGATGCATCTGTTGTGGTGGATTATGTTGGCGACACGATGGACACCAATACTTGGACTCGCGATCTGACAATTGGAATATTCTTTTTGGGGTACCTCCTAGTGAAGGTAAGGACTAAATGATATCAATCCTGCTTTGATCCAACCATGATTTCACCTTGATCCCAACGTGTGTGTATAACGTTACTCCACAACGTATGCCGTTGGTGACGAATCACGATAAAAGCATAAAAAAAACGACCCCCTCCCCCTTTCATGCATTCATGATGAAACATAATACCTATTATATACATTTGATTTGGAAATAGTAGCATGTCCAGGCGAGACACGGCAACGCTTTTAGTGAAATTCACGTTTTGCTGCATAGCGTCCTTTTCTGGGATTAGACAGGATCACTCTAAAACTATACTTATATTCACCACGGTATAACACGCAAATGTATTGATGAAAAAATCTATTCTTTTTCACATATTGAACGATAGATAGTTGATGTCAAATGGGCCATAGTATTGTATCCATAGCTATAATATAAAATATATATATAGCCCTGCAAACACAACCACTTATTCCTATCCTAAAATTCTTTTTTAATGCATAGGTATTTCAACTACAATACGAGGTTGACTCTCGTTGTAGACTCTGGTTTTTGTGACAATTCCCAACTGTCTGCAGTATGGGCAGGGATTAAAGCAAAAAAAATCTCCTGACTGAACTTTTTTTCAGGCCAAGTCATATTCTTATTTTAACCTCCACTGTATTTTTTTTTAATAGCGTTAGCGTTTTAACACTTTCTATGCCACTCACAAGTTTTCTCGGAATTATTAATATCTCGTTGAAAGCCACCTTTTTTTTTTTTCAGCGATCTGAAATGATAATATTGCATCACGCGAGCCTACCCTAGTCTACCCGAGCGCCGCCGGCGATCAGATGTGGAAAAAAGCGCCCCCTATCGTCTCCCAGATGACATAAGGGATTTTGGAATGGACTCAATGAAAATGGATGGGGAAAAAAATCCTGTACTCCACATTTTCCAGTCCACTGATGCAACCAGGGTTACCACAGTTCATTCTGGAGCCTCTGAGCCCCGCGGAATCATGTACTGCACTGTACACACGTTGGATCCATACACTTATCGATTTTTTCGAATGGTGATCAGGAATTGGAATATACCAGTTGGATACCATCTGATGTTAGGTAAGGAATCTATGTTATCAGTGTTAGGATAATCAGACTCATTTTGATGAAGATATAAGCTGTTTTGTGAAATGGGCTCTTTCGGTTTCACTGTAAAAATCCAAGAGGAAATGAACACGGCGATTATCCGTGCGCGGCTCGAATGTGCGTGCGTGCACGTATAATATTGATCATCTAGCATTTATTTGAAAACGATTCATAAAGGGGAGCTCCAGTAGCTCACCGCGTACCTCGAACGCTATTTCGGCGTCGGGGACAACCGTGCGCGTCACGGATCTGGGGTAGCGAGTTCGACTCCCGGACAAGCCGTACTTTCTCAGAGTGTCTTCCCCCCATCTATACCCCCATTCAACCTGTTTCTGTCGGTCATACTTGACCAGAAAAAGCGATAAACGCGAAAAAGAACCAGCTGACTGGTCAAAGTTTTAAAAAAGAAAACGATTCATAAATAGGCCGACAAATATCAACGTTCTGGAATATTCCAGTAAAAGACGATTATCATAGAATGGTCCAGAATGGACTGTTTTTTACCTCAAAACGGGTGCTTTTCAAAATGCTCTCAAACGGAAATGAAGCGATAAAAAACCAATCTGCCTTGACAGCACTGACTGGAAAAGGATTCTTTGATAAGCGACGGGCAGATTAGACACATAGCCATAATTTAAAACATAGATTAGGCGATATTAAGCGTAACATTGGCGCCGATGGTGGCATTCAAGAGCTAACTCTGGCGCCACCTCGTGGCACTGAAAGTGTTAAGGGTGCCTACTTGTTTCAGTTTCATCGATAATCCAATGTACAGTTACCCCCCCCCCACCCCATCCACCCAACCACCTCCAATGCACAGTCCCCCCCCCCCCCCACCCAACCTCCTCCAATGTAGTTTCTTCGTCAAATGTATATACTCTCTTTTTTAGACTCTTATTGTATCACAAACAATACTGTATTTGTAAATCTGGTATGTCATAAATGTATAGATGTAGCAGTATTGTCTATCTGTATGTCATGTGTGTCATATATGTTATGATTAATTGAAAATGGGGGACCCTGATGTAAACAAGACAAGAGTCTTTCTCTGGTCTGCATCCCCTTAACAATTGTGTGTATTGAGCTGTACTGTATTGTACCCATTCTGCAATCTGTTAATACAATTTGCAATCAATCAATCTGTTATGCTTAACACGCAGTACTATTAACTTTACTTAATTTCTAAGATTATATCATTTAGTTATTTTTAAATGTGTGATCTAAAGATAAACAAAGGGTTTTAAAAGTGTTATATTTATCTTATCTTATAGTACCAGAGAGAAGCTGAGGAGAATCAACCAGCAACAAAAGCAAAATGTATTTTTATATTTATCTTTTTTTAATTTATTTTTTTACATTTTAAGATTGAACCTTTTTTCCAGTGGTATCGAAAATGGTATCGAATATCGATACTTTTCAATGTATCGTATCAAAGTTCGAAATTCCAGTATCGTGACAACACTAGTACACATCGTACAGTATCTTCGTTTACTCATTATCCAATGACATTTTTGTAGAAGCCATCTTGAATTGAGCAATGAGTATTCATCTCATGTTTCTAGGCAGTGAGGATGCTGCCAACGCGCCAATTTTGTTTTGCAGCAAGCTTGTGACGCTATCTAAAAAGGGACGTATTAGCCTTCAACGTCTGTCATTTGTGAATGAGAAATGCCAAGCTCCTTGCTCTATTTCTCTACAGTTATCTTTGTTATATGGATAATGAGCTAGCTAAACAGTTTTGTGCTTATAGATGAGTTATTTATTCGGTTTGGGAATATCCACAACAGCTAGCATCGTCATCATGAAGTTCAGCTACAGGAAATAAAGATACAATGGCAGAAGTTGAATAAGGTGAATATCAGACTATTTTACCCAAGCTTGCTTACCAGTGAACTGCTAGCTGCCAGCATAAACAGCACCTCCAAGCTGAGGGTGACCATTTCTTGGTCGGCCATTTTGAGCGTGGCACAGAGCGCAGGCAGCAGACCTGCCTGGGCCAGGCCGACACAGTAATCCCTTCCTTTATAGGCAATATTAGCCAGAACACGGAGGACCTGTGTGCAAAAAAGAAATGTTTGACAAATGGTGAAAGCCAAGAGCACTGCCTGGGCAAATCTATTAATGGTGTCAAAACTGTATGAGCCAGAATCATCAATCTACTTTAAGAGTCAGAACTCGGAGTACCAGACAATGATGTCCATCACCTCGTGCCACAATAATACTACTGTATATATACTGTAAAGCTGCAATTTATGAAAGTTTAGTCAGCACTGACCATAGTGTTGATGCCTTGGGAATAAGGCAGGAGTTGGACCAGACCAGGCACCAGGTTGAGAACCAGCAGAGCGGAGCAGAAAGTACTGGAGACAGCTGGTAGAGAGAGGACACAAACGAGGAATAACAAAACTATTTAACAATAATATACTAATATGTATGTACAGTGTTATTATTCAATCAAATTCTGGTTTTGGAGAAATCAAAATGGCAGCTGTATTGTTTTATGTATCACTTTCAAATTGATAACAATGGTAGGCGATTACAAAGTGATAATACATTTCAAATGTCATCATGAACTGTAACGAGTAGTTCAATTTTTTTATTTATTTTTTTATCCACCTTTTCTCCTTATTTTTAAATTCTTCTCCCATCCCAATTTCGTATTGCCAATTCTCCCCTCCCCTGTCTTGAACGTTGCTAGACTATGCCTCCCACTGGTCGGCTGTAGTGAGGATAGAAGCCTTGCATCACGTGTCCCCTCCGGTACACGAGGAGGCAGCCTGTCGCATCTTTTCACCAGACAGTGCGGACTCTCAGTGGCGAGGAGTAACGCGTGAGAGGCGCTGTCCACAACGTCCAATCCCCACCCATCGACTTCCACCCGCTACCTCTGTCAATTGAGATAGTATGACGACTGGCCAAAGCCGCAGGCAATGCTGACACCAGGATTCGAGACCGGAGTCTCTTGCATTGGTGACGAGCGCAATCTCCGCTACGCCACCCGCCGCCTAAGTAGTTCACATTTTCTGACAATAGCACCACCATGAGGCCAAATGACAAGTAGCATTACTTGCATTGTTTGTTGGAAATTGTATTGCATCTGGCAGTCATATGGTTTGGCCCATCAACTAATGCCACTTAGCAAGTTTCGTGAGAATCAGGTGAACAGCATAGTTTAAGGGGAGTAAGGGAAAAGGAGATTAGCTAAAAAATACAAAATGGTGCAAAATTCAACATGGTGGACTTATATGTTCTTGTTCTCTATGAGGAGCCGCATCTCTGGACTGCACGACTAACGGGTCAGGAGATACCCTCACTTTAATATTGAACGTTTGTCCTGATGGTGGCGCTAGAGGAAAGGCCATAGAGTCACCAAAACCAATAGGGTTCTACCTCTAGAGGTCATGACTCTAGAGGCTCATTTGATATTTTTTTTTTGTTATCGCCTTCACGCCCAGGATCTGCAGTAGATGCGGATATAAATATGCTATGGGCCTGCGCGTTATTTTTTATTTTTTTTTGATCCACTTTTTCTCCCATTTTTCTATATTTTCTCCCATCCCAATTTCGTATCATCCAATTCAACCCTCCCCTGTCACGAACACTGTTTCTTGCCTCCCACAAGCCGGCTGCAATGTGGACTAAGTCATACATAGCACAAGTCCCCTCCGGTACTTGAGGTAACAGCAGTCGCATCTTTTCACCTGCGCAGCTCGATCTCTCAGTGGCGAGGAGTAACGCTTGGGAGGCTCACGCTGCCCCCGACACTTCCTGATTCTACTGCGCAGGCGCACCAACCGACCTGTAGGAGTCGCTGTCCACAACGCCCGATCCCCACCCATCAGTTTCCCACCCCCTAATACGGCCAATGTGTATTAGTATGAACGACCAGCTAAACTGAAAGCAATGTGGAGCGCTGGGCTCGAACAGGCGAGCCCAGCGTCTCCGCATTCGTGGCGAGCGCCTTGCCCACTACGCCACGTAGCCGCCCGGGCCTGCGCGTTATTATGTACATTTCAGTAGCCATCTGGAGTGGAAACTTGTAGTCCATTAGTCATAATAAGCATATTATTTCCGTATAGACTCTACACTAGTATGTCTCTGTACATACTTTGCACACCTGCACTGTTGATATGCAAGTTACAAATACGATTCACACTTGTTCACTGTGTACATAACTTTGTTAATATCTGTTGACTCCTGTACATATTCCAGTGTGTGAATAGGACTATGATGCACATTTGATGCACATTCTTATATTATTTCACTCGTGTACCTTTGCACATGTGTCTATTCTTACGCATAGTATATATTTAGATTATATTTATTGTAACCATATTTTATGCATAATATAACTGAGCATACGGGGGGCATACAGACCCTCATCTGCACCTTTGATCACACTGCCTACTTGCTCAGATGCGTATATATTCAGAGTTCATATTGTTTGCCATCCATACCTTTGCCATTGCCATGCAGTGCTGGTAGCAATGCACCCCCCCCCCCCCCCCCCCCCCACCGGTGTGTGGTCTTATTGTGAATATGATTGTATTATTATTATTATTATTATTAATGTACTGTATTGTTATTTTTTATTCAAATTAGTGTATATACTCGACCACACCGTGCACAGTTGTACGGCCCTGGCCTATTTTTATTTCATAATTCTATTCTATTGTGCTTCTATTTTAACTTAGTTTATATTCCATTTTATTTTATTCCACCTTGTTATCTTATTATCGGTCCGTTATTGTCTGTCCGTTAATGTCGCACCGAAAACTACCAAATAAAATTCCTTGTATGTGAAAACTACTTGGCAATAAAGACCTTTCTGATTCTGAATAGAAAATATGGCTTAGCTAACCTGTGAGGTTGTTGAGGACCCAGGTGCTCTCCCTGGCCAGGGCCGGCTGGGTCTGGAGGTAGGTCTGAGCGAACGCACACAGAGCAGCCAAGATACGGACATCACCCAGCTGGGCCTTCATGTCCTCTGCAGGGCAAGAGGACAACAGGTTTCCCAGGCAGCGCAGCAAGGGCCAGATTAACTGGCGACGGAGAGAGAGAATGACCATTGGTTAAAGGAACACGCCAACATTTTGGCAAATTAGCTTACTGTCTTCTACAATAAACGGAAGCAGACATGGCCGGTTAGCCTTTGGGAGAGGTGTTAGTTGGACAATGCCTAGGCTAACCAATGGGCCATGTCCACTTCCATTCATTGTGCTAAGCTAGGCTAACGTGCAGCCAGATAGCTTTCTACTGAACGCACAGAGAGGAAACTGGTATCTATCTTCTTGTCTCTCTCTGGAGAAGACGATATGATAATTTCCCAAAATGTTGGTGTGTTCTTTTAAGAACTAGTTTAGGTCATCAGATTCCCTTATACACCTGAGGAACAGGTGAATAATAGTCTACATGACCGGTGAATAAAAGTCTACATTACATGTGAATAATAGTCTCTGTGACAGGTGAATAATAGTTTATGACAGGGGAATAAAAGTCTCTATGACAGGTGAGTAATTGTCTATGACATGTGAATAATAGCCTCTGTGACAGGTGAATAATAGTCTCTATGACAGGTGAGTAATTGTCTATGACATGTGAATAATAGCCTTTGTGACAGGTGAATAATAGTCTCTATGACAGGTGAGTAATTGTCTATGACATGTGAATAATAGTCTCTATGACAGGTGAGTAATTGTCTATGACATGTGAATAATAGTCTCTGTGACAGGTGAATAATAGTCTCTGTGACAGGTGAATAATAGTCTCTGTGACAGGTGAGTAATAGCCTCCATAACAGGTGAATAATAGTTGCTGTGACAGGTGAGTAATAGCCTCCATAACAGGTGAATAATAGTCTCTGTGACAGGTGAATAATAGTTGCTGTGACAGGTGAGTAATAGCCTCCATAACAGGTGAATAATAGTCTGACATGTGAATAATAGTCTCTGTGACAGGTGAATAATAGTCTATGTGACAGGTGAATAATAGTCTCTGTGACAGGTAAATAATAGTCTATGACAGGAGAATAATAGTCTCTGTGACAGGTGCATAATAGTCTCTGTGACAGGTGCATAATAGTCTCTATGACAGGTGAATAATAGTCTATGACAGGTGAATAATAGTCTGTGACAGGTGCATAATAGTCTATGACAGGTGAATAATAGTCTCTGTGACAGGTAAATAATAGTCTATGACAGATGAATAATAGTCACTATGACAGGTGAATAATAGTCTCTGTGACAGGTAAATAATAGTCTATGACAGATGAATAATAGTCTCTATGACAGGTGAATAATAGTCTCTGTGACAGGTAAATAATAGTCTATGACAGGTGAATAATAGTCTCTGTGACAGGTAAATAATAGTCTATGACAGGTGAATAATAGTCTCTGTGACAGGTAAATAATAGTCTATGACAGGTGAATAATAGTCTCTGTGACAGGTAAATAATAGTCTATGACAGATGAATAATAGTCACTATGACAGGTGAATAATAGTCTCTGTGACAGGTAAATAATAGTCTATGACAGGTGAATAATAGTCTCTGTGACAGGTGATTAATAGTCACTGTGACATGCAGTCAGCCTGCTCATGTGATATCCTCCTCTATGCGGATGATTCGGCTCTCATATGGTGTCAAACAAAAGCTAAACGGTGATTGAAAGTAGACTTAGCATGGAGTTAGGAAATGTCAGTCAGTGGCTTTCAGAAAATCGACTGTCTCTCCATTTAGGAAAAACAGAATCTATTTTATTTTCTACTACAAGGAAACAGAAAAACCAGGAAGGGTTCAAGGTACAGTTAGGTAGCTCAGTTGTCACCAGTACCAAATCAGTGGTGTATCTAGGGTGTACTTTAGAAAACACACTCTCAGGGGAAAGCATGTTGAAAAAGGTAAAGGTAAAAAAGGTAACAACAGAATAAAATTTCTAGCAAGAAATTCTAAATACCTGGACAGGAAAGCTCTTAGAGCACTTGCAGGGGCATTAGTTCAGTGTCATTTTGAATATGCTTGCTTGTCCTGGTATGACAGTGCCCCCAGCAACTTGAAAAATAGACTTCAAACAGCCCAGAACAAGCTAGTTAGGATAGTCCTGCAGCTCCCCACTCGTACTCACCTAGACCAGCCCCACTTCAACAGCCTAGGGTGGCTCAGGGTGGACAAAATAGTATCCATGATAAAACTATGCCTAGTCTATAGGATTTATAAAGGGGAGGTGCCAAGCTACCTTCACAATTACTTCCAAATTCCAATATGTAAAAAACAATCATAGCCATGCAACCAGAGGTAGAGACACAAACATAGTTCCGTTTAGATTTAAACTCATTTCGTACGGCCAGCAGACCTTCCTTTTATCATGTTTTTATCCCTTGGATGATGTCTCTAATCCACAATAAAATCAATAAATCAGACAGGTGAACAATAATCTCTGACAGGTGAATAATAGTCTCTGTGACAGGTGAACAATGTTATAGGTGACTATTTTGACACACTAGTATCAACAGCTTGGACAAATAGTAGGATGAAGAATGTAGATGAATAACATCTTGGAATTTAAACCCCTTTCTTTAAAGAAAATATAAATTCCTTACCAACTCCTTTCCTTCCTCATCGTTTCCTTTAGCCACAGTGCCACCCAGTGACACTAACAGGGAACTGCACTGTGCCAGGGCCCCTCGAGCCAACAGCAGTCCGTTATCCACATTACTTTATTTTAAAACACAGAACAAGAAACATTGTTATGCAGAGTTCCACAACCTTGACGGGGTCCCTGGGAATAGAAAGTTCTAATTAAGCCAAAATGACATGAAATCATAATGTCCGACTTTAATTTATAAATGAGAATTTATTTAGCCTGCATACAGGTTCACTGAAAGGTAGAGCGCAGATGAAGAACCATATAGAACTACTAGGAATGTCTGACCACTAAGTGTGTCTGACTCATACCACCTAACCTGCTCGGACTACAATGTATAACGTATTCATTTCAAACCTTTATTTATACAGGTAAAAATCTCATTGAGACATAGTCTCATTTACAAGAGCAACCTGATCCACCAAACATCACCTTTACATAAAACAAGTTCCAGACTAAGAGAGGCTAAAATCTAGATAAATTAAATTAAGAGGAAGAACAAGAACAGGCCCCCATGGATGCCCTTTCAATATTGCGTATAAGAAGCTTAAAATCTAGGAATTAGGTTCGGGAGCCTCAGTTCCTTTTGTAATAAATTCCATGTAGATGGGGCAGAATAGGAAAAGGCTGTTTTTCCAAGTTCTGTGAGGGCAAATGGTACAGAGAGAGTTAAAAGATCCTGTGACCGCAGGCCAAAACTACTCTGTTTCTGCACCATGAGGGACGACGGGTAAGAAGGGAACAGACCGAGGAGAGATTTATAAATGAAGCAGTATATCATGACAGTTAGGGTACCTTGTGTATACTGCACCTGTGTGTATATACCGTTTACTTTACTTATTCATAGTATATATTCATATTAATAGTCTTTATTTACCATATTTATTGTAACGTATAATATAACTCATTTTACTTGAGCATATTCTTATATTCAGAGTTAGTTGTATTGTTTACACCATTTATTTTTATTAATTGTATTGCCTATATTTATGTCTTTCTACCATTACCCTGCCCATACCTGTACTTCCCCTCCCCCCTCCCACATGCTGCTATGATGCCCGAATTACCCCAAGGGGATCAATAAAGGAATATCTTATCTTCCCTCATCTCACAAGTCCGTTTTTAACTTTTTAGATGACCAGTGTTTACAAACCTAATAGTCTAAAGTTGGTCAGTTGTAGTGTTGTGTACATTCATAGCTGGAAGACAGCAGAGGTTGAGTACTTTCAGGTGATGTATCGCATTCACACACTACATGTGATTTGGATTGGGGGCTAGAAAGGGTTAATTAATCCACACACAATGGTGAGTGGAGTCTGTGCCGCTGGAGCGCTCACCTGCATGCGAGGTAGTGCAGACACCAGGCACTCTCAATGGCAGGAGCCAGGCCAAACTGGGGGTCTGGAGTCAGGACCGATAGCAGGTGTGGAGGGAGGCCAGAGGCTAGGACCATCCTAAATCAAATAAAATCAAATGTATTTGTATAGCCCGGCGAGATCACATGGAATTATTGTCCCCCATGGGCTTTACAAATCAAGAAGAAACATTCACAATAGATCCAGAACAAAAAACACCATAAAATCCACATATGCAACACAACCAGACTTTCCCCCAATGAAGATGAGGAACGACTCCCTAACACCTAGTGAGAGGGGAAAACACCACAGGCGGCGAGGAGAGAAACCTCAGATGGGCAGTTTAAAGGGGATCCCCCATCAGGATGTGGGTAATAATATAGTGTTGCTATGGATGATAGATGGATGGAGAACAGAACAAGGGAATAATTGGTATGTAGTATGTATGTAGTATGTATATATATATATATATATATATATATATATATATATATATATATATATATATATATATATATATATATGTAATGAAACACATATACATACATAAGAACATTTAAAAAAAATTATAAAATAGAGCTAAGAACTAAAATAATAGGAATACAAGCGCTGGTATGAAAATAAGATGAAGGCTCAAAGTCAAGGTTTGGAGTTCAAAGTCCTACATGACGGAAAGACAGCGAGTCGCAGAGGGAACAGTGAGTATTTTAACTCATACTATCTATTACATGCTAGTACCTATCGAACTCGTTGCCTATACTCAATTCATACTCACTGCTTTCACTGTCTACAACTGCCCTACACTGTAATGACAATAGTCATAACTACCTACCTCATACTATAATAGTCTACCCATATAACTCTGTATGATAGCATGTACACAAATGTTAAAAAATGTGCGGCTGGGTGGCGCAGCGGACATTGCGCTCGTCACCAACGCAAGAGACACCGGTATCGAATACGGCTGTCAGCGTTGCCTCCGGCTTGGGCCGGCCGTCATACTGACTCCATTGGCAGAGTTAGCGGGAGGGGAGTCGATGGGTGGTAGTCTGGTCGTTGTGAACAGCGACTCCTACAGGTCGGTTGGGGTGCCTGCACAGCAAAAGACAGGAAAATGGCGGGGGCGGTGTGAGCCTCCTACACGTTACTCCTCGCCAATGAGAGTCCACGCTGGCAGGTGAAAAGATGCGACTGGCTGCCTCCACATGTATCGGAGGAGACATGTGATGGGCTTCTATCCTCCCTACCAGTGGGGGGCACATGCGAGCAACGATCAAGACAGGGGAGGGGAGAATTGGCACGGCTAAATTGGGATGGGAGAAAAATAGAAAAAAGGAGGAGAAAAAGGAGAAAAAAAATATATAATAATTTAAAACTTAAATTCACCGGGCGGTTAGGTGGTCGAGCGGAGATTGCGTTCGTCACCAGCCCCGGAGCTGTGAGCTTGGTTCGCCTGTTCGAATCCAGCTCACAGCTCCGGGGTTGTCACCAGCTTGGCTGGCCGTCTGCACTGATACAATTGGCTGTATCAGAGGGTGGGAGAAGCTGGCGGGGTGGGTCCGGGTCGTTGTAAACAGCGACTCCTACAGTTCGGTCGGGGCGCCTGCTAAGCGCGGATTGGACGTGAGGGGGATAGTGTGGTCCTCCCACACGCTACGCCCTCTCAATGAGAATCCGCGCTGCCAGGTGAAAAGAAGCGGTGATTGGCTGGACGTGTGTCGGAGGAAGCACGTGGTAGCCTCCACTCTCCCAAATGATCTGACTGTGGGGGGTAAAGCGCAGCGACCAGGAAGGGACTGGGAATTGGCATACGACTAACATTGGGATGGGAGAAAATCGGAGGAAAAATGGAGGGGGAAAAAGACCAAAAAAAAAAAAAAAAAAAAAACTTAAATTCACCATCTTCAAAAAAGAATCACTAAGGCTACGTTAACACTGCAAGCTTTAGTGCTCAATTCTGATTTATTGCTCAGGTAAAAGAAAATGTGTCTGTTCACATATTATTATAAATGTATTTATTTGTATAAATGTGGCCAATATCAGATTCCAGTGTGAACTGGTCACGCCCCGGCCTGAACTGACCCACATACGCAAATGAACAATAATAATGATGGACGTAAACATGGAGGACACTGAAGACACAGTTTATGGTTTAATTTACAAGTTGAATGCAGTGGAGGTCAGCTGTCCTGTATCTGATTTAGGACCACACACACAGACACACACAAAGAAAACTTTTATCAGCAAACTAAATCAGGGAGGGGGGCGGCTGGGTAGCGCAGTGGATAATGCACTCGCCTACCACGCAGAGCCTCTGGGATCGAATCCAGCTGTCAGCGGTACCTCCGGCTTGGTCGGTCGTCCCTACTAACACAATTTGGCAGTGTTAGCGGGTGGGAAGCCGGTGGGGTATGTGTCCTGGTCGTTGTAAACTGCGGTTCCTACTGGTCGGTCGGGGCGCCTGTTCAGCAGGGAGGGGATCTGGGGGGAAATAGCGTGAACCTCTGCACGCGTTACATTCCCCCAGTGAGAGTCCTCGCTGTCAGGTGAAAAGAAGCGGCTGGCTGACTCCACATGTATCGGAGGAGGCATGTGGTAGTTCTACACCCTCCCTAGGCCGACAGTGGGACAATGTGCGCAACGACCAGGAAGGGGATAAAAAAATTATTTATAATTTTAAAAAACTAAATCAGGGATGGTCGTGTATGTGAAGCAGTGCTTACGGTACGATTTTCTCTCCTGCATCCTTGGCCTGTAGGAGCTGGGAGAGGGTGAAACCTACCGCTTCCACCACTGCTAGGTTATGCCTCTGGTTCTAGAGAGAGAACGAGAGCAAGAGAGAGAGAACGAGAGCAAGAGAGAGAGAACGAGAGCAAGAGAGAGAGAGAGACACACACACACACACACACACACACACACACACACACACACACACACACACACACACACACACACACACACACACACACACACACACACACACACACACACACACACACACACACACACACACACACACAGGAGAAAGATATTTGGGTAAGGCGGTGTGGTGTGGTGTTGTGTGTTGAGTTAAGGCAGATAATCTAGCAGGACAATGGTGTTTTACAGCCTGTAGGAGCCTAAATGTATATTGATCTGTGTGGTTTATTTGTTTTGACTGCACACATGCGTTTTCATTACCACCACTTCCGGTAATTAGCAGCTGGGTGTGGTGTCACATCTATTTACCTGGTCACTTGCATCACGGAGGAGGAACAAAGAGGGTTAGTAGAGAGCTCCAATATTTGATGTCACGTCAGAGTATCATTTAGTCATAATGGATTTGTTTTGAAGGCGTCACAATCAAGAGCCTACTTCCCCCCTCTACGATGAGCTAGTTAAGATGAGAAGCACGTTCAGTCACAGACTCATAGACTCGGTCGCTGCCAGACATCCAACTACCAGGAACTTCCATCACAGAGTGTGTGACTCCCACCTAAACGGACTACCTAAACGGACAATATATAACATATGAAGTATATCACGGCGTACATACCTTATGCATACTGCACCTTATGTGTATACTGTATACTTACTTCATCAGAGCATATATTTAGCATTTTTAGATTAGATATATTAGATTAGATATTAGATTATATATATATATTGTAACTATATTTATTGTAGGGCAAATATAACTGAGAGGGCATACATACCCTCATCTTGCACCTTGACCTTTTTACACTGCCTACTTGCCTTATTACACTGCCTATCTTATCTTAATTCGCCTCTTAGCTGCATTTCTCTTTGATAGCAGTCGCTACACAGTCCATGTATTATTACAATGTTTCCATGAAATGTGATTAGTGTCTGTTGGACCTTTAGGCGTAAAAGTAAAATAAAAGCTTCATCCAACACCACTTTGCAAACACCATGAATGTATATGAATAAACAAATGCATAATTAAGTATATGAATAAATGAACGGCGTTTGCGAAGCGGTGATACATGGAGTCACCATTCAATTGGTGATTCTTTTGTACTTGTTCTTTTTTTTAACTTCCCTTATCTTAACCCTTTCACTGCCACACGACAGAAGGTTAACCCTTTACTATCACACAACCGACGGTCGTGTGGCAGTGAAAGGGTTAACTTGGTGAAAGGGTTAACCGTTTTGGTAGTGCAGCAGTGAAAGGGTTAAACCGGGTTTGTATCCTATCGACCCTTGTGTTTTATTATAAATAGGCGCAGATTTCCCTTTTGCTACTGACCTCTATGCAATTTGCCAGAGCAGGAATGATGCCTTGGGCTAAGAGTTTTTCTCTTACAACATCACTGTCTGGACACAGATTACCCAACGTGTAGAGACACAGCTCCTGTGGATGAACGGACGGACACACATACACACACACACAAGACATCATCATGATTATTATTATTTGTATTATTATAACATAGTGCCTGGTGTGTGTGTGTGTGTGTGTGTGTGTGTGTGTGTGTGTGTGTGTGTGTGTGTGTGTGTGTGTGGGGGGGGGGGTAGGTACTGACAGTGAACTTGGTGCTCTGGCCTGACAGGTAGGTAAGCAGGTAGGGGGTGGCAGGCAGACAGACTGGCCCCACATTGGGGTGAGGAGAGTGGGAAAGGTGGTGGAGACACTGCACCGCCTCCAGGCGACACTGGGCGTTGGAGCCACTGAGAAGCCCCACCAGGAGATGCATACTGTTCTCCTGCCTGGTGAAGAGACAAATCAAATCAAATCAAATCAAATTTATCTGTAAGGCCCGACAACACACGTTAATGTCCCCATGGGCGGTAAGACAGGCGGTCACTCGCTATCGGCAGGGCATCTCGCACTGGCCACTTATCTTCCGACCAGCCTGCCTCTACTTTCAACCTCATGACATGTACACAAGACAACATTTAAGAGACACATAAGAAAAGGTCAAACATAATTTGAGCATATGATGAATCAAGTAACACCACTTTAAACACTCACCTTAAACATTCACTTTTTAACACTACACCATATTTTATCTATTTATTACTAAAAGATTTTTTTTAAATTACTACCTCATTTTAGCATTTTGTACTTTAGTTTGCATATTTTGTAGTGTTTGGTCTTTATTCTTTTTACTGTATTCAACACAATCTCAGGAGGCTCATACAGAACCAAGCATTTCACTGTAATGTACATGTACCTTATAATATGTGACAAATAAAACAAAACTTGAACCACACTATGCTCAAGTACCACCCAGTCTCCTAGCTTCATAGGATAGGCTAGATCAGTGGTTCTCAAACTACGGGTCGCGATCCAAATTGGGGTCGCGGGTAGGTGACAGAGAAAAATATTATTATGTTATGTTCTGGCAACATATTTTGGCTAAATATGCCTCGTTTTATAAATGTGTATTGATAACATAGTGCTGCAATTACATTTTCTAATAAATATGCATGATCAAGTTCAACGTGTGCTTTTATTTTGATATTCCTTAATTCCAGGTTGAAATTACGCGATACATTAAGTGTGGGGTCCCCAAATAAAATGGGGTCACGGTATGAAAAAGTTCGAGAACCCCTGGGCTAGATCATGCTGTTGGTCTGTGTCTTACTTTATGAAGGTGAGCTGTGATGATGGATGGCGGAGAGCTTTGCTCAGAGATTTCAGGTGAGCCTCCCTCTCCTGTCCAGCACTGTGCTGAAGTTTATGGAACAAATCTACCACCTGGTCAGGAAATGAGGAACACAAGATAGATAACTTTATGCGTCATTATACGGGTCCCAGTCCCACCTCAACCATGGAGCAGATAGAGAACCCCCTTACCTGATGATGTCCTGGGGCAGTGTCCATAATGCTCTCCCCCTCCTCATCTTCACTCAGCAGGAGTCTCTTGCTGACCAGTTGCCTGTCTCTGCGGGCCTGCCTCAGCACTAGCGAAGAGAACCACAATAGTCTGCTCAAGTTCGACCCAGTCTCCTAGAATAATATACGGAATCATTCCTTATTTGACTATTAAATCTTGCATATACGGCAATACGGGACATCTGGCAACACTGTGGAAACCCTATCTGCATAGCCCCTTTCGTGACTGTGATGCACCGAGTGAATCCACAGTCACTTGCTCCTCAATAGGAAACCGACCTAGATTTACCATGAAGGACTGGTTCTGGCCGAACCGTTCGTTATACAAGTATCACAGAGACATTTCAAAGGTACTCACAGTTGCACGAGGGTTTCGGACATAAATACGCGATGGTTTGAAAGCTCGGCGTTGCTAATAAACATTTTAAATATTTCTTATAAACTGGTCAAAACGGCATTATTTCCGGCGTTGGCTGCCTGGTGTGATCACAGCGCATGCGCATCATGCACCCAACGCCGGAAATAGTGCAGTGTTGAGCAGTTTATAAAATATATTTAAATGTTTATTAGCAACGCCGAGATTTCAAACCATCGCGTATTATGTCCGAAACCCTCGTGCAACCTGTGAGTACCTTTGAAATGTCTCTGTGATACTTGTATAACGAACGGATCGGCCAAAACCAGTCCTTCATGGTCAACATAGGTTGGTTTCCTATTGAGGAGCAAGTGACTGTGGATTCACTCGGTGCATCAGTCACGAAAGGGGCTACCTATCTGCATAGGTTAGAGGCTTAGAGCACATAGGTTACCAACAAGAGGATGGTGGAGACTCAGACTTCCCAGCATTATGTAAAGAAATATCATGGCAACTTAAATGCATGATCTTCCCAGAAAAGTCAATAACTTCACCCCCCCCCCAAAAGCAAACGAAATCAAACTAGAACATCGTTAGTTATTGTAGTTAAGTGCAATCATCAATATTTATGAAAATACGAACAGCACTCTCCCACCGCAGATGTAAGACATCTCGCTCACCTTTCTCATGCTCTCGCCTCTTTAATTTGAAATCCTCCAAGCTGATCTGACCCTGTCGACCATCCTTGTGCCGTACTGCATTTAACCTCCACATTTGATTTTGGGACCAATTCAATTACTTGTAATGAATGGAAATGACTTATTATTACAGCAGGCAGTCTAGTACTGTCCTACCCATAACGCGTCAGGGTCCGGGAAGTGTGGTTGTTGACAAAATACACGTTGGACTCTTCTTCGGAGCGAGCAGAGTTGTCGTGCACATTATCAAGTATCGCCACCTAGCGCACGGGTGTGAAAACAGCAGAATACAACACAACACTTGAATGAAAACTTTATTTAAAATATTGCAGAATGGGTACAATACAGTACGGCTCAATACACACAATTGTTAAGGGGATGCAGACCTGAGAAAGACGTTTGTCTTGTTTCCATCAGGGTTCCCCATTTTCAATTCATATAGACATTTATGACATACACAACATACATGACATTTATGGCATAGGGACATATAGGTATTTAGTACTGATACATTTGTGACATAAACGGTATTCAAATATACAGTACTGTTACCCCTAGATCCTGACAGAGTATATACATATGATGGGGAGGGGACTGTACATTAGGAGGGGGTGGGTGGGTGGGAGAGAGATATACATACGGCGGGGAGGAGACTGTCTATTAGTAGGTGGTGGGGGTTTTGGGCATTTACGGTGGCCAGTTTCGAATTGCAGCCTCCCGTAGGTGCTCTTTAAGAGCGGTTTTGAATGTGGGTAGGGATTCACATTCCTTTACAGCTTTGGGTAGGGCGTTCCACATTGATGTGGCATAATTGCTAAACGTATTTAGTCCCTTGTTTGAGCCGAATCTGGGTTTAACATGATTTGTTGAGCTTCCTCTGGTGTAGTGGTTGTGGTATTCACTGACCTTTGGGAAGTATTTTGACATGTACATGGGTACCTTATTAGTCGTATAGTGTATCTTGTAGACCAGGCCCATTGCAAGTTGCTGTACTCTGTCGTCTACTCTAGATCCACACGGTGGATCTAATAAAAATAGGATTTAATTTCCATAAAAACACAATGTACAATAGACATCTGAAAAATAGTATAACATATTTTAAAGATTTAGTCAAAAACATGCTTTTCGCAGTTCATTCACCATCTTTTTTGACATACATGCACACAGTGGATCTAATAAAAATAGGATTTAATTTCCACAAAAACACAATGTACAATACACATCTGAAAAATGTTATAACATATTTTAAAGATTTAGTCAAAAACATGCTTTTCGCAGTTGACATACATGAGAATATCCCCTCCAGGCTCCACCCACTCAGATTAGGAGATGTATTAGGTTTGTTTTCTGAAGGTAAAACTATGGTATGATTCAGGTTTACTGTATGAGATATAAAAGAAAAAACGTGACTGAAACTTTATGTGGTTGACAAATCACCCCTTCATCAAACTGATTGATGGATTTCAATACTTTTAAAAGGCATACTTTTAAAAGGCAGACACACACAACACACACACACACACACACACACACACACACACACACACACACACACACACACACACACAGTAGATAGCTGTGGCAGAGGACACAGTATGCCAAGGCATATGAGAAAACGTAACATATCTGGGCCTACAGTAACCATGTAAAGCTCCTGACAAACAAATTAAAAATGGAAAAGTGGAAACATTTGATCAAAATACAAATGTAATTTTCTCTTAGCAGGCTTCCATGTTTTCCCTTCTCCAATGTAGACAGTATGGCTGCAAGTAGTTAAAATACCACATGATGGACAGAATAGTGTTCCCTTAATCCTTGACCCATCTCAAACCCCACCCCCTTTTTCTTGATCCTCCAACCAACCGTCTCTACCCTTGGAGGATCAAGAAAAGAGGGCGGGGCTTGAGACAGGTCAATTATCCGGTGGCGAGGAGTGCCTTCTCCTCTCTTTTGTCCTCATAACTCCTTGCTCTTGGATGATTTCTTTTTCTGTAGAGAATTACAAAACAACAACAAACAAAAAAAACGATGTATTCGAAATCGTTCAGCATTACATGTATATATAATAATAATTATATATATATATATATATATATATATATATATATATATATATATATATGTTTGCAATTGCTTCAAATGTGTAAAGTGGTAATGGGGGATGACGATCTTCCTACCTTTTTCAGGGCGCCGTCTGTGGAGGCTGGAGGGCAGGGGTTCTGCGTTAAGTCTGTGGAGTCTTCAGTCAGTTTCGATTTACTTTTTTCTAAAAAAAAAAATAATAATAATAATAATTAAAGTGAAATTATACAATCGCCCGCTGGTCACGGGTCAACCCAGGTCAACCTGCACCGGGGCCCCAGGGGGGATGGGTCTGTCCAGGTCCCTTTTTTAACTCTGTTTCCGTCTAAATCAACTGGAGGAGCAGATACCCGCCGGGCCCCACTCACGTTGGATTGTAAGATGAACTCTTACTTCATGTCACTTCGAAGCAATTCAACATACTACGATACGGGGATCAGAGGCCAAATTTGAGCGAATTTGGGAACCCATCTCTCAATATACAACTTTTATAACATGTCAATTCCAATGTCCCTTCTCTTTGAAACGGTGAGGTGAATGTATCAGTAATTAATACCCTATGGCCATTTTCATATTAATG